>NC_092877.1:137424226-137733249 GCF_028372415.1 Notamacropus eugenii
TAGTAAAAGTTCAAAATGGTTTCATAATCCCTATGTATATTTGTTATACTGTTTCTTGATTCAATTAATTTCATCAAGAATTTATTAAGTGCCTGTGATGTGCCAGGCACTGTGCTAAATTCAGGATATAAAGAACAGTGAAAGAAAGTCTCTGCTTTTGAGGAACTCCTGATCTAATGGAGGAGTCAGGGAAGCCCTTGTGGCCCATAGAAACTTAGACCTGAATGACTCGGAGGAGTGGTAACAGAGACCTTTTCCAGATATAGATGATATTTTTTTTTTTAAGGCAATTGGGCATTAAATTGGGCATTGAAATCTTCCTGATTTCAAGCCTGGTGCTCTATCCACTGTATCACCTAGCTGCCCACATGAGTGATTTTTAGAGGAAATTGGGTGTTAAGTGACTTGCCCAGGGTCACACAGCTAGTAAGTGTCTGAGGCCAGATTTGAACTCAAGAAGATGAGTCTTCCTGACTCCAGGTCCAGAGCTCTGCACATTATGGCGCCCCCTAGCCATCTCCCTTAGGTGATATTCAAAGGCATAGGGGTGGGAGATGGAATTCTATGTACATAGAACAGTAAGTAGAACAATTTGACTGAAAAAATGAGTATGTAAGGGGAAATAATGTAAAATAAGTCAGGGGATGTAGGCTCCATGCAGATTATTATCTTTAGTGACCAACATAGGTCTTTGTCATTTATCTTCAAGGTATCAGGGAGCTGAAGGAGTTTCTTGAAGTAAGGAAATGAGAAGGTGGCACTAATGTATTAAAACGACTCTTGGCGGCTATATGTAAAGTGAATTGGAGAGGAAGGAAACTGGAACCTGGGAGATTACTTAGAAGGTTGTTCCAATAGTCCAGTTAAGAACTGATAAAGACTTGAACTACAGCAACGTCTAAATGAATGGAGAGGGGAGTCCATCCCATTAGAGACGGAACAGGTGCTGAAAGAGGCAGTTTGGTATGCTGGATAAAGGGCTGGACTTGGAATCAAAAGACTTGGATTCAGATCTTGCTCTTCTCCTTACTAGCTGTGTGACCTTGGGTAAGTCATTTAACCTCTCTAGGCTTCAGTTACCTTATCTGTAAAACGGGACAGTTGGACTGGGTGACCTCTGGTTCCAAATCAACAATCTTGTGATTCTTTGTTATACAGGGTATGGTTGCTTAAGTATAGTTTGGAACAGGTGGCCTAAATTTTTATGATTCTTCATAGTCAATGTGCCTTATCTCCTGCTTCAATATATTTTCTGATTATTTTTAGAAGTAATAAATACCTTTGTTTACTTACTGAGTTTGCTAGCTGATGTTTTATTTCTAGTATTGGACCTTAAAAGACAGGTCTTTAATTTTTTATTCTCTTGTTAGAACTTATGTTTTTAAATGAATAAATAAACAGTAGTTCAAGTGAGACCCAACCAGAATATGTGAGAGAAATAGAAATGGCTAAATTTGATATTTTCTCAAATCAATATCCAGCAATACTCACAGTAACCATTCCAAACATTTTTTTTCTACTCCTCCCCCCCTCACCGCACACATACCACTGACTTCCAGTTTTTAGCAGAGGGCTTCCTCTTCTGTTTTACAGAGAACATGAAGGTTATCCATCATGGGCTCCCTCCTCTTCCCTATTCGACATCTGAAAACCCATCATTTCCCATTCTCTCTCTCTCTTTTTTTTGACAAAGAGATGGCTTTTCTCCTTGCCTTTAACAGCCAACCCTCTGACTTGTTCCCTTGACCCAATCCCTTCCTCTCTCAGCCAGGAGCTTGCCCTACTGATCATCTCCTTTTCCTTTTTCTTCTTCCATCTCTCCTTATCCACTGACTCCTTCCTTACTGCTTCCAAAGATTTCCAGGTGTCCCTCTTAAAATAGAACCTTTACTTAACCCCATTCTTCCCTCAAGTTAAAGCCAATATCTCTTCTCCCTCTGATGATCAAATTCCTAGAAAAAGTCCTCCATACTCATGCCCTTCACATCTTCCATTTCTTTTTTTTCCTCATAACTTAGCACAGTGTATGGTGTACTTGGAAAGCTTCATAAAAACTTTGTCATTCTCATTCATTCACTCACTTCTCTTTCCTTTTCAGTTTGCATTCAGACCCATCCCTCCACTGAGACTGCTCTCCCCAAGATTACCGGTGATCTCCTAACTTATAAACACAGTATCTTCTCAATCCTAATTCTTACTTTCTGGAGCTTTTGACATGGTTGAACGTTCTCACCTAGATATTCTTTCCTCCCTGGATTTATGTGAAATTGATCTCTCCTGGTTTTCCTTTTTCTAAAAAAAAAATTATGAGCTTGCCAAACATAAAAAAATAATATTCACAATTACAAAGAAAAAAAGAGGATTTTATACATAAACATGAATCTCTGTTGCATGCAACTTGTCTTTTTAAGCATATATGTTTTTATTGTCTGTACAAAGCTTTCCCTGGTCCTCCTTAATGGATTAGTCTCTTCCCTCTGTGATTACGGCCAGCGTACTCTGTATAAATCTTGTTTGTACGTAGTTGTTTGCCCATTGTCCCCCCAGTTAGAAGACTGAGTTCCTTGACAGCAAAGACTACATTTTGCCTGTCTTTGTCCTCTCGGTTCTTAGCATGATGACTGACACCCAGCTGGCACTTAAGAACTGCTTGCTAACTATAATAAAATTAACAGGGCTTGTCTGTATTTCCTTCTAAACTTCCTCCTACTCTCTCCAGGCCTATGTTAAATGTTTCTTTCATGCTCATTCTTTTCTTTTCTTCTTTTTTAAGCATCACTATTAGGCTCCTCCCCACCAAAACGTTAAAAGAAAAGCCTGCTCCTGTAACAAAAAAAGAATAGTTAAGCAAAATAGATCCATATATTGTCTCTGCAAACGTTTGTCTCGCTCTGTTTCTCTAGTCTATCACCTTTGAGACAAAAGATGAGGAAACCCTGTCATCCTCAGTCTTCCGCATTCGTGACCGTCATTGTAGCACTAAAAGTTTAACATCGTTTTCCTTTACAAGGCTAAAGTTATTGTACAAACTGTTCTCTTCCTTTTACACCATGAAAACAGTATCATAAAGAAAAAACAGCTTTGAAAAGCTAGAATTCTGATCAATGAAATGATTAGCCGCGATTCCAAAGGGCCAAAGGGGAAACATCCTACTGAACTACCGAAGACATGGTGGGTGGGCTTAAAACGCACACTGAGACGTCTGGGGAAATGTCCAGTGTCGGAAGCTTTTCATTTGACCATGCATATTTGTTATGAGGGTTTTCTTTTTAATTATTCAATACAGTAGAAGGAAAATAAATGTTAATAAAAAATAAAGATAGAAGAAAGTAAAAAAAATTCTCACAATTCTGCTCATTTCACTTGCAACTTTTCCTACTACTCTAGGTTTCTCTATATCCATCTTTACCACCTTTTATGGTATAATAATATTCTATTACATTTGTACAGTATAATTGATTTGACCATTCCCCAACTAATGGCTACCTACTTTATTTCTAGTCCTTTGACACAGCAAAAATTGCTCTATAAATATTTTGGTGCATATGGGTCCATTTTCTCCATTGATAATAATAATAACTTATAGTATACTTATACTTTAAGGTTTTCAAATTTAAATATTATCTTGTTTCATCCTTACAATAAGTCTGGGAGGCAGGTGCTATTCATTTTCTCAATTAATAAAAATATTTTTTCTCTATCTCTCCCCCCACCCCACCTAATGGAAACCAACACCCTTGTAACAAATATCAAAAGTCATGAAAGCAAATTCCTTTTGGCCACATCCAAAAAAAAAATCTGTCTCATTCTGCATTCTTAGCCCATCACCCTCTGGCAGGAGGTGGGTTAATTTTCCTGCCAAGAGATCTATTTTTCCTCTGATGATACCCCTCATTGCTCACACCTTGGTGTTTGTTTTTGCCTCAAAGCCCTTTTCCTTTTCTGGGTCTGGAGTTGGGTAAACCCTGACAGGAAAGTTTTAAAACTTACAAGACAGATGGCCACAATCTTTTTTTAAGAGAAGTTCTCTCAATGACTAGACTGAAAAGATCTTTTGGTTCAAAAAATAATATTTAATGGTATGTCAGAGCTCTCAGTTTTCTCATAATAATAATAACTCATATTTGTATAGAACTTTAGGATTTGGAAAGCTTTTCTCTCAATAATTTTAAGAGGTAGGCCATAAGATCATAGAAGAATAGCCTTGTAGCTAGAAGAAATAGCTAGCTAAGTGATGCCTAATGATGGCTCGAATACTGCCTCAGACACTTAACTCCTACCTGCTTCAGTTTTTTTATCTGTAAAATAGAGATGACAGTAGCATCTACCTCTCAAAATTGTTGGGAGGATAAAATTAGGTAATATGTGTAAAGCACTGTAAAACTTTACAGGACTTTTAAATGCTAGTTACTATCCTATATGGTTGGTTGTTTAGTTGCTTTTCAGTCATATCTGACTCTTCATGACTCCTTTTGGAGTTTTCTTGGCAAAGATACTAGAATGATTTGCCATGTCCTTTTCTGGACCTTTTTAGAGATGACGAAACTGAGGCAAACAGGATTAGGTGACTTGTCCAGGGGTCACTCAGGTAGGAAGTAACTGAGGTCAGATTCGAACTCAGGAAGAGGAATCTTCCTGACTCCACTGTACCACCTGCCTGCTCATATAGTTGGTTAGGTTTTTTTTTTTTAAAGCATTTCACTCAAGAATCAACTTTGTACTTAACAACTTTCAAGATAGAATCTCATGCATGTGTTAAAATCTTTAAAAGTTCCCATTAAACTTAACTACAAAGAGAACCTTTTCAATGACCCAATGATTATTAGAATTGAGTGAAGCATGGGAAGATGTGCACTTCAAAAAGGTATTCACCTTTGCCGTGCAGGGTGATTATCTTGTGGAAAGGCCTAATGGAAAAGGAAATCCCAGAGATGATGAAATTCTTAAAATGCTCCTTTGTTGTGCTAATCACATCAAGAATCAGAAGGTGACAATGTGTTCTGAGATCATTCAAGAAACCAGGTTAACGATCCACATAATTGGTGGTGGTGGTGGTTGGACAACCTCAAAAAACTATGGAGATAAAAAGTATTTATTGTTCAGACTATTAGGCGCCATTGGAAAGTCATTTCATTGAGTCTGTCTATCAGTGTATACAAATGGGATGATCACTACCCACGGGCCATGATCTTGGCCCAAAAACTGAACAGGAAGAAGGGAATGAACTAGATTGTATTTGGGAAATTGTATAGTGTTTTAATGCTCTCCATCTGCTTCACAAAGCAAAAATTGATCTTTTAAACACCACTGTTGTCCTGTTTACTCTTTATGTTGTACAGCTGTGAATCTTGGAACACCATAATCCCCCAAGAATCACACAATAGGCACTTAAGTGTTTGTTGACGTAAATTAAGCCCATATGACAATGGAGAAACATGGTAGATGCAAGTAAGCTGAAGCATGCTTCTAACAATAATGCAGGCTCAAAAAACACAATGAGGAATTTCATCAAGGAAAAGTATGATTGGAAAAGGTAGTGGGGGAGTCATGCTGTGAGAGGAAGAGATAACAGATAGTCTTATTGCTAAATTGCTACTCATACCATGTAAAAAGAACCTAAGAAAGACCTCTGTCACACTGCATAGATCTGGAGGATGTATGGAAGAATATGGACAAGAATTGTGCAGGATGAGAAGGCATGGATAAAATTGCGGGTCCCAGAACAAACCAATACCAGAACCAAAAAGTTTTAGAATCAGCAAGGGTTTACCGATGTGGGCAGAGACTCCCCAAAGGAACAAAGGGATGAACTCTCAATTAGGCGGGAGGTGGATTGGGGATTGGCCTCCTCTTGATTGGACAGGGCTTGTTGTTAGGGATTTGAGGATGGAACTGGGGACATGTAACAGGAAAGGTTTTTCTTTGGGTTACCTATTTCTTGTAACTCCACCATAACAGGTAGGATTGTTCTGTTTTATTTGCTGTTTCAGCAGAAAGAGAGAGGGGAGTTACAAACAGGGCAGGGACTGCAATATAAACAGGAAGGGATACACAAAGTGGAATTACTTTAGTCAGCCTATAAAATGGAAGATTTGCAATGGAGGAAATACCCACAATGCTGAGGTCACAGATTCTTTGGAGTATTGAATCATAACTAGAATCTTAATCCATGAGCAATTAGTGTTTAATCTTCTGAAATTTCTGATTTTGTAGCTAGACTCTAGATGATATTGAGGCTGGCTCTATAGGAGTAGAATTTCTTTCATGGAGCTGCTGAATTGCAAATGGAGCTGGAATAGAAATACACCCGGACTAAAAATGCTTCAAGAATACTTTTTGAAAATAGTTCTCTTGGTTAAATACTGGGAGTCTTCTTAACTTGATAAAAAAAAAATGATCAATGGTTTAACACTAGACCTCTAACTGTGCAATTCTATACAAGTAAGGTTGATTAAATTGTTTGGGGTTTTATTTTGTATTTAAAAATCCATATTTTCAATAGCTGACTGGCACACTTCACTATTGTTATCAATTTTTAAAAATCTATGCAGCCTGCACAAGTATGGATTTTGATCATGTGCTGAAAAACCTTGGATGCTCCAGCAAGGCATGAATGTGAATGTATCACAGGGCATGTGTCCAAATGTTTTTTTAAAGGATATAATTGTGAAGGACAAGGATGTTTGCTGTGCATTTAAAATTTGCACAGCAGTGTCTGTGGAGAGGAGTCGATGAATATTCACCTTGGAGTCAGAAAAACTTGGGCTCTGGTTTCACCCCACAGCTTCCCTGGTTCTGTGAACCTGGCAAGTCCTGGCTTCTGCATTTAATTTTCTCACGTAGAAATGGGGTGATGAATCATGGCATCTATTGCATAAGGTTGTTGTATTTAGAAATATTTAGAATATTTAGAAATATTCAATATTTCTAAAGCTCTTTGCAAACCTAGAAGCAAGCTATTATTATTACTGCTTGACAGCCAAGGTTGTTGTCATCATTTGTCCTTTGTTCTGGAAGAGGACCAATGTCCTGGTGACATCTTGACTTGCAAGTGGGTTGGATTTCAGCGAGACAGGGCTGTGCAATGCCACCAGCCTCACTTTCTCCTCCAGAGCCATCTGGGTCTGGTGGCAAGATATAGATCAAGACGACAAGAGATGGCCTCAGATGCAGTGGGAGACCTCGGCCTTTGTAAGCTGAAATCTTTCCCAGGTTTCAGTTTGTCTAGGGCAACATCCATGCAGTGATTAAGGATAGGTAAGAAATGAGGGGGGGAAAGGGCCTCTTTTACATACTAAAAGAAAAAAATCAATCTGGGAGGGGAAGACTGTTTCTGACAGCCAAGGTGTCAGGATTGTAGAGATCTTATGGAGGGTTTAAAAAAAAAAAACCAAAACCATTCATCAAGTCTATATAATTTCTTTAACTAGAAAAGAAATGAAACCACTGGTGATGTCTAAGGTCTTAATGCCTAAACACAGGTTATACTATACAATGCTTTTATTTCATATAAGTACTTACACCATTTACTAGAATGTAAGGTTCTAGAAGCAAGAACTGTTAATTTTTTGTCTCTATATCCCCTGTACATTATATATTTCATTTTCTTTTTGGAAGGATGGGAATGGGGCTTGGGGCAGGGGAAAAAGGAAAGATTGGTTCAGATCCATGATTTCTTTGACACAGAGAACTCCTGTTGTGGAAATTCCATCCACCAATGAAGATTATCAACCTGATTGTAACTTGGTCTTTTTTTAATAGTATTTTTAAAATCTTTTTCCAATTACATACAAAGATAATTTTTAACATTCAATTTTTATAAAATTTTGAGTTCCAAATTTTCTCTCTTCCTCCTTTCCCTCCTCTCTCCCTAAGACAGTAAGCCATTTGTTATAGGTTATATATGTGTAATCATGTAAAACATTTCCATAATAGTCATGTAACTTACAGTCATAAAGGGTTACTTAGGACACTCATTGAGAGGTAAAGTAACTGACAGTTACTTTACAGGCATTTTCTAAATGCTTACCAAATTGAATATCATGCATTATTATGTCTGTCTCAGAGCCTAGCACAGGATTCTACACAGTAGGTACTTAATAATTGTATGTTGAATGAGTCCTTTGGAGAACAAGGTCTGACCTCTTAGTGTCTAGAATGAGAGATGTAGTCATGGAGAGAATGGTGAAGTTGGATCCTGTGACCAATGCTGACACTGACTACTGTATGGTGCTGGATAAGTCACTTAATCTCTATTATCCTCAGTTTCCCCATCTGTAAAGTAGGAATAATGATTTGTGCACTACCCACTCCATGAGGATGTTCTGAGGAAAGCACTTTATAAATCTTAAAAAGTACTATATGTTAAATGTGAGTTATTACTCAAATGGATCTGTGATCATTTAGGTTCAGGACTTCTCTCCAATGATGCAGCTTGAAATCCATCCATGCCAGCCCATCATTTGTGACTCTTGTCCATGTTCCCCAAGAAGTTCACGATCGGGAAGCTTCTGATGGGCTGGAGGTTTTCATTGCTGTCTCCCAACTTCATGGAGAAACTAGTAGGACATTCTGACTAGCCACCTGTCATCCCTTGCTCTTGCCACATAACCATTCCATATTCTATTCTTGTGATATTGTTAGAATGGAGACTTAGGCTTTGGAAAATCACATTCATATGCTCTGAAGACCAGAATGCCTTTCTTGGAATCCACCAGTCATGACATCCTGGGACTATTTCACAGGACTTCTGGAAGAAAAGCAAGCCAGGCTGAGAGTTTGGAATTCATTTGCTGTCTTGTTGATTTTTTTCATAGGTGAACACTTAGTCAGCCTTAAGATTTGGTTTCTTACCTACCAAAGACTTAGAGTGGAGTGAGAGCAACTGCTGCTTCCTTTAATGGTACAATTGATCTGGGGATGAGAGAGACTGGAGGAATGAGTTTTGTGATGATTGTTCCAGGTTTGGTGAGATGACTCCAATAACAGTCAATATCCCTCTCCTGTGATTCCAAGTCAGAGAAGGAAACAACTGTTCCAAGTTCTCTCCATGAGAGGAAGGAGTTTAGAATTTAGTTTTCTTCTGCAGCTGGCAATGCCCAGTGTCAAATACATACCTTCATGGATTGTTGCCCTCTCCCTTTCCCCTCTGCTTTTTCCCCTTGATACCATTTATTACAGTAACCATTGTTATTGTAGATGTATAAGTTCTTGGGGTCTTTATCTCAACTCTAATTTACACAGAATTGGGTTCCCAGAATGCTGGCTAGCTACATCATCATTCCTCTCCCCTTCCCTCCCTTTGTAAGGGTCCTGAAGGGCAGTGGTGTTCTTCTAATGTTATCAATTTGAATTTCCATTCTGGCATAGTCTCTACATTATCAATCACTTAAAATCAATCAATCAATTAAAATCTCTTCAATATCACGGATTGACCAACTGATCAATACTTCAATATAATTCAACAAATCAACATCAACTTTTACAAAGTGATATTTACTGAGAAGATACAAGCTTGGGCACATCACAACCTCTGAGAGCTTCAGTTTCCTCTTCTGTAAAATGAGATCACAGGGCTATTGATTTCTGTAGTATCTTGCAGGCATAAGTCTTTCCTATGCAATCCAAGCAAATGTTTGATTTTCTTCTCTGATTCCATTGAAACTAGATGCATTATTGCTCAGTTCTTTTTTTTTTTCTCTAGGACTTAGCTGAAATCATAAATGGTATGTTTTAAATGTGAAAGGAAAAAACCCTACAAAAACTCTGTTTTAAAAAAAATTTCATTGATGTCTTTTGTCTCTTACATTAGTTATTTCCTGACGTAAACCCCTACTACAATGAACTCTCAATTGTAACACAGGAAATTCATTAAGCCAATTGATGAACAAAGCAATTATAACTGACGGATATAATCTGCAATCCGTAGTCTTTTACTTCTTTACCAGGATGAGAGAGGTTCAGGGGTTGAGGTAAAAGAAAGAGAAACAATGAAAAACAAACTCAGAATCCTAAATATGATAATCATGATGGTGATGATATTTATATAACGATTTAAGGTTTGTAAAGTGTTTCCCACGTGTTGTCTCATTTGATCCTTACAACAACCCACTGAAGCAGGTGCTTTTTTATCCCTATTTTACAGATGCAGAAGCTGAGGCTGAGAGATATTAAATGACCTGCTAAGAGTCACAAAACTAGGGTCAGAGGAGGAATTTTAACACAGATCTTCCCAATCCAAGTCCATTACTCCAGGCATTACACATAGATTTAAGGAATGGACTTCAAATGTTTAGTCCAAGGGACTCATTGTAAAAATAAGGAAACATTCAAGGAAATGAAGTGTCATCTAATTATTTGGTTAAGTGGGTGTCATAGCCAAGATGTGTATCTAGGTTCTCTGATTGTAAGTCCAAAAATTTATACTATGGCATATCACTAAGCTAAAATCATGTTGGAAAATTAATAAATATGTTCATGTAAGATTTGAACAAGAAGCACTGTAGCAAAATGGATAGAGAATCAACAAAGGGTTTAGGAGGACCAGCGTCCAAATCCTGTCTCTGACACATACACTAGTATGACCATAGGAAAGGCCCTTACAGTCCTTACTCCTCCAAGGCAGCTCTCTCTAGGCTTTAAGTCATGGACTAGTTGCACATTTGTATACATGTTATTGGTATAAATCACAGATGCATACTGAAAATAAAAAGTTTTGAATAAATCACATTTCATCATGACATATTCTCTAACACTTTCCTTTCTATAGCCATTATTCAAAGTCCCTTTAAGGGCAAGGTGGGCTGTAGAAAAAATCATTTATCAATTGCTTAGAAAATTATTATACTGTTCAGATCCAATCTTAAAGGTTGTTCACTCCCGGAATGTCCCCAACCCCAGTAACTCTCTAGGAATAACATAGTAGATGGCTGTAAGATACTTTGGGTTTCCCCAGGTCCAGAATCCACTTAAAGTTATTCTTGTTTTGGGTTGCCACATCCAGGACTTGAGATGGGTCCACCCAAGCTTGTATTTTGGGTTTCCTTGAAATTTGGCTTCAGTCAAAGGTTATTGAATGTTAAAATGACTTGTGTCTATCTCAATCTACCTTGCTTTTCAAGCTGCCCTCTTGGCAAAATTACTTAACTGTGTACCTATGCTTCCTGTTAGAGAACCCTTATCTAAATTCTATATAATGTAAAATTTCCAGATCCTGGATGAAAGGGAGCCACATCTCTTTTTCTGGCTTGCTCCTCTTTACCAAACAAACAAATACATTCCTTTATAAAATTATTTCACATTTTGGGGGTTCTCATCTTGTCTCACTTAATGAAGGACCCCTTCTTTAGGGCCTTTTGGACAGAAAGCCCTCAAGAAATGTGTGTTGAATCCACATATGATACTGAAGCACCAATAAAGAAGGGTGATAACAAATACATTTCCCCCTTAGAACATACAGATAAGAAAAAAAAATCATTGTGTCAAGATACCTACATGATCAAAGTGGATGAATCCTGAGGAGGGACTTAAGAGAAGGAAGGGCATGGTAGAATCAAAAGGAAATCTAAAACAGCCCAACAGAGCCAGGATTAGAAATTTTCCTTGATTATGCTAGAGACTGTGAGGGAAAGGGAGATAAGCCCCAGAGAATAGTACCATAACATCAGGCACCTGGGAGGGGTGTTTATATAACCATCAAACATTGGCACCAATGGGGCAAAACCATTTTAATCCATTCCAGTTATGGATTTGATCCAAAGCTAGGGAAAATAGACCTGGAGGTGAGTCATCAGGCTTTATCAAATACCTGTTTATCATTTGATATTTGATATTTTATAAAATACTTTACTTATATTATCTCATTGGATTAATAATAGTTACAACAACCCTGGGAAGTGACATTCTTGAATGGGACCCATAACATCAGGAAAGTGATGTCTTTTTTTAAAAATAATTATTTTATTCGTTTTCAGTGTTCTACCATCACTTCCATACGTCTTAGATTTTTCCCCCTCCCTCCCCCTCCTTCCCCACTCTCTCTCTGAGACGGCATACAATTTTATATAGGTTCTACACATACATGCCTGTTAAATACATTTTCACTTTAGTCATGTTGCATAGAAGAATTAAAATGAATAGGAGAAATCATAAAACAAAACATAATACAAAAGAAAATGATCTGCTTCATTCTGCGATCAAATTCCATAGTTCTTTCTCAGGATGTGGAAAGCATTTTGCCTCAAGAGTCCATTGGGAAATTATTAAGTCCTTGCATTGCAATGAAATACTATGTGTACCAGAAAAATTCCTCATATACTGTGGTGGTTGTTGTGTACAAAATCCTCCTGGTTCTGCTCCTTTCACCCAGCATCAGTCCACATAAGTCTTTCCAGTCTTCTCTGAAGTCTTCCTGTTCATCATTTCTTATAGCACCATAGTATTGCATTACATTGAAAGTGATATCTTGACTTGCAAGTGAATTGGATTTAAGTAAGGCAGGGCTGTGCAAAGGCATTAGCCTCACCCTCTCCTCCAGAGTCTTAGGAGTCCAGAAGTAAGACATAGGTCAGGATGACTGGCGATGGCCCCAAATGAAGTGGGAGACTTTGGGCCTTTTTAAGTTAGGGTCTTTCCTAGGTCTCAGTTTATCTGAGGCACCCCTGACAGAAGAGAGACTTTAGAGAAGGAGAGAGAGAGAGAAATGGACTTCTAGACAGGCCAGGGGAGAGAAGACCTGTATTTTTTTTAAGGGAAAATGGAAGTTTCTGGAGCCACAGACATTTGGGGAAACTCAGATTCTGATATGCCCTGTGATCTCCAGTTCTCATACCCTTAGATATGGCTAAAGGTGCCTCCTCTGCCGTTGATATATCAATACATAATCAATACTAAATGGCTCTCCTTCTTAAGTTCAGGAGAGCATGAGAGAGGGACTTTGGAACTCCAAATTCTTAAAAATAACGGTTAAAAATTTTTTACATGTCATTGAGAAATATTCAATAATTATAATTAATAATAATAAAAAGATCCTCCCTAGTGAGATTGTTTTCTTCTTGGTCAGAAGAGATTTGATCTTGCTCCCAAGTCAGAGAGATCACAGGCTCTTCTGTATCAATCATTTACTTTAATCTGTAAAACTTCCTGGATTTCTATTTACCATTGACTTAGATAAATGTGTTTGTTGTTATCCTAGATTGTCTTTTGTGTAAACCAGCATTTTGGTGGAAGGGAGCTAAGCGACAAGAGGGAGCTGTTATCCTCTTCTTGGTAACAACCTGGGAGAGTGGCTTTTATTCTGAATCCCTAAATATACATAAATAAATCAAACAAATAAAGATCCCATCAGAACCCTAGACTACAAATATTTGAAGTGGAATGGATAGATATCATTCTAGCCCAATAATCCTCTTAGAGATGGGAGAGTGAAGAAGTCACTGCCTAGCCTCAGCAGTATTGGACCCTAGGGACTGGGGTGAGGGTGAGTAAGGGTTCCTCCAACGACACTACTGGCAGTTCAGCTGCAGCTCAATCTCCTACTTCCTACCAATGTGGAAATCAAAGTATCCTTTGAAGATGAGGTGGCCCAGATCATGGATCCTAGCTATCAAAATAAAAAGTGGTACCACACATAAGACCAGTCATTCTGTGGTAGGCAATTATTTATATTATATTTGAATGTTGATTATGTATCTTCAGGGGACCCCCCTTCTCACCTTCTATCTCCTGACTAGGCTTCCAGACTTCCCTGGCCATAATTTGTGTTTGTGCCTGCTGTGAGTTGGGCTAAGGACCTTGTTTCCCTCCGACTGAATTCATTTCCCAATGGTCAGCAAAGTTCCTTTCAAGTAAAAACCTTCTCTCACTCCTTCCATCTTCTGGAATTCCCTAGAGCTGGTATTTCTCTGCCATTGTTTCTTTGGACACCCTTTCCACTCTTTCTCTCATATCCCTGACTCACTCCTAAGAAGGTAAGTGATACACCCAGAGTCAAACAGCTATTAAGCATTAGACAGGAAGATTTGAGGTGCAGATCTTCCTGACTTTAGATCCAGCTCTCTATCCACTGTGCCACTTAGCTGATTTAGAGCTGGAGGAGACCCCCAAAGATGTCAAATGAAAGGAAAATAGGGTATGGAAAAAGATTTGGTGATGGTAAATGAAAAGGAAAGGAAGGAAACCCATGAAGCATGGGGAACATAAGAAAAGAAAGAGATAAGGTGGATGTCGGGCAGTAATTGTGATTCCACAAATTAAAACTTGAGTTAATAAGATCATACCAAGGAATGGAGAGAGGGACTCAGGCAGAGATATCACTTGGGCTGGTTTAATAAGGATGAGTTAGCTCCAAAGATGAATATATCTCCGTCTATAATATTGCTAAATTAAATATTTAATTGTATTGAAAAATGATTCCATGGGAATGCTACTATATATTCCCTTTTTTAAAGAATCTAAATCTATTTTAATTGATAATAAGAGTGGATGAACATTCTACCTTCCTCCAGCCCCCCAAAAAACTAAGGAGTGTGGAGTAGGAAATAGAGGGCTAGCCTCAAAATCTTGAAGTCCTACTTCTGACATTGATTAATTGTGTGACCATAGTCAACCACTATATATTCTTAAGCCAGGGAGTTAGTGTGGTATAGTTGAAAGAGTATTAACCTGGGTATCAGAAGCCTTGGGTTCTAGACCTGTCTGTGTGATGTCGGGCAAGGCACCGTTTCTCACTAGACTGAGAAATGGCAGAGGGAACGGGGGTATTGGACTGGGGACTCTCTAAGTTTCTTTCCAGCTCTGAATCCAATCTGGTTCCATTATTCAATTATTAATCAACAAGCATATATTAAACACCTACTATGTGCACTGTGCTAGGTGGTAGAATTCTAGAGATAAAACAAAATAATGATGATGGTCATGCTAAAGTCTCACTGATACTATAGGTTTCTGCTGCCACCTACTGATCAGACTCCTACACGTATCTATTCCAATGACAGATTTATATGATTCAACATGTAGAAATAACCACCATCCTAGACTTCTCTCTGGCATACCAGATTCACCGCTAACTGCCTGATGGATATTCCCGTTTGAATGACTCACTGTTATCGCAAACTAACTCATATAATTCAAACTGTTCTCATTATCTTACCCTCAAACCAATGATTTATCAAGACTTGCTATTTCTGCTGATGTCACCATCCTTTCCCAAGTTATCCAGATTAGGAATCTTGGCATTAGCTTTCCTTTTCTTCTCCTTCCTTCTTTTCCTCACCCATTTAGTTGCCAACACTTACTTATTCTTCCTTTGCCAGGGCTCTAAAATAGTTTTCTTATTTTTTATTTCCATCATTACTTGATCCTGGACCCTAATCACTACACATACTTTCATTGGTAATCTAATGGTATGGGTTCTGTGAGTCTGAGCGGAGCTAGCATTTCCTTGTATAATGAAACCTGTCGTCCTTAGGTTGTCATAGTGACTTTGTATTTCCCAATTATATCTCTCTGCCTTTCTACCTACAAGTAGAGACATATATAATACATACATACGCACAGGTTATTGATAGGCAATTAATTGAATGCAGGAAAAGCAGTAACAAAAGTTTCCCAAGCTTTCTGTCTGACTCTAGTCTCTTCCTTTCCAATCTATATATCCAATACCACTGCCAAGACAAAAACAAACACCCATTATCACCACTCTGCTACTCAAAAATTATAATGGATCTGCATTCCCATAGCACTTTGTTTGGAGTCAGGAATTCTTCTCTCCCACATAAAGGCTAAATCTCAACCTTTCCTTGGACAAGTTCCCTGCCATCCTGTGGGCCTTTCTTCTTGGTGGTACTTGGATTTGAGTTGAGATGGCCCACCCATTTATTAAGCCTGAAGCTACAGCCAGCCTGGGTAGAACTAGCTTTCTTGCCTTTTTGTCTCCTTTTCTTAGAGCCCTTCCACAGAGGGTGAGGGTGTTTCCTCTTAGTATTGTGATGAATAAAGCAGAACTACAGGTTAGAATATGGGCAACTAGGTGGCACAGTAGACCCTACCACTTGACCTGGAGTCAGGAAGATCTAAGTTATCTAGCCTCAGATACTTAATAGCTGTGTGACCCTGGGCAAGTCACATAACATTGTTTGCCTCTGTTTTCTCATCTGTAAAATGAACTGGAGTATTAAAAGAAAAACCGTTCCAGTATCTTTTCCAAGTAAACCACAAATGGGGTCACCAAGAGTTAGACACGACTGAATAACAATCATCTACCCCTGTTCTACTGAGAAGAGAAAGACATGTTTTATCATTGGTCCCCTGGAATTAATTGCATTGCTCTGAATTCTGATGTTTTTAGTTTTAGCTTTCTTATAAATTATTGTCAGTTTTGTCTGTTGTTCTTTTCACCTGTTTCACTTTCAGTTCTTTATATTTGTTGTGTACTCTAGCAAAGTAATATTCTAATATATTCATATATCATAGGTTGTTCAGCCATTTCCTAACTGATGGATGCCCCCTTTATTTTCATTTTCTTACTCCTCTTAAATGTTTAGGGATAGTCACAGAGCTAATGAATTCCAAACTGCACTAGTGTCTCTGCTGTCCAGAGCCCACCAATTATGTGAAGATGGAATTCTCCCTTTATTGCCCATCCAACAGAGCCAAGTGTTGGGTATGTATTGTTAATGTATTTTTGCATAATGGGAAAATCTTTCCTATCCATTAATAGGCCCATGTGACATGCTTGAGTCACATGGTAGCCTGAGTCACATGAGTCTGTGGTGGGAGGAACTTGCCTAAAGGGTAGAGTAGGAAGGGGGTGGAGTAGCAAGAGTGGAACAGAGCTGAGAGGAAGTTGGTTACTGCACTTAGAGCTGAGGGAGAGAGAGGAAGCAGGCAGGGAGCTGTAAGCATTCATTTGTGGGAAGGCCCTAGCAGGGGGAAGGCTTGGGGATGGTGGTGCCCCTTGCATTGTTACTGTGTATAGATTTTTTTGTTGCTATGATGCATTTGGCTTTCTGCTGTTAGAATTTGACTTTCTGGTGTTTAAATAAATGTTTTGGTTCTGTCTTCCATGTGGAGACTCTGTTATATTTTGTGATTCAGAATTACGCCAGTGTACTCATAGCCAACGTAGGTGTTGTTACAGAACACCGTGTTGGAGTTCCAGGATACCACTATGTATTAAAGCCTTCTTCTAGAGGATCTGAATTAGGATGTGATGCTGAGAGGTAGAGATCTAAGTGAAGAAGAAGCCCATTCAGTGGAATGAAGGGGCCCTGATGGATGACGGCAAGGATTTCTGACTTCTTTTAGGATAAACTAGCTGGGTGGGAGGTGGCCTCTTCTCTGCCAACCCTCATGGAAGTACCTGGTTATGGATGATTATAGAGTAGCAGACCCTCAGAGTTTAAAGCAGCCCCAGATGATACCTAGTCCAACCTTTACCTGAACGAGAATCTCCTTTATTACATCTTCAGCAAATTGTCAGCTCTCCCCTGCTATTAAAGATAATAGAGGAAAGAGTGCTAACTTTAGAGTCAAAAGACCTGGGTTCAAATCTCCCCTCTGATGCTTAAAAGCTGTATAACCTTAGACAAGTCATTTAATCTTTCTAGGCCTCATTTTCCTCTTCTGGCCAACTCTGTGTTCCTCTTGTAGGGCAGCTCCATCTCTCAGAGTCTTTGAACTGTCTCCCATGCCTGGAAGGCACTGCCTGCTCACTTAGGCCCCATAGAATCTCTTTAAGAAAAAGCTCAAACACTGTCTTCTATGGCATTGCTGTCAAATAGAAATGAACCTCTAGGGACCACATGTTAACTTAGAAAAACACAAAATAACATCATGTTATAGCGCATTTTTTTAAAACATTTCCAAAGTATATTTTAATTTAGTTTGGGCTGTACGTAGAAGTTTGGCAGGCAGCAAACCAAATATGCTGTGTTTATAGGAGTCTTTTCCTGATCCACTTTGAAATTACCCTGTAGTATTCAATTACCTTATATTCATTTCTTCTGTAAATACTCATAGTCTTCTGACACCTAATGTCCCTGTGCGCAAGTCATTTAACTTTTCATTACTCTAGGAAAACTCTAGATTATAAATTGCAGAAAAAATGCCAGACTGCTTTGGTAGGAGATTGCTCATT
This sequence comes from Notamacropus eugenii, assembly GCF_028372415.1. Lineage (NCBI taxonomy): Eukaryota > Metazoa > Chordata > Mammalia > Diprotodontia > Macropodidae > Notamacropus > Notamacropus eugenii. The sequence continues at coordinate 137,442,363 of NC_092877.1, forward strand.
AATCAAATCCCAAGTCCAGGTCCTATTCCCTTATACATGCCAATGTATGTGTCATATATGAATATAAATATATATTTAGTAGTATATGTGACTATATAGATGTGTCTATGCATATACGTGTCCATATAGATATATAGACACATGTCTGTACATCCTTGTTTCCCTATCCTTATACATATATACATATACACATCCTTTTTATATATGTATACACATCTTTTTTATATGTGCGCACACACACATTATATATCTTTACTGCTTCCTTTGTACATAAGCTCTTTGTCAGTAGGAATTGTTTCATTCAGCCTATTTGCGTCTCCAGCACACAGCCTGTGGTGGACACAATAAATACTTTCTGACTGATCTGTAAAATGAGGGGCTTTGAGGTCCCTTTCTGCTTTATATCTATGATGCTGTGAATTACTTTCCTAAAACAAATCTTTTCTAAGAAAAATTTCTCTGGTAATAGTCAGTGGAGTTTGGTTGTTGGTTGTTTGTTGCCCTTCATCTTTGAAGAAGATCAAAATGACATCACCATGGCAAAGTGAAATTTCAGTGTGTCTGACTGTGGCTGATCAGACCAATATGAGCTTGGAGTGCTCTACCACAGGTTGGGCACAGATAGTCTGTGTGATTATTTGGGATGGATATCCCAAATTTGCGCATCCTGCATTTACTTTGTACTGTCTCAATTCTGTTTTGCTCAAAGAGCACAGCACCCTTTCTGATGTGGGCACACCATGCTGAGCGGTCCTGTACCACTGTCTCCCATATCACACAGTCAAATCCAAAGTTCTTGAGAGAGACCTTGAGAGTGTCCTTGTATCGTTTCTTCTGACCGTCTTGTGATCACCTGCCCCATGTGAGTTCTCCATAAAATAGTCCTTTTGGCAAGCATACATTTTGCATTTGAAAGTGGCCAGCCCATTGGAGTTGCACTCTCTGAAGCATAGTTTGAATACTTGGCAATTCAGCTTGAGCAAGGACTGGTAGCTTATCCTGCCAGGTGATCCTCAGAATCTTCCTAAGACAGTTCAAATAGAAACGATTTAGTTTCCTGGCATGGTGCTGGTAGACTGTCCATGTTTCACAAGCACATAGCAATGAGGCCAGCACAATGGCTCTGTAGACCTTCAGTCTAATACTTCTTCTCTCCCAAACTTTTTTTTGGAGTCTCCCAAACACTGAGCTAGCTCTGGCAATGCATGCATCAACCTTGTTGTCAATGTGAACATCCCTGGAAAGTACACTACCAAGGTAAGTGAACTTATCCACAGCATTCAAAACTTCTCCATTTCTTGTAACTGATGGTTCCACATATGGATGGTGTGGTGGTGGCCAATGGAGCACCTGTGTTTTTTTGGTGTTAATTATTAGGCCAAAATTAGCACAGGCAGCAGAGAATTGATTCATACTTTGTTTCATCTCAGTTTCAGAGGCTGTATTGAGTGCACAATCATCTGCAAACAGAAAATCATGCACCAACACTCCCTCCACTTTGGTCTTGGCTTGTAGCAGAAGCATGGTAGTTGACCTTGATGCAGTGTTCATCCTCATTGAAAGCATTTGTCAACATGGCTGAAAATATCATGCTAAAAAGCATGGGAGCAAGCACACAGTCCTGTTTCACTCCATTGGTGACTGGGAAGGCACCAGAGCATTGTCCATTATCCAGAATCCAGGAAAATATGCCATCATGAAACTGATGTGCAATATTGATGAACTTCTCTGGGCAATCAAATTTTGACATAATTTTCCATAAACCCTCATGACTCACAGTGTCAAAGGACTTGGTCAGATCTACAAACATTGTGTACAGAACTCTCTTCTGCTCCTGGCATTTCTCCTGGAATTGTCAGGCAGCAAACACCACATTGACTGTTCCTCAGCCCTTTCTGAAGCCACACTGGCTCTCAGGTATACAATCATCTTCCAGGTGAAGGATCAGCCTGAGGAAGACTCTAGCAAAAATTTTGCCAGCAATGAGTAAGAGAGAGATCCCCTTGTGATTGTTGCAGGACAATATATTCCCTTTACCCTTATAGAAATGGACAATGGAGGCATCCTTGAACTCCTGGGGGATAACCTTCTCTTGCCATTTAACCTGGAAAATTTCAGTCAGTCTTTGTGTGAGCAATGGTCCCCCTACCTTGTAAATCTCAGCTGGAATAGAATCAGCACCAGGTGCTTTGCCACATGAAAGGAACTTAATGGCCCTCAAAACCTCTTCTTCAGTTGGAAGTTCAGCTAAGAAGGGATTGACTTCAACATAAGGTAAACGGTCAATGGCCTCAGCATTGATTGATGATGGTCTATTGAGAACCCTATGAAAGTGTTCAGCCCATCTCTCTAGGATCATGTTCTTATCACTAATCAATGTGGCTCCATCAGCACTTAGTAGTTGTGATGCACCATAGGTTTTTGGTCCATAAATAGCTTTCAGGGAATCATAAAAGTGCTTTGGATTGTTACTATAAGGATAAAACTGAATTTCATCTGCCTTCTTATTGAGCCAGGAATCCTGCATATCTCATCATCTACATCTCTCTAAGTTTTGCTTGTATTAAATGCTGTCTTCTTAGAGGCTGATGAACTATCTTGCTGGTAAATCCTGTGGAGTTCTTGTTTTTCATTTAGCAGCTTCTGAATTTCCCCATCATTTTCATCAAACCAGTCTTGGTGTTTGCAAGTGTTCGGACCCAGATGAGCAAATGCAGTGCTGTACACCAAATCTCTGAAAACTGCCCATTCCTTTTCTGCTCCACTGTTGCCAGCTGTGTGTTGGCTCAACTTTCCCTCCAAGTCAGCAACAAACAGTTCACACTCAGAGAAGAGCTCTAATTTGTTGACATTAACTCTTCTGGTAGTCATTTTGCCTTGGGGGCGGTGCTTTTGATGCATGTGAATATTTAGCTTGGAAAGGATAAGTCTATGATCAGTTCAGCAGTCTTCACCACACATTGCCTTTGTCACTCTCACATCTTGTCTTTTCTCTTCTTCTTACAATCACACAGTCTATTAGATGCCAATGTTTCCTGAGAGGGTGCATCCATGAAGTTTTATTGCGTTTAGGTAAACAGAAGACAGTGTTGGCAATGAGAAGGTCATGTAATACACAAGTCTTCAGCACTAAATGATCATTGCTGTTGCTGTTTCCAACTCCATTCCTCCCTACAACTCCCTTCCAAGTCTAGTAGTCTAAGTCTACTCTAGCATTAAAGTCACCCAGAATTATAAGCTTGTCCTCTTTTGGCACATTGATAATAAGGGTCTCTAGGTCTTCATAAAGTTTTTCTTTGACTTCATCAGGGTTTGTCATGGTGGGAGAATAGGCACTGATGATGGTGGCGTGGCTTTTTCCTGTGAGTAGCAATCGCATTGTCATGAACCTATCATTCACTCCTTTTGGCAGGCATACCAGTTTGCTGATTAGATTAGTTTTGATTGCAAAACTCATGCCAGCTTCACGGCGTTCCCCTTCACTGCACCCACTCCAGAAAAAGGTATGTCCAGCTCCAACTTCAGTAAACTGGCCTTCATCTGCCAACCTTGTTTCATTCAGGGCTGCTATTTGGATGTGATATGTGTTGAGTTCTCTTGCAACAAGAGCAATTCTTCTTTCAGGCCTACTGGATTTTGTATTGTCTATTAGTGTGTGCACATTCCATGTGCCAATGGCCAGTGGAATCATCTTTGCATTTTTTCATACATTTTGTACATTCTCTTTGTGTGTTTCGACCACATAGTGGGATTCCTCACTTGCTGTGGTAACCAGGCCAGGGTTGGGTAAGCAGACAATGTTTAGGGCACCTTTTCTAGCCCCCTTCCTCACACCAGGTGGTCAGCAGTGCAATCCTTAAAAGGCTGCCCAGACACCCAGGGGGCTGCTGAGTCCCACTGCTGCTTCCAATGAGAAACGACCCTATGGTCTGGGCTTCCTGTGTGCAGGGTTGTGACTACAGCTTCCAGGGTATCCGCACCTGCTGCTTCATCACTTGCCTGTTGCCACAGGACTCTGAGGCATAATAGTAAAATGGTATGGGTGATGTCTTTTGATTTGTGTGTAAACTGGATTTAAGTGAGGCAGAGTTGCACGAAGTCAGCCTCACTCTCTCCTTCGGAGTCATCAGAATCCAGTGGCAGGACAGAGTCAAGACAGCTACCAATGGCTCAGGATGCAGTGGACGACCTTGGCGTCTTTGGTATCTAGCCAAACTCTAAGTGCTCCACATCACCTGCTTCATCTGCTTTCATGGCCATTGGAACAAATTGTTCACATTCACCCATTCCACTAGAGGAAGTTTTCACAAGCTTGGGGTAGACACCCCCCCTAACTCACCAATGGGTTTAAGAACCTTGGTCACTCTAAACCTGATTTGGCCCATCTGCCGAAACAGTTTACCAGGGTGTGGCCACTGCACATGCTGCAGCTTCTTGGAGCCACAGGTGAGAGTTAGGTGGAACAGGTGGACAACAAAGGTGGAAAGAGCCGCAAAAAGGGCTCGGCAGCCATCACACCAAAGGGGCTGGTCCTCCCTGAACACACCGTATACCCAGTCAGTTGAGCTTACTATATGCCAGACTCTGTGCTAAGCGCTGGAAATACAAAAAGAGGCAAAAATCTTTGCTCTCAAGGAACTCATACTTTAATGGAGAAGATAAGCAAATGGATATGTACAAACAAGCTATATGTAGGATAAATAGGAAATAATTAACAGAGGGAAGGTGTTAGAATTAAGAGGGGTTGGGAGCTGTTTCTTGTAGAATGTAGAATTGTAGTTGGCACTTGGAGGAAGCCAGGAGAGGCAGGAGATGGAGATGAGGAGGGAAAACACTGTAGGCATGTGGGTTAGCGAGAGGAAATGGCCAGAGCTGAGAGATGGGGTGTCTTGTTTTAGCAACAGCCAGCAGGCCAGTGTTACTGGATGGAAAAGTAAGTGGAGACCAGGAAGACAAAAGAACACTGAAAAAGGGTGTGTGTGTGTGCGTGTGTGTGTCTAGGTAATGAAGGTCTTGGAAGAGAGCCACAGGAGTTTGAGAAGGGGAGATATGGCTGCATCTGTGCTTTCAAGAAAACACTTTGCTGTCTGAATGAAGGATGGATTGGAGCAGGGAGAGACCTGAGGCAGGCTGACCCACCAGCTGCTATGCCGACAGTCCAGGCGCAGGGTAATGAGGACCTGCATCAGGGTGTGGTGGCAGTATCAGAGGAGAGAAGGGATTGTACTTGAAAAATGTTGCAAGGTTGAAATCGACAAACCTTGGCAACAGTTGCAGGATGGCTGCGAGTGGGACCACAATGAGTAGGTTACAGATGGTAAAGAAAGACTTGAATTTAGTGAGAGGGCAGCGGAAAAACAGACAACACTTCAACTCTGACTACGAAATGCTGCCAGCGCTCCTGCACCCCACTCCTAAGGTGTGGGCAGGGGGTGCCCCTGCTGCATGCGCACGCACTGGTCTGTGCTGGGGAACATCTCCCTAGGCTGCGCTGCCTGGAAGCTCGGATGGGTCGAGGCGCCTGGCAGGTGGCAGTTGGTTTCCAAGATGCTGTCGTCAAGGAGACCGCCCGAGCGTCCCCAGGACACAAAATCCAGTTCAGAGCTAGACTCCGCCCCCTTCCCCCAAGGCGATAGGGCAGGCCCCGGACCAATAAGGGAGGAGTAAGGCGGGGCAGGGCGGTGGCGGGCGGGCTCCGGGACCGACTTCCGGGTCACAGGGCATGGCGGTGAGAAGGCTGAGAGCGGCGTCGTTTCCGTCCGTAGCTGGCTGACGGCAGCGGCAGCAGGAGCGGCAGCAGCGGCGGACACGGGAGCGGGGGTCACGAGTCAGTCCCAGCTCCCGCTCCTTCTTCCAAGAATGTGAGGAGGCTGCCCTGGACTCTCCCGCCCCCTCAGCCCCTTTGTCCTCAGGCGGCCCGACCCTCTCGGGTCTCGCGGGGTTCGAGGAGAAGGGGCGCGAGATCCGGATTTCTCGTCTCTCTTGGGAGGGAAAAAGGGGCGTGGGGCGACGGAACCGGAGTACGCATGCGCTAGCTCTGGAGGCCAGCGGGGCTCCACCCCCAGCTAGTCCCTGTCAGTTTCCCCTACCTCAGTTTCCTTGTCTGTAAATGAGTTTGTGGACGAATGACCTTGAAGGTCCCGGCTTAAGCCTTTGCTTCTCTCAGCCCAAAGGGCTGCGGGCCGGTCCCCAGGGGGGACCGCAGTGGTGAGAACAGCTGGAAAGAGGACACGTGGAATCCGGGATAAATCCCTTTTTTCTCAGTCTCACTTTTGTGTAAGGTTCAGAGTCGGACGCATATAATATCTGCGACCCTAAAAGAGTCGGGGGGCGGTTTGGGTTATAAAAGCTCTGGGCTCGTGTGCCTTGGCACCAGCTCCACCTTCCCTAATCGTTGCCTGCTCCAGTCCTCTTCATTTTTCTGATGAGGACACTGAGGGCCCAAGTGGTGAAGTGATAGCCCAGATGATAATAAACTGAAATTCTTATTGTGCTTTCGTGTATACAAAGTTTTTCCAAAACCATGTGGAGTGGGCATGGCAAGGAGTCATCAAAGCCAGAGTTCAAACCAGACTTCAGTTGCAGTATGTTTCTTCTACTAATTCCACCAGAAGCACCTCTTCAGCCAGCTTTTGGTGCCGATGTATCAGAAGTCAAGCGTATGGGGATTGTGCCTTGACTGTCAGGATTGAATTTAATTATTTCTTGCTAGTGCAGCTGGGAGCTCAGTATGGAAAGTTTGAGGGCAGAAATGAAACTTGATGGTTTCATTTTACCCTATGTGGTATTGGTGTCCCTCAAAATACTGTGATACTGTGATACTGTATTAGTTTTTCAGAATCAGAAAGGCTATTTCTTGTAAGAAGAGCCCTAGACTGAGTCAGAAGTCATTTGGGATAAAATTTCTGCTTCTATTGAGCCCTATCTCACCTCTCTGTGCCTGCTTACCTTATTTTCTTTTCTTACCTTTAAAATGAGGTAATATTTGTTTCCTTACTTGTAAAATGGGATAATGCTTGTTTCCCTTTCTGCAAAATGGGGTATTTCTATTTATCTCATAGGATTGTGAAGATTGAATGAGGTTTGTAAAATGTTGCATAAAATTAAAAACCCTAGCGAACAGTTATTAGTGTTCAAGTTGTTCACTTTTAGATAGAAAATCTGGACTCAACACAAGGGACCGTATATGTTGAACATCTGTGCTTAAGCTAAACAATCTGTTCACAGTCCCTAGTGTTTTTTGGTATTGGTTTTTGCTTAGCCATATTAATTCACTGTAGGTGGATGCTGCATTTTAAGGAAACTAGGGAAATTATCTTGCTCTATGAAAACCACTGTACTAGTGAAAAGGATAGTGATAGGGATTAGACCTATGGTTTCTCTAGTACAGGTAACGTCCCTAATGTGGAAATTCATCTTCCATTTCAGGTTCACACCTCTTTAACTCTGTTTTAGTTATCAGTAAATATATATTTTAAAGTAACAATTTGCTACACAGAAAAGACTGCATCCCTTTGTTGAATTGGTACAGCCAGAACAATTGCTAGAACAAGAATTTAGTACCCAGGGTTGAGTTGTAGAATTATAATTCACCACTGAATTGAGTTGTAGAATTATAATTCACTACAGCTCATCAAAGCTGGTCTGATTTTTTAAGTTCATTTTGAGAAAAATAAATGTTTGTTTTTAATTTATTTCACTAATGGGATCTACTTTTTTATATTGAACCTTTTAGTTTATCTTCCTGAATGCTTAAATAAAAAGTCATCAAATAAATATATATTTGCAGAAGCAAATATTTTTTAATGGAACTTAGAATTTGGTTAACCAGTTAAAGTATAATTTTTATTGTCACAAAACTTGATTTCAATTATTTTTCATATGTTTTGTAATTTTCCTTTTGCCAGAAAATGTTTATTTCCATGTGGCAGTACCTGTATCGACATTTTTTTCGATTTTGGATGAAGTGGATCTTTCGGGTAATCACCAGAAAATGTGAACTGCAGCGCATCTGTGAGGGTTTTGTAGGTGGAGAAAGAACATACAGGATAGGTAATATATTTTTAAAGTAAAAAACTTCAGCACATGTGTTTAATATAGTAGATTCACTTGGTGGTTACTTGTTTCCTGGGTTATAGGCACACTTTGGCAAAAAACAGAATTCTATTTATTTTCATAATTTTCTCCCCTGTTCCCCTTCCCTGTATGGAAGAATGCCTAGATCCAACTGTACCTCTACATTAGGCAACCTTTAGTCTTTGAGATTGTTAACACTATAATCAGTAGTATAGTTAATTATAATTTAGATCTGCTTAAACAACTTTTCTTCCTTAATCAGTTCCACAGTACTTGAAGAATGCTTTAAATAAGATTGCAGGTGTGTGCTAGAAACTGGGAGATAATTTTTATGTGATTGAAAAGTTGTGTTTATGTTTACTTTTCTTTCCCTTTAAGTTTATGGTATGAAAAGTAAGAAGGTATCTTTAGTCTAATGTAAGAATGGCTAGCCACAGGCCCCATTTATTACTCTTCTATGCCACTGTTTTGAACTCTGATGGGACTGTAAACTCAGTCCCCTGGGGGGGACCCAGAAAAGATAAGCACGGAGTGAGACTCAGAGGTAGAGGACTATACTGACAGCTTTTCTCTTGGTCTAGTGGTAATCAGTTGGCGACTCATTTTTATTTAATCCTTTGCTTGCTTTGGCAAAGAGCTAAATATCTTATTTTTAAGATGCCTCTAACAGCATTGCTAATTGAGAGAAAGAGGGTACCTGCTAGGAGAAATCTGTAGAAAAAACATTTTATTTTCTTCTTAGACTATAGGGAAAGAAAAGACTCCATTGGTAACAAAGTTCTTTACATTTACCAGTGCCATGAGTAGGTGGGGGGGCAGGGATTGCTAAGAATTTTCAAAGTGACGCAGCCTTTTTCATGTCTGGTGATATTGCAGTTGTTTAGTCAGGTCATGTGAAGAAACTTTACTTATGCAGCCTGCCCTTATTCCCTCAAGTCCAGCATCGACCCAGTGGAGTATATCATGTAGTAAAGAGGGTATCCTCACTACATTTCTGAGGTTAGTGTAGTTCCTGGGCTTTTGTCTAGACGAGAGTAGGCCTAGATGAATTTGCTTTGATCTGGAGGCCATTAGTGATGTGGACCGTTCCTGATAATTTCAAAGAATTGTATAATCCATAGATCCCTTCGTTTGCATAGACTTGTTTTAATTCAGGACCCTGGCATCATCTGTGGTCTATTATAGAAATAACTTGAAACAAACCACTTTTTTTCCCTGAGATTTTAGAAACAGTAATCACCCAGACCTTCTGTGCTGGGCAAGGACTGGATTTGTTTTGAAGTTGCAGCATGGTAACCTTGCTATGCTTTTATCCAGTGAAGCCTCACATCAGAGAGGTTCCCCCCCTTGTTTTCAATTAGATTACTTAGTTCTTATAATGGTACTTTTGGAGGTTATCTTATCAAAAAATTTGGTTTTTTTGACCCATATTGAATTTATCATGTAACTGTTAAAATACTTTGGTACTGAAGTTGATATTTTGACTATAATAATAAAGTTTATAGGCATAAATTTGCTAATTTGCATTTAGGTCATATGATTCTTTTTTTCATTTCAGAAAACGCTTTGGCCCTCTCGAAGAATCAGGTAGGATCATGTCAGAACTGGGCGTCTGACACTGTGCATCGGCTTGGAGACGCATGTGTATATAGTGCTTTAGAATTCTAACAGACTCCTTTATTTCAGAATTTGATGTTTTCATTGTCATTAGGCTGTACGCATCAACACAATTACTGTTAAGTCAGCTTTTCCTTTTTTCATTTGTTATATGTCTTTTAAAAATGTTTTCATGAATAAGTAAGACATTAAAAATAGAATTAATTGTTAATTAATTAATTGCTATTCATAAAGATTCTTCTTGGCTTGACATTGGTAAAAACTAGCTTTTTGAAAGTATAGAACTTTGGGAGGAAGACGTCCCACAGATTCCCATGGTCTCACAGAATGTTAGAGCTGGAAGGAACCATAGAGATCCATCCATTTTTTTTTAAATGAATGAGGACACTCAAGGCCAAGAAACTGGCCTAAGTTTATGTCTGTGTGTGTGTGTGTGTGTGTGTGTGTGCGTGTGGTGTGTGTGTGTGTGTGGTGTGGTGTGTGTGTGGTGTGTGTGTGTGTGTGTGTGTGGTGTGTGTGGTGTGTGTGTGTGTGGTGTGTGTGGTGTGTGTGTGTGTGGTGTGTGTGTGTGTGTGTGTGTGTGTGTGTGGTGTGTATGTGTGTGTGTGTGTGTGTGTGTGTGTGTGTGGTGTGTGTGTGTGTGTGTGTGTGTGTGTGTGTGTGTGTGTGTAGTTTATATAACCAGTCAGGGATAGTGCTGGAAGCTTCTTGGAGATTCTGTACCTCAGGGTGGATGGCTAGCTTGGTCTGAAATAGGAGAGGGTAGACTCAGCCAATTACAGAAGACTGTGCTCTCTACATTAATTTCCTGTAGGGTTCCAGTTCTCAAATTTTTAAAAAGTATAGGTGGTTGTGGTGGATTAAAAAATTGTAGATTATTGTGTTTGCTATTTTTTATTACTACCAAAAATCTTAGCACAATTAATGAAGAAGAACATTACTTTTGGTGAGCTGCCAGTTATATAGAGTAGAAGAAAAATATTTATGTCCGAAAAAATTTGCAAACATTGCCAGGTTATAAAGGAAGCCAACTCAGTTGAATGACTTGATCTCAGTAAGTTAAATAGCCTGTAGTCCCATGGGACCACACTTTGGGAGCTATTGCTACCTGGGTTAGGAATGAGCACCTCTTGACTTCCCCTGGATCATTTGCACTGCTAGCACCCTCTCAAGAAGCACACCTAAAGTCCCCATACACTCCTACCAAACAGAATCACCTGAGACCCCTCTGGGAGTTGGCAGTCGGAGAAGGAAAGGAATGGCATGCACATGAAACTTATACTGGGTTGAAAAGCACCGACTTTTTTTTTATTTGATAATTTGTCAAAACAAAAAGTTGTGGAATCACCTGTTTGATTTTGACATTCGATGAACTGAATGCCATATCATGGACTCTTTGTAACTAAATTTGACTTCAACAAAATAATTGAGGTCTCCAGGGTTTGTTAACATATAGCAGAAGCATTGTAGCAGGCTGGATAGGGGTCTGACCTTGAAGCCAGGAAGATCTGGGTTCATATTCTGCCTCTGAGGCAGCTTCTAGGATTGTGGGCACTTCACTTGATATCTGAGTGTCCTAGGTAACTCTCTAAGGCTTTAAGGTACAGAAGAGTTCCTGAGAGGCCTAAGTGCATGGAGTGCCTATGCCAAGAATTCTCCACATTGATAGGATGACATCATAGGTCCAGACCAAAATCTGCCTTCTCCACCTAAACAAAAATAAAAACAGTGTTCTACTTAAGAAAACAAAACAAAGCATTATCTTTTCAGATTAATAACCACATCTGTGGTTCTTACCCCCCAGAAGCTTTTGATCTAGGATAGTAGAACTGACATGCAAACCTTTTTACCAGAAAGCAGTTAAATGCTAGACAGTGTTACTTGCTATGTACACCAAGAATTCAGAGAAAACTGATTGTGAGCCAGGGTGGTTGTAGGTAGTTAAAGAAAAGTACTTGAGTATGTACAGTTTTAATAGTGTCTAGATTTTGAGCTAGGAGAATAACAGTTGCTCATAATTCTTCTGTGCCTAAAGTGTTGCAAAGAGTTTCTTCACAACAGCCCTTGTAGAAAGGTGCTAGAAGTGGGAATATGCCCATTTTATCACTAAGGAAACTGAGACCCAGGCAGGTTAAGATCCTAGCCCATGGTCTTTTCAACCATTGTGTGTCAGGTGGCGTTCAAATCCAGTGCTCAAGTGCTTGTACCACCTTCGCCTGCAAACTTCTGCCTGTGTTGACTTGAAGAGAATTTTGAAGGTCTGGACTAGGGGTGGGGAACCTGCAACCTGGAGGCCACAAGAAGCTGCAGGTTCTCCACTCCTGGTCTGGATTATATGAGGAAATTAACAGATTAAACAATTATGTGCTTGCTAGGTGCTAGGCACTGTGTTAAGCCTATACTAAAGTTGCCAGTGCATGGAAAAATCTTTTGTTTATAAATTTTAATAATATGTGACATATACCATATTTTATTCTTATATACCATGATTAGTGAAATCAGTTCAGTTTTTATAATTGAAAATTTGTGAAAATGCTACTGACCTTCACTATATACCTTTTGCTCTATGAAGAAAGGATTTACTCTGTAAGTGAACAGTGAGAAATAACATTTAAAATATGTTTTTTAAAAAATTATTTATATTTAGTTATCAACATTCACTTCCATAAACTTTTAAGTTTTCAGTTCCACTCCTCCCTTTTCCCTTCCCCAAGATGTTGTGCAAACTGATGCAGGCTGTGTACCTTCATATTAAACATATTTTCATATTAGTTATCTTGTAAAGCAGTGTTAGAACCAAAGGGAGGAACTGTGAGAAAAAAGAAACAACAAAACAACAAAAGAAAAAAGAGATCAAATAGTCTGCTTCCATCTGCATTCAGACTCTACAGTTCTTCTGGATGTGAACAGCATTTTCCATTATGAGTCTTTTGGAGTTGTCTTAGATCCTTGCATTGCTGAGAAGAGCTAAGTCTTTGAAAGTTTGTCATCGGACAGTGTGTGCAGTGTTCTCCTGGTTCTGCTCACTTCATTCAGCATCAGTTCATCTAAGTCTTTTCAGATTTTTCTGTAGTCTGCCTGCTCATCATTTCTAATAACACAAGAGTATTCCATTACATTCGTATACCACAACTTGTTCAGCCATTTCCCAATTGATGGGCATCCCCTCCATTTCTAATTTTTGGCCACCACAAAAAGAACTGCTGTTAATATTTTTGTACATGTGGGTCCTTTTCCTTTTTTTATAATCTCTTTGAGATACAGACCTAGGAGTGGTACTGCTGGGTCAAAGGGTATGCACAGTTTTGTAGCCCTTTAGGCGTACTTCCAAATTGCTCTCCAGAATGATTGGATCACAACTCCATCAACAACGCATTAGTGTTCCAACTCTTCCACATCTCCAACATTTATCATTTCCCTGTTTTGTCATGTTAGCCAATGATAGGTGCCATATGGTTCAATTCATTTAAAAATTACTCATTTACATATAATGAGGAAAGTTATATATAAAGACAATATTTGTTGAATTGAAGATGATTATAGAATTTTTTGTGGGTGGATTGTGTCCTTAAAGAACTTTTAGATGAAAACTTGCCATAGGACCATGTACATTAGACAACAGGTATATAAGAACAGTAAAGTGCCGTAATGGGGCCAGACTCCAGTGTTGTCACCCAGGAGCGTCAGTCTCCTCGTACTTGTGTATATGAGATACTTGTAAACTTTAAAGTGCTGTATAAATGTCAGCAGTGGTCCAGATTTATGAATCTTTTATTTATGTAAACCTTTCTTGAACATATTTTCCTTTTATCTTCATCTACCTCCCAAGTAGGGAGCATATAAATTTGCCACTTGTTGGGTACAGCAGTGCATTTGTTTGTTCTTAGGTACTAATAAAAGCTTCAGCGACTGTCCCTTAGTTCTGCACTTCGAGGATTTTAAGAATAAATCCTTCTTGATCCTTTTTTTGTGTCTAGCCTTTATGATTTTGTGGCCTTTGATCATGGATTCTTTCAGTCTTCATATTTTGTGGAGGAAATTATTTTTTAGTCTCAAACTTTACATATTGCCTACTAGTCAGACTCTTCTTTTTCTTTCAAATGTTGTATATTGCTTTCCCTTTAAGCAACTTATGCTACTAAAAGTGGATAATTTTGTGGAGGGAGGTAACAGTAATAACTAGGAAATCAGGGGAGGCTGAAGATAGTTCACACTTTTTGAAGGAACATAGTAAAGATTCTGAAATTTGGAGTGGGGAAGGCAAGGTGTTCTAGTATTTTGTGACAGCTTGGACAAGCCCGTGGAGGGTTTGTGGAGAAAACAGGCATGGAGACTGTTGTGTGCAGCATGACTCCCAGGGATTAGCGTTTTCTCTCTCAGGTTTTAAAACCACAGCTTTTACACTTGTCAGTTACTGAGAAGTGTACTTAAATGATCCTAGCTTCAGAATTGGATGTAAAATGAAATTAGTGACATTTTCAGTTTAAAAATGATCAAGTTTTTCTCTGATCCAGTTCTTCCTCTGACTTTCCTTTTCTTTAAGGCCATTTCATTTATTTATTTATTGTTCTTTTGTGTTTTTTTAAGGCCACTTTAATTCTCCTAGTCATGCAGGTTTGTCACCTCATAGGCACCTCATGCCTCTGAGGTCTCCCTGTCTCAGATGTCTATAGGTAAAATATTGTGTATTATATTATTATTGCATATTATAATATATTGTATGTATTGGAATTCTGTCACTCTAGTTATCCATATTTGTCCCCTTTTCTCTATTCACATGGCTACAGTTATATCAGGCCCTTATTGCTTCTCACCTGGACTTCTGTAACAGCCACCCAATTCCTTATTTCATTCTCTCAGTTATCTTACATTTATGTATTTGTGCTTCTTATGTAAGCTTGAGGTAGGAATTACTTTGTTTTTGTCTTTGTATCCCCAGGGCCTGGCATAGTGTCTAGCACATAATAGCTCTTTAATGTTTAACATATGTTGAACTGAATTAATTTAATGTCTCAAACCCTCTTGTTATGTTTTAGCTTATAGTTGTTAACTGTAAGTTTTGTATTCTTGTCTTCTTTTTAAAATATTAATAGGTTTTACAAAATGCTACATTTGTCAATCATAGTGAAGTAGAAGGATGTATAGAAGACATAATGAAGGAAAAGAATATTAACCCAAAAAAGGACAGAAGGTATGGAAGCTGCTTGGTTAATATTTTTTGTGTTTCTGTTTAATTGTTCCTGGATAATTAGTATCCTGTGAATTATAGATGTTATAAAATTGGAGAGGTGGGGCTGGAGATAGTCTAACCTAGACTTTTCATTTATCAGGCAAAGAAACTGAGGCATAGAGAATTTAAGAGACTTGCCCAAGGCTACAGTTATTTAGTGGTCGAAGCAGAACTATTAGTTCTGGTTTCAAATTCAGTGTTCTTTCAGTCTATCCCAAGAGTTCCTTAGGATGAACTATTAATTACTTTACCAATATAGATTTGTCAAGAAGAGTGTTGAAATCCAAGTGATCATAGGCAAAGGTCATTTGTGGAATTAAAAGATGTAAAGTGCCTTTTACTTCTTTTCCTTAGATTTATCATTTTCCTGTTAACCTCTTGCAAGGTGCTGTACTTGCTAATATGGAGGATGGGAAGAGGTAGCCAGTATTTACTCAGGACAGGCTGCCATGGTGGACCATTTTGGCAGTCTGGTGAAGCCTGTGGGCATGATATTTTTAAATGCATAAGATAAAACACATAAAGGAGACTAAAAGTTCATGTACCTCTGGTTATGGACCCTAATATTTTTTGTCCTGTCTTGGAAAATAGTCTTCATTACTCAAAGTGTTGTTTTGTTGTCTGTGTAGGCCTGCCATTTAATGGCAGAATAGGTCATCTTAGGCTTTTTGACTCAGGAAAGTAAAATAATATTGTCTGTGCTCTCAAGTTGCTTCTAGTCTAGTGGTAGATGAATCAAGTACATAGCCACAGTAAAAGGAAATGTAAAGTCTGTGTCATGACTGGTATAAGGAAAGTACTCTTGGGAATTCAGAGGAGGTAGAAATTACTTCTGTGTTAGAGAGTCTGCAGCTCCATAGAGGATGTGGTGTTGGAACTGACCTTGAAAGAGCAATAGGATTTCAGTAGGTGGAAGTAGGGCTGGAGAGTAGGAGTTCTTATGTGCAGGCAGTTTGTAAAAAAATCAGATTGGGCTTCAGAGGTGGGGAGCCTGCAGCCTTGAGGCCACATGTGGCCTTCTAGGTTCTTCAGTGTGGCCTTTTGACTGAGTCCAAGTTTTACAGAACAAATCCTTTTAATTAAGGGAATTTGTTCTGTGAAGTTTAGATTCAGTCAAAGGGCTGCCTCTTGAGGACCTAAAGGGCCACATGTGGCCTTGAGCTTGCAGGTTTCCTTCTCCTGGGCTACATCTTCTATAAAGTCTGTTGTATCTTTAAATTTTTTGAAAAGAGAGGGTGGGAAGTTTCAAAGTGTATTTGGGGAATATTGAAGACCAGTTTGAATGAAGTGTAGTCTCACAGAGCAGCACGTAACACTGAAAGTGTTGAATGCCTTACGTATCAGACTAAGGAAGAAGTTTGGACTTTTTGTTAGGCTCTAGAGCTTTTGTTATGGTTGAAGGTAAAATGTTGAAGGTAAAATGCTCATAATGAGGTTCTTCTGGTATTTCTGGTAGTACTGAATTTCATGACATATCAAGCATTATAACAAGACAAGCATATAATCAGCTTTCCTTTTGCTATAAAAGAATTTTCTGCTTTGCACAAAAGGATACTTTACTCTTAAGCTCCCTGGTTAACTTCCTTAGCAGGAGTAAGATGGTGTAAAGCAGCCTCAGCGTTTTGACTTAAATAACTACAACCTTAGCCAAACTGTTCTTCTTGCTGGCATTTTTTCATCTTTTCTCCCATCTCTGTTCTTTGCCTAGGCTGTCCCTTATTCTTCAAATGCTCTCCCCTTTCACCTCCACATTGTAGACTTCCCAAGTGTTCTTCAAAACTTAGCTCAAGTTGGGTAAAAAGTGATTAGGTTTCTTTTGCCAAAGACTGTGCTTTTGAATCTTGCCCCATACCCCCATTCTCTTTGGTTTTGTCCTTTGATTTCTGCCCATTGCCAGTTTGCATGCCCAGGTTGTGCAAGTGTATGATCAAGTTCAGCTTAGTGTGAGAAAATCTTGATTTCAAACTGTAAAATGTGAGTCATATCACAAATACAACCCACATTGCTCAGTGTTGCAGGGATTGAAAAGCACTAAATAGTTCCTTCCTAAGTGCTGCTTGTTGTCACTCTCCTTTAGTTTGCAGGCTCCTCTTGCAGGGAGGGAGTTAAGGTCTTCTGTTCTCTGGAGATCTGAGTTCATTTGTTTTGAAGCTGTGCTGATCTAGGACTGTTTCCTCTCCCAGGTTGCCTGGGAAATCTTACCATTCCTCTCTGTGGCCTTTTTGCTTCAGCTTTCTGGACTCTAGCAGTGCTTCTTACCCTGCTCTGGCGCACTCAGCCTGTCATGGATCATCCCACTTGTCTTTTTCATTGATCTGCTGTTCTCATGGCGTCCATTACTCTTTTAAGTTTTGTTTTTCTTGTCTTCTTGCATGGATTACATGTTAGCTTTTTATAGCTCTCCCCCTATTATTTATTTTCCCCAACTTATCTATCATTTGCCTTAAAATAATTCCACCTAGTGCTTCATGCATGATAACATATTTGCATGTGAAAGGCAAACAATATTGACTTGCATTAAGCATGTAAAAACACATAGCCCACATTTGAGGAGGTGTTACTTTCTCACAGTTAGGTGTTGTCACCCCTCTCTATTCTTGTCCTCCTTCACAGCTGTCCTTTTATTTCCTTCTTTCCTTTATACTGCTTACTATATAATGTTATATACCAAACAGGCAATGAAATGTTTACTTGAATTGAAAGTCATGGAATGCCAGTAAACCAGCCAGTTTATGGTGAGCTTAGCTGGTAATCTTTGAATGGTGACTACTTTCTTTTTCTCATGCGTGACAAAGCCATCTTCCCAAACTTTTTTTTTCCTCTTTATACATTTCAGGTTTAAAATCCGAATGAAAGCCTGCTTATTGCAGATATCTGGCTATAAGCAGCTCTATCTGGATGTTGAAAATGTGAGAAAAAGTCCTTATGATTCCAATAACCAGCACCATGAGGAGCTACTAATGAAGGTGAAATTATTTTATTATCTATTTGGAACTATTGAAGTCTAGGAAAGAGACTCCATTAAAGAATCAAAATGCCTAAAGGTGTGCCTTTGGATTGTGGAGTTTTATACATTTCTTCTGTTAAAGATATGTTTTTCTTTAGTTGCATTTCAGTGACATTTGAATTTTTAACCTACATTTTAGTGCCTACTGTTTGTCATGTAGAAATATTATTTAGAATATTATGTAGAAATATTATTTGTTTTAATTTTCTTTAAAGAAATATCCAAATGGAATTTTTTTGCTAACTTCAGATCTTTTCTCACTTGTGTACAAAATATACAAGTAAACTAGACATTCTTTTCATTCCACTCCCAAGTATGAGTGTTTTCTTTCAGAGTACTGTTGACATAGCAGCCCTTCTGACATTTTGTGTGGTGTTATTCAGTACTGAATATATTACAAATCTGGTAAATATATTTGAAAATTAGAACAGTTGGGTAGGAACATTTTCTTATTTCACATCACTGAAAAACTTAGGTTCATGATTACTGATGGGAGACCTTCTTGCAGTGTTAAAATCACAGACCTCCAATGATGTCAAATTTAAACTGTTACAAAAGGATCCCTGTGAATTATATATTGACTTAGAAAACTACATACTGACATTAGCTATGTTATATTGTATTTTTATTTTGCTAAATATTTCCCCAGTTACAGTTTAATCTGGTTCCTGTACTTAGGAGTGTCTTTACTCAGGAACTTTGAGAAAGAATTCACTCTGAATCTCTAGGATTGTACAACAGTAGGTCCCTGCCCAAGCACCACTTAATGGGTATTTTTTGGGCCCTCCTGCCTCAGAGTGAATGTAAATAGCGACTGTTTGTCTTTTGGCCAACAGCCCTGAGGGTCTTCCTCTGTCAGTTGGATTTTTTTATTATTATTATTAAAGGAGCCATCCCTTAACTCCTTAAAGCAGCCTATTCAGTGAATGGGTGTTACCTCACTCAAAGTGAGAACTTGAAAGGACCTTAACTTAAAAGGACCAAGGTTCCCCCACTGCATCCTGGACCATCTCCAATTATCCTGATCCATATCTGGCCACTGGACCCAGATGGCTCTGGAGGAGAAAGTGAGGCTAGTGACCTTGCACAGCCCTGCCTCACTTAAATCAGAGTCAGTTGGTCCTCTTCAAGAACAAAAGACAAACCACACACACAACTCAGGAGCGTGCACCATTGGTCTAGGCCATCCATTTTGCAGGTGAGGAAGTTGAGGTCTGGAGAGACTTCTGACTTGCCAAAGGTTTTTTATCTGGGTAGTGGGCAGAGTTGGACCTAGAACTCAGATCTCTTAACTCCACATCCAGTGTGCTTTCTACTTCATCATTAGTGATGACTGCTACCTCTTCGTCTATGTGAAGGGACTTGACCCCTGTTTCTTTTTTTTCCTGTTTAGGGTCATTCATCCACAGAGAGTCACCAAGAACCATATATAAGTAAAAAAGTAGCTCACAGTTAAATTAGGAAAGAAAGAAATCTAAAACCTTCCATTGCATAAAGATGACTTTAAAATTGAGGACTGAAGTGGAAAGCTTCATTTATTTCATAGACTTAAAAATAGAGTTGACTTTTATGTGGGATAACATAATGGCTTGGGGGGGTAGGGCACTTGCATCTGTCCATCTGTCCCCCATTTTTTGTTCTCTCCATCATGCCCCTAAACAACTCTACTCACTGGCTGATGCTGGTGCATTGGTTTTCATCCTTTTAAGTAAATAAATACAGTTCATTCCAACCCACACTGATGTCTTTAGCTCTGAGATGGTGCTCCCAAGGGTGACTGAAGCTCATCCCCTACTAGTCCAGCCAGTACTCAAATTGTAGAGAATTTAGCAACTTTCTCCCTTTCTCTCCCATCCCCAGAATAGGATTCAGACTAGCCAATGACTTTTCCACTCCTGCCTGCCCCCAACCAGAGTTACCCGCTGGGAGCTTACTACAAAATCTCTACTTAAGGTGGGAATGTCGTTGTATTACTTGATAGAAAACGGAAGGGACAGGGTGGCCAGTGGGCAGTCTTAGAAACTTACTGTGGATCACATAAAAAGAAGTTCAGAGCCAGATGGTCTCCACAGATCTAGAGATTTTTTTTTAAACTAATTTCTAAATCAGGGTCAGAATGTCAGTTTTCACTGACGTAGCAAAATATTGTGTGCATCAGGAGTGGCTTTTTAAAAAATTTAAGATGTCTTGATTTTGTTAGTGAAATGAAAAGAATTAATTTTGTAATAACTTTTGTGTTTTAACTGGACTTTATTACTTTTCTTGCTAAATTTTGCCCATCTGGTCTTTGTATGAGGCTCACTAAAATAGAGTAGAAAAAGCCTGGTGACTGTTCTGTGTGATATGTCTGTTGTTGGTATTCATTTGTTTTAAGTTTAATAGCTCCCGTTGTGCTATACTTTTTTTTATGACAAGATTACTGATCCCAACCTCTTTCCTCCTCCTAATTAAGGATTAGAATGACTTTAATCCTCCTTACAACCTGCCTGTATGCTTAAGCAGATTTCTTGCAAAGCACGATGTTGGATGTTGTATAAGGAAAAAGTGGCTAACAGCTGAACTTTGACTTGGGCTTGGACTCATTTCTTTAGGGCAGGAGCTCTTAATCTTCTTTGTGACATGGGTCCTGGGGTAGTCTGGTGAAGCCCAAGGACCTTTTAGCAGAATTGTTTTCAAATGCATAAAATATGATAGGATTACAAATAAACTGATTATATTTAAATATAGTTATCAAAATATTAAAAAACAGTTTCCCAGATCCCAGCTTAAGAACCTCTGCTCTAGTGTATATGCTACAATTGATAACTCAGTGTATTAGATTTCTGTGTATTATTTGTTACTTTTTGAAGATTTTCTCATTTATTTGGCTTATTTCACTTGGAATAATCAATTAGAGGAAAAACTTAATTATTAACCAGATTGAAAGTCAGTATTCTACTATTTCTCAGAAGGGTAACTTGAAAATCTAAATCCTTCTTAAATGCTACTAAGAAAATATTTACTTGTGACTTATTGGTAGAGAATATTTAACTTAAAATTATTAAATTAGGTTTTAATTGAGGGCTAGGATTGCTAAATTAAAGATTTTTATATTATTTATAATATGGAAGCATATTTGTTCAGCTTTGGAGTCTGCTGATGCCTAATGAAAAACTGAAGGCTAGAATCACCAAGCAGTGGGCTGACATTGGTTTCCAAGGTGATGACCCCAAAACAGACTTCAGAGGCATGGGCTTGCTGGGATTAGTCAATCTTGTGTAAGTGAAAATATATACTTTTCTTCCTCTTAGAAATGAAATTGTGTATCTCAACAATTTTATGAAATTTTAATTTTATGTTCCAAGTTATTTCTGTACTTCCTAAGTATCTGCCCAGCCAGCAGCATTTATTGGTGTGCTGGGCAAGGCCTGAGAACAACTGAAATGCACTTAGTCTATATTAATCTGCCAATACTATTCCCTTTCCTAGTTTTTGATAGCTCTCTTCTAGAATCTTCCTAGGAAATAGATATATTTTTGTATTAAGTCTCTATCCCAGTTCCTGGCTTACATACATTGCCTTTGAGTTTTTTGATTACCATTTGAAAAATGAAGCCACTTTAAGGTCATGGATATTGGTATCCTCCTTGCTATTAGGTGTGTGATTTGGTGAAAAGAACACCTTTTATCAGAGAGCTGTTAATTGGGAGATCTGTGTTCCACTTTCCCCTCTGTGGACCAGTTCGCTGTATGGATCTAGCCTTTCTGGTCCCCAGTTTCTTTTGTATGTGAAATGGGAAGGTTGAATTAAGTGATGTCTGAGGTCTGTTCAGTTCCAATTCTTGGATTCCCCTGGCTCTGCCTCACCTGATTAAATTCTAGACTCCTCCTGTGCTTGCAACTGTGTCTCCTTCTGTTCTGGTTTCCTTTCTGCTTGTGGGCCACAGTTGCTGGTACTGGTTCTTGGGTTCTTGGCCTAGGAGTATTAGACCCCTAGAGGCTCCATTAGACAGTTTCTCAATATGTGGCCACTGACTTAGCTTGGCAACTAAACTTTAAGAGACTCATTTTATCCAATATTTAAATAAGGAAATCTGACTAAATAGAGCAGTTTTTGAATTGCAGGTGTCACTAATATAGTAGCCCTGAAAGGGAAAACCTATCCCCAAATTATCTTGTAACAAAAAGCAATTCCAGCAGTATCATTGGTATAAGCTGTTAGTTGGCTTTTAGTAGCCTCTTTTATGAGGGGCTAAATGAGGACTCCATTAAAACCTTGAGTTAGTTCTGCTACAGATTAGATTAAACTCATTGAAAAAAAGACTATTGAAAAATAACACTAAAAAAAGTTAACTGTACTATAAAAGGAAGGCTGCCAGCCTTCTAATGTGCATTGTAGGAAAATTAATTTGAAATTTGAATAATTTATTTTCATCCTATTAAAAAATTATCAACAGTAATATAAATATTCAAGCAGGTATATATGCTTTCACAGATAGATATTTGTGCTGGCTCTTCCCTCTCCCACCCTACCCCCCAAACTTTGTGTAAGCAACCTTGTCTCTAGATATTTTGTTCTGAAACTGTGATGGAATACAGTTTTCTTTAGATGCAGGTATAAGAAATCTGTAGAATTTTATTCTAGATGCTTATTGGAAATTCTGACATAATTAAAATGATTTTGAATTAGGGAAAACTCTAAAAGAGCCACTACAAAGTCATTTTAAAAATACTATTTCAGGATGAGAAGCTGTTTGTTCTGTGTTGTGGTTTTGTGTAACACCTGATGAAATCTAATGGGTTAATTTTGCTACTGAATTTCTAATTTGCCTTTTGCTAATATTTCTGTTTTGTCTTTTCAATAAATATTTATTTGAATGTCTTTGTTACCAAGTCTTCGTAAATTTGGGATCTGTACTGTAAAAAAGCACAGAATTAGAGTTTGCAGTCTGGTGTAGTAGTTAGATGTGACCAATTTAAGGTAGTGAGAAATTTGTTCATTGTAAAACTTTGTCCCTAGTTATCTTTGGGTCATAAAAGGCAGTGTGATATAGTGGATGGAGCACTGGACCTGTAGTCAAGAAGGGCTAGGTTCGAATCCTGCCTCAGCTTTGTTGGCCTTGGGCCCATCACTTCACTTCTTGGAGTCTCAGTTTTCTGTTCAATAAAACCTCCCCCGATGGTTCTGGGGATGAAATGCAGTAATGTACATAAAGCAGTCTACATGTGCAACCTCTTGTTCTTTGTAAAGAAAGATAATTGAATCACTTAAAGGAAATCAGGTATTGTATAGGTGAGCTTTGGACAAGTGCTAGAATTCATAAAGGAGAACATGGTGACAAAATAATAAATTCTGCAAAGAGTGAATTAATCCAAAAAGAGTAAAGGAAAAGCATCGGAAATGGAATGCATTGAAATAGAGGCCAGAGAGTTGGGAGAAAGACGGCAAGAAATAAATAGTATGAATTTCAGTAAGGTAAAAGTAAGAGACGGTGTGCTTATTTTTTTAATCACTTTTTTTTGTCAGTTTTGTGACTTGATATAAATAGGAAGATATGCAAATTATCACTCATCAGCTACAATAGAGATAAGGAATGAGTAAATAAATAATGTAGACAAGGGATGGGGGAACTGTTTGAGAGTCACTGTACCTCTGGAAGTAAACATCATAGTTTGGTTATTGAACATTTCAGATTGATTTTGAATTATATTAGAAGCATAATATGCAAAAAGCCCACCTACTGTAGATTATGTCTTTTAAACTTCATTTTATGTTTGGGGAATGATGTAGAAAAATTAGAGAACCAAAGGACGGCAGTTGAATAATAATATATTTTTATAGCACTTTCCTCACGGTATCCCTTTGAGTTACATAGTATAAGTGGTATGTATTGTGGATACTTTATAGATGAGGAAACAGTCTTAGAGGCATTACTGTCAGCATATGAACCCAGGTGTCTTGGCTCTTGAGTCAGCACTTTGTACCCAAACCATCCTGATAAGAAAGTGGAACCAATGAGAAGATGAACATGGTTGGAATTATTTTCTGGAAGAGAGAACTTAACTAGAAATTTTTATGCCCTATGAAAGTTTTAAGGGCTACATCCCCTTAAGTTTAGAGTACCAAATATATGAAAAAAAATTTTCATTCCTGCCTCATTCCCCTGCTTCTAGGATTAGCTGATGGAAATTAACTTTACTTTATTAAATACCTACTCTGAAAAGTCAAGAACCCCAAATTAGTTTCTGTGCTAACTTTGTGAAAGAAATGTGAACGGCCTGAACAATTCAGAGAAGTGTGACTTCATTAACATCAAGAATTGTGGCCCATTTTATAATGCAATTAATACTTGTCAAGTACCTGTTATGTACAGGGAATTAGGCTGGGCATCAAGGGACACTAAGACAAAAAAACATTGTCTCTCCTCTCTCTGACCTTACACCATCCTGGAAGGACGCAACACATACACAGAAAAATAATCAAAGTCATTTTGAGAGAGAGAGAGTACTAACAACTGGGGTCCATGAGGAAGGCTTCATGTAGGAGGTAGGCCTATGGTTATACCTTTAAGAAAGGAAGGTAAAATTTCTAAGAGGCTGGAAGTAAGGAAGAAGCACATTCTGGTCAGGGGGACAGCTCATTGTTTCTGTTGCTGTTCAGCTAATTCTTGTCTGTTTCTACCTTTGGCTGAGAATAAGACAAGAAATTAAGAGTAAGATGACCCATTGCAAACATCGTGGTATTCATTTGTCTTCTGGTTCCCTGAGCACACCATTAAAGGAAGATAGGCTTGCTGAAACAGAGAAAAACAAGGTTAGATGTAAGGAAGAGCTTATGGACAGATTTCCTTACAGACGAAAGCTAAGTCAGCTATTCCAGCAAAGCATTTGAAAGCTTCAAGAATAAGGTGACTTGGCTAGATGCTGTCCTTTTAGGTAATTTAGTGATAGCTCTGCCAACAGGAGATATTCTGGTGGAGATTGTTTCAATATGACTTTAGTACTGTAATTCTGAATTTAAATTTCAGAAAGAAAGGCAAATCATTGGAGATATTTCAAGGAAGTATTTGATGTCTTTGTGGTAATGTGTAAAGATGATTTTGACAATAGCACTTTTAGGTACTTTTGAAAATGAATGCTGACTGTGGTATTTTTTATTTCATTGTTTTTTTTTCCTTAAACATTTTTAGGTATTTTAGTGAAAATTATACCAGTGAAGCTCAGCGGATTCTAAGTCATTCAAATCATCCAGCTTTAGGGTAAGCCCAGATGTATTAAAGAAACCATAACCAATTTTGAATTTTAGTGATGAATTCATTTAGAAATGGAAAGCATACATTCTGGTATTGTTCAAAATATGTTTATTTTAATGAAGATTTCAATAAGAAATCAGTAAGGGAGATTACATAGTAGTTTTGGAGCAGTAAATGCTACCAGAAAATATTATTTGTATTTCATTATGTTTAGAATTTAGTTACTGACAGTGCTACCTTGGTAGAAGCTTTAATGGCAAGTATTGTATTTTGAAATACAGTTTTGTTTTACAAAGTCAGAACTTTATTTTTGACTCAAGTTACAGTTGGAAAAAAAGTTATTCCACTGTAACTTCATATTTAAAGACTCGGATTTTTAAGTGCATGGAATCTTTTTCAAATACAATTCTGCTATTAGTATATTTTTCACTCAGTGTCACATAGACACATATCATGATGCTGCAGAGGTGAAAATATTCCTTTTACCAACGGTAGTGTTCCTAAATCTCTCATAATTCTTTTAGTATTAAAGAATTCTTTATATTATTTGTGCTTAAAGCTTCCCAGAAAAAATGAACTCTATGCCAATAAGAGATAATCCACTTTTGAGCTTCATTGAGTAGTTAAATGAGTAAAGGAAGGAATGATGGGAAAAGTAGGCTTTGGACAAGGTCACTACTGGATTAGGAACGGAGTTTTGGATAATCCCTTAAGTAGTTTTTATTTCATTAAAATATTTGGCTAGTCATATTTGTAATTGGTAATGTTTGTGGTATTGCAGATATTCCTATGCAATAGTTGGGATCAATCTAACAGAAATGGCTTATAGTTTATTGAAGAGCAATGCTTTGAAGTTTCATTTCTATAACTCTGTTCCTGGTAGTCCAGCAATGGAACACTTTCATCAGTTTTATTGTAAGTATTGAAATAAGTCGCAATTATGTGATAATTGTTATAGATTTGGTTTGTGATGCAGACCTGAAGCTCACGAGGGAGACTGGGGTTGGATGTATAGATCTGGTAGTCATTTGCATAAAGTTGATGGTTAAGCCCATGGGAACTAATGAGGTGTAGAGGGAGAAGGGAAGAAGGCATTCAGTTAAACCTTGGGGAACTCCCACTTTTAGAGAGTGTGATGTGGATGATAAGCCAGCAAAGGAGACTGAGAAAGAATGGTCAGATAGGCGGGAGGCAAACTAGGAAAAATGTGTCAGGAAAGCTCAGAAAGGCCAGTGTAATCAGGAAGAGAGGATGATCTACACTGTCAGATGTAGCTGTTGTTGTTCTTCGCTGCCGAAGAAGACCATGACATCAGGGAAATGATGACATGACTTGTACTTGACTTGGCTTTGAGTGAGGGAGGGCTGTGCAGGTCACCAGCCTCACTTCTTCTCCTGAGCCTCATCAGTTGTAGCACATAGAACAAGAAGGATGAGGACTGAAAAAGACCAGCAGATTTGGCAATTAAGAGATCATGGGTAACTGTGGCAAGAGTAGTTTCAGTTGAATGTTGAGGTTGCAATCCAGGTGTATAGACTTGAGGGTGAAGAGGTAGTGTGGAGTGTAGGTGGTTAGTGTAGACAGCTTTTTCTTTCTTTTTTCAATAATATTTTATTTTCACCTCAATTACATGTAAAGATAATTTTTAACATTCGTTTTTTTTTTTTAAATTTTGAGTTCTAAATTTTTTCCTTCCTTTTCTCACCTCCTCCCTTCCTGAGACAGTAAGCAGTTTAGCATAAGTCATATGCAATCTTGCAAAACATTTTCATATTCATCATGTTTTGAAAGAATACACTGACCCAAAGAAAAAAACCATGAAGAAAATAAAGTGAAAAATAATATCCAAAGTCACTTTTTTTCAAGGAGTTTGGCTGGAGCATGGATGAGGGATGTAGAGTAATATCTTGGAGGTATAGTGAGTGAAGTTTTTAAGGATAGGGGAGACTGGGGTATGCTTGAAAAGAACAAGGACCCAACATGTAGGAGAGGTTGGAGATATTAGAGAGATGGCGAATGATCGAGGATGCAGGCTGCTGGAGAGGAACGTGTAGAGAGGTCGGTCTTGCTGAATTAAAGGACTCCTTTGTCAGAAACTGGAGGAAAGGGAGAAAGGGCTGAAGATGATGGTAAGGAGTTTTAAGATAAAGAGAATGGGAAAATGGAGCTTATGTTGAATGGCCTTCATTTTTTTCAGTAATATGAGAATCAGTCCTCTCAGCTGAGAGTTTGGGGGATTGGTTGGTATGAGAGGCTTGAGAAGGGTTTGGAATAGCTTCTGTGGGGAGTGAAATGGGGAATCAGGGAGGAGTGCCTGCAGTGAGGCCTCTGCTGAAGCTATATAACATGAATCTGTAATATACATGGTCAGCACAACTGTGAGACCTCAGCAGCTCAAGTATGAGCGGAGGGGCCAGGAAGAAATCTGGGCTGAGGTTCTGCAAGATTAGCTCATTGACAGGACAGTGGGACCAGGATTTAAGAGAAGAGGACAGCATGGGGTTAAAATTTCTAACCTTGTGGGTTGGAATTGGAGAGTAAGAAATATGAAGGCAGACAAGAGTCATGGCCTGAGAAGTCCTCAAGGGTGAAGGGAGTAAAGAGTCTCGGTGGCCAGCAGCAGATTAGGAGGAGTGAGGCACGGAGAGATAGGGAACGGGAACTAGCAGAGTTTCTTCAAGGGAAGAAGAATGTCTGTGGGTAATGGCTAAATCTAGGATGTATCCATTCCTCTCTGTGGCTGAGTTGGAGTAAAGAAATAAGTCATGAGATTTAAGGAGGTGGAGGAATTGGGAGATTAGAGAGTTTGACAGAGCATCTGGTGGTTGGTTATTGCCCTTCCTTCTCAAAGAGGACCAAAATGACATCACCACGAGAAAGTCAGTGTGTACGACTGACTGATCAGACCAATACGAGCTCAGAATGCTCTACCACAGATTGGGCCAGTCCGTGTGAACATTTGGGGTGGATACTTCAAATTTGTGCACCCTGCGTTTCCTTTGTGCTGTTTCAGTCCTGCTTTGCTCATAGAGCACAGCACCCTTTCTGATATGGGCGTGCCATGCCGAGTGGTCCTGTGCCAGTGTCTCCCATGTCCCACAGTCAAATCCAAAGTTCTTGAGAGAGACTTTGAGAGTGTCCTTGTATCGCTTCTTCTGACCACCATGTGATCACCTGCTCCATGCGAGTTACCCGTAAAATAGTTTTTTTGGCAAGCGTACATTTTGCATTTGAACAGCGTGGCCAGCCCTTCAAAGTTGCACTCTCTGAAGCACAGTTTGAATGCTTGGCAGTTTAGTTGAAGTAAGGACCTCAGTGTCTGGTACCTTATCCTGCCAGGTGATCATCAGACAGTTCAAATGGAAGCGATTCAGTTTTCTGGCATGGCACTGGTAGACTGTCTGTGTTTCACAGGCTTCTAAATGGACATTAAAGGTCCCTGGTAAAAAGTCTGTAGTTGGGGAGGAGGGTGAGCCAGGTGCTGAGCTCCCTGAGAAAGGAGGGAGCATCATTTGGCAGCTTAGTTATACTTCCACACACCATCATTCATATTGAACAAAAGTTTGATGGAGTGACTTGCAGAAGAGGAAAAATGAGACAGTGGAGAGCAGAGAATATTCTGACTCCCCCTCCAGGACTGGTGTTTCAGGGAGTAGGAGAGAAGGTGCAGCCAGCGCTGGAGAGGAAAGTGACAGATGATGTTTTGTCATTGAGGGCTCCTAGATGTAAGGAGACAGAGAGACAGAGCTCCTGCAGTACAAAGCCCACAGAGAGCTTTGGGTTGACCCATGGCCCCTGAGTGTGCCCTTTATCTTGAATCTTCACCCTCGTTGGACTAGAGGGTGACTTTTTTTTTTCTATATAATTTAAAATTGTTTACATGTGTACCACAGTGGATTAATGAAAGGATATAATCTTAAAAAATAAATTTTGGAAAGACTCGCTTTGAAATGGGCCTATTCTTAGTTTTAGATAAAAACCAGTAGTTAAAGTTAGTTAGTTAAAGTAGTACTTTAACTCTGCTGAAGCCACAGTTTTATGAGAAGTTATTGGCTTTTTAAAATACCATTTCAGGTAGTTTTCTTTCATCCCTCCTTGCAAAGCCCTACAATAAGGAAGGACTTACACTTTTTTCTGGGGTTGTGGGAGGGTGGGACATAGGAGAGTTAAGGTAGGGTAATGTGGGAGTGATGATAGTGATACTTTAAAGAAAAAAGCAAAAGATAAACAGAAAAAATCAGGGAAGTTCAGAAGGAAACCCAGACAAGCCAGACAGTGTTGAGACTACCATCTTAAATTTGAAATATACTTTAAAAAGAAAGTACATGTAGTGAAGATTCATCATTTCCTTCCACAGTCCTCTTTTTTGTTAGGATTATTAGATTAAATATTCCAGAATTTACCTCTCTTCTTGCCTTTCAAGTTACGCATTAAAATTTTTGTGTTAAGTATTTTAAATATGAAATATAGTACAAAGCACATTTGATGAATTAATTGACATGATTAAAAAATGTTTGGTGTGAAGTTACTAAATTCAGGTAAATCAGTTCCCTGCTTTCTTTTTGAATGACGTTAAGAAGTTAATGCTTTTAGAGAAGGAAGAATTCCCTCTTTGTCTGGTACAAGGGAGAGGAAGGTGATAGTAACTGAGGTACAAAAATGGAAGTGAGACTGCCTTGGCCTCCAGAAGCCTCTGTTCTACTCCTAAAAGGCCCTTAGTGCTGACAGTTCTAACAAAGTGAAGACTTCACTCCATCCTTATCTCATTAGATGCCAGTTACTTGTACTTCAAAGTAATGGCTAGTTTTGTTGACTATTAAACTTTTGTAGCAATAATCATTTTCAGTAGAATTAGATTCTTCCTCTATGGCAACCTAAGGATAGCTTTTGGTCTTTATGGGCCGGTGTGCAAGGAAATGAATTGTTATGGGAAGTTAGCCTGTCATCATGAGGTACCTCAAAGGTGTAGTGGGTAGAAAGGTCCACTTCAGATGCTTACTAGCTGTGTAACTCTAGATAAGTTGCTTAACTTCTTTTTGCCTCAGTTTCCTCAACTGTAAAATACAGGTAATATTAGCACCTGCCTTCCAGGTTATTGTAAGGATCAGATAAGATAATTATAAAACACTTAGCACAATGCCTGGCACATAGGCATGTAAAATTGTTTTTATGAATACAGCATAAATTTCATTATTATGAATTAGCTGATTTTAAAATAAATTCCACAGTTATTACTGAGAAAACTTTTTTCTTTGCATGATACATTTATATTTTAAAAGGTTTAAAATGTCATAAACATCATAAAATATCATAAAAGTAGGATTTCAAATTGAGTTAGAGTTCATATATTCCTTTTTATTTTTCATTCTGAGGTTGACTTCTCAAAGTAGTGCCCTAATCTTTCTCAGGTTTTTTCCTTTTCTTGACAAAACCAGGAAAAAATAATGCTTTAAAATTCTTATAGAAATTGCCTTTCATAATGTCCATTTTATCCTAATGTTGAATTTATGACTTGGTTATGTGTGACAAAAAATATAGTAAGTAATTAGAAATTAAGATGCAAGTCTTCATTGTGAGTTGTCACTACTACTAAGTTTTTAAAAGTATGCTTCCCAACATTGTGTGATGATGAGCTATGATAGATTTAGCTTTTCTCAGCAGTACAGTGATCCAAGACAACTCCCAAACATTCCTGATGGAAGATGCTGTCCACATCCAGAGAAAGAACTGGGGAGTCTGAATGCAAGCCAAAGCATACTATTTTCATTTAGTTTTTTGTTTTTCCTTTTGTTCTGATTCTTCTTTTACAATACAAGTAATGTGGAAATACGTGTAATATAATTGTGTGTGTACAGCCTTTGTCAGATTGCTTGCTCTCTGAGAGCGGGGAGGAAGAGAGGGAAGGATGAAAATTTGGAACTCAAAATCTTACAAAAATGAATGTTGAAAACTATCTTTACATGTAATTGGAAAAAAATACTATTAAGTAAATAAAATAAAAGTATGCTTCCCAGGACAGTAGAATGTCAGCTTCTTGAAGGCAGGAACTGTCTGACTTTTGTAATTGTGTTGTCAGTTACTGACACAGAGCCTAGAACTTAAAGGTATAAAATACATGCTTGTTGCTTGTTTGATTTACTGATACTCTGTTTTCTTTACCACAGGCTATCTCTTTTGTGAGTTTGACAAATTTTGGTTTGAAGAAGAGCCAGAAAGCATTATGTATTTCAACCAGTACAGAGAAAAATTTCATGAAAAAATTAAGAGACTTCTGTTGGATTACAAAGTAGTTCTTACCTTAAAGATATGAACTGTCAGTCCTGCCTGTCTTCTGATTTCTACCATGTTTTGCACACAAAATTGAATTTCTATGTTGTAATGGAATTTCTCTGACCATTTTCACTTGAAACTTTAATGATGTAACTTTTTATACATAATTTCTTACAAAAAATTCAGAAATCCTCTTTAAGTAAGCTAGTGGACAATCAGTGTGTGTTTACAATTATTTATACACTGCACTCCAAAGGTAAGTTGCCCTTCCAAAGATCTCCTCTGTAGGGTCATGTGATCTATAGCTGGGGACTTGGGACTTAGCCCTTTTGGCCAAGAAGCATAAATCAGGTATTTGTACTACAGCAGGTTGATTACCTTGTAAAATCACTACCTTTTCTCTTATGCTGAAGACTGTCAGGTAGGTAGCAACAAGAAAGTCCTTTTAGCATATTTTTTAGAAATTTATATTCCTGCTCCTTTCTTCATTTTATTTTTGTTTGTCATAGACAACCAAAGTAGTGGGTAGGTTTTTCATTGCTGTTAGTTTTCCATTATACTTCAGAAGGTATCATTGTTGGAAGTGAAAAGCATACATAGATGTCCGAGGGTTAAAAATCATTTCTTGCTTGGCTTACTGACAGATGAGTTCATAAAATATCCTTGAGAGTAAAAGCAGTTGGTATTTGTAAGATTGTTCCCCCCACACACACTTGAGAAGTATGATTTGTTACTTTGCTTGGAGCTCAAAAGGATTTTCTGATTTTCAGAATCTGACTAATCCATAAATTATGAGTATGTGGTCTTTGTAGGAGGTTATTTTTTTCATAATCCCTCTTCTTATCTACTTATGTATATGAAGTAACTTATTGCCAAGAAAATCTTAGTCATTTTTTTGTGTAAATAACCCCAAACTATACTTGAGACTTAAGTGAGGGATAACAGCTTCATATTTTTGGAGTCTTTTTAAAGCATTAGTCAATTCATGTAGGTTAATGTGATGAAAACTCTTGCTCTGTGGCTTAGTTTCATTTTTAGGCTCTTTTTGGCAAAATATGTGAGACATAGATGTTACAAATAATGTCTTAAGTAAGGAGTCTGTATGGTAACTTCCTGCAGTGTGAGGACTACAAAGATATGTGCAGGGGGTTCAACCTTGCTTCTTGTTGATTTCATGAAGTAGCAGCTGCCAGTGCCAAGCTCTTCTTGGTGGAGATAATTTAGATGACCTTTACTTTAGAGGGAGAATTTTTCTGTCAGTCCTCTCTAAATGTTTCAGACTGTAGTCCTCAAGAAAACTAAGCCAAAAGGGCTTGGAAAGTAGGAAGTTTATCTTATTTAGTATCCCTTTATAATACTATGAAAACTAGTCTATTACGAGCTTGGTTTATTTTGAAGTACAGTATTAGCACTTTTTTTTTGTCATATGGTACATTGGAAGTGTTTAATCCTTTTCTTTTTCTGACATATCGAGGAACAAAGCTTTCAAATATTTGTTCTGTCTTATCTGTTTACAAATCTCTCTTTATGCTTGCCATAGAGAGAATTAATAGCAAGTAACTGGATTGGAAAGTGGCAGGTGCAACCTAAGTATCACACACATTTCACTGTGCATTCAACAAAGTGACTATTTTCTTACTTAGAAGAATATAATTATTTTTTTAGTTTGGTAAAATTTTATTCTGATGCACTAGGGATGCAAAAATCACACTATTAATACTTAAAAGTTGATTTTCAGTAAGGAGAAATAAATATCTTGTTGGAAAGGAAGTTCACTGTTTTCAAAAAATAGGAGTGATAACAAAAACTGCTAAGCTAGAAATCCAAAATACAAACACAACAGGGTTCTAACAAGGAGCACAGATGCAAGGAATGATTTCAATATAACTCAGAGGAAATATTAACTCTGTACTTTGTGGGAAAACAGTTGTCATTTCCTTAGTTCTCATGATGAAAATTTCATATTCCCATTTTAATCTTCCATTTGGAGAGATCTTTTAACTGGCTTCATGCTCTGCCAGTATACTTACTGAAGAGAAAAGGTTGCTGAAGTCAGGCAGGGTACATTTTGTGTAAACAGAATTTTTCTGATTGATTTCTTTAGTTCACCTCAGTGCTATATTACGTACAGCATGGCATGAATTTTTCTTCTTTCCATCATAAAATAGTTGAGTTGCCATTTAATCAAGTATAGTTGATCTAAGTCAAGTATTAGAAAACTCACTAGACCAGAAGCCATCCAAGTCAGACTTCAGACTGTAAATTAAAATACAAAGCATGATGATGGCATACATCAGATAAAAACGGAGTCTACTTATGTAGATTTTCTAATTTATGATGAAATCTTCTCGCCTTCTCTTGATTTTCAATATATGTAAAGTAGAATTTTATGCTGTTCTGTTTGTATCAATATTGGGGATAGTTTATCTGTTCCTTTAAGAGTAACTCGAATGCCAAAGTAGTCTAGACATGTGCTTGTCGTAGCAGGGTAATTAATTATGTGTACTCGATTAGAGCATCAAACAGATGAATCATTGCTTTAAAAAATTTGTGCCAGGATGAAGGGTATTTGCCAGTGGCAAGAATATTCTGCAAATGTAGCTTTTGGAGTTGTGTGTATATGTTCTAAAAGACAATCTTCCACCAAATGGGCAAAATCTGGAGTTACCTTGTTAATCTCAGTACTAGCCTCTTTGCGTATCAATCTGTGATCTTGCTTGATAAAAAAAATTTTCACTACCATCATTTTATTAAAATGATTTGAAAAACTGAGTAATTTCTTGGAAATAGCCCTGCTCTGATTTTTTTCAGCTTAAAACACTTTGAATTCTAACTTATTTCTAATTTATATGAACTCTTTAAAATATTTTATTCTAACTCCTCCTAAGAGTTGTCACTATTATTTTCACCTTCCAAAAAGCTCCAAGCAATATTAAATAAGCATAACTATGAGATGTGTTTGAAAGAAAGGGCATTTGCATGAATATTAACGTCATGGTAGTAGGGTAAAACTCTCAGAATGTGAAATAGGAAGTTTCTTTGTTAAATAGTTAGGTTTAGAGAATTAAAGATAGATTGCCTTTGAGGAACACTGAATGGGCACTAATTTAAACATTGTTCCAGTTCTCATCCAAGTGTTGTAATCCTAGAGTTATGTTTGTGTCATTCTAATTTTTCACTCCTCTCCAAGTAAGTTTGTTGGAGGTTAAAGTTTCATTGACACTGCAAGCCTCTTCACACAAATTTTTTATTAGGAAGATTCATTAAAGGGATTTTTGAAACCTGAGACAAATTACAACTTGAACTTCTGCTGAGAAAAAGGAATGTTGTCCAGGTTGGAATTCTTAATTATGTAGCTATAATGTTGCTACGTAATGCTTAGGATGAATCTTGGTTTTTTTCCTTTCAGACAGTGAACTCCCAGGAACAATAATGTCCCTGCTTTCCCTAGAAACAGTTCGCAAAGTAGCAACCTGTAGAAAATTATAAATGGGAGTTTTAGATGGAAGATGGGACAGTGACCCATCTTAATATAATGTCAAAGCAATAGTGTAAATCGTGCCGTGTCGTTTTTGTTTGGAGTATGTTAATGGAACAAATAAAGACCGCACTATTAAAGAGTCCTTGGTTAATAATTGAATAGAGCTCTTTCTGATAACTATTCTGTTGGTTTTCTTACTTCTTCCATTCCCCTTCTCCTCCCCTCCCCCCAAATGTCAAGGCAGAGCTAGGCACCTTTGGTGTTCTTTGGATGGGTGTGTTCATGCCCCTGTTGCTGTGCTTTTTCCCCCTTCTGCATCCTTCCATTCAATTACTTTGCACTTAGTGTAAAGTGTTAGATAAATTTATTTGTTTACAAGATCTTTTGTTGTCTTTTAGTGTTTTGGCTCAACCGGAATACGAAAAGGAAATTCTTTATTCAAGTCACAAAAGGTTAATGGTCTGAATATTTTTATTCGTTAGTTTGAAGTCTTCTTTAGAAACCATTAGGAAAGGAAGGAATATTCTTTTCTTAGCATGAAATCTACCTTTCATTTAAATAGAATAATATTTTACATTTATTAAGCACCTGATAGTTGATAAAATACATTTCTCATAGTGCTGTTAAGTTGTCTCAGTAAGCAGGTAGCAGAGTCTAGGACTAGGAGATGGAAAGAATTCTGCCTCAGACATGACAATCTTTGTGACCCTGAGTAAGTCTTTTAACTTCTCAGTTTCAGAGTCTCCTTAAACTGCAAAATGGGGGATAAGAACAGCACTTATATCCAAGGGTTTTAGGGAGAATCAAATGTGATCATGTATCACACTTAACAAATGTTTAAAGGGCTATGTAAATGTAAGTTATTAAAGCTGCTCTTAGAAAGCCAGCTTAGCATGATGGAAGCAAGCCTTGGAGATCTGAGTGCAAGTGGATTTGTGATCTTGGGCAAGTCACCTTACTTAGTGCCAGTAAGCAGTTCTCTAGGACAAAGTTGTAATTCATTGGGAAATGCCATTTCCTTACTGAGAGTTCCCTACAATAATGAAATCGTGTCCAGACAAAAAAGAAAAAAATCCTATTTTGTTCCCAAGGAGACTGAGGGTTTAATTGACACTCAAGTGCCTACATGTAGGGCACTATGCATTGGAGTAACAGGAGAATCACAGTAATAGAATTTTTGAGTAAGAAGGGGCTTTAGATACCATCGTCATACTGGTCATACATACGTGGTCATACATTCCAACCCGTGTTTTGTTTTTTAAACTCCAAACCCAATGTGTTCTTTTCATTATATCACACATAGAATCCCCGAGTTGAAAGGAATCAAGTAGTACAATTTGCCTGAGAATTCTTTGTACGATGTTCTTGATAAGTGTTCTTTTAACCTTCACTTGCACACCTCTGTACAGGGCAGTATACTGCCTTCCAAGTTGGCCCACTGCATGTTGGATGGCCCTGTTAGGAACATTTTCCTCATACCTAACATAAATCAGTCCATGAAATTTCCATGTGTTCATTTGCTCCTTATTCAGCCTTCTGGTGCCAAATAGGGCAAGTCTCATCACAGACCTTGAAATTCAGAAGGGCCTTCAGAAGCCATTTTGTCCAAACCCTCTATAATATCCAACAAACAGTCATCTAGCTCTGCTTAAAGACCTTCAGAAGACCAAGGGCTTGGACAGCACTAATTGTTAAGAAGTTTGTCTTGATGCCAAACCTACATTTGCCTCTTTGCAACCTGTCTCATTCCTGTTCTGACTTTTGGAGCCGAACAATAAATCTAATGTTTATTCCACAAGGTGACCCTTCAAACACTTGAAAACAACTATCATGTCGTCCTGAATCAAAGCATGACCAGTTTCTTAATTAGTACTTTTAAGAAATAGTACCTAAGTAGGCCTGGATCCCAAAGACATCATAAAAATGGGGAAAGGACCCATATGTACAAAAATATTTATAGCATAGCAGCTCTTTTTGTGGTGGCAAAGAATTGGAAATTGAGGGGATGGCTATCAGTTGGAGAATGGCTGAGCAAGTTGTGACTAATGGAGTACTATTGTGCTATAAGAAATGATGAGCAGGTGGACTACAAAAAATAAAAAAAATAAAAAAACTGATGCTTTGTGAAGTAAGCAGAATCAGGAGACCGTTGTACATAGTAACAGCCACACTGGAAAACTCCAAAAGACTCATGATGGAAAATGCTATCACATTCAGGGAAAGAACTTTGGAGTCTCAATTCAGATCGAAGGAGACTATTTGCTTTCTTTCTTTTGTTTTTTTTGGGGGGCAGTTTTTTGTTTCTTGTATTTCCTCCCTCTAATTCTTCTTTACAACATGACTAATGTTAAATTATGTTGAATATGAAGGTATATGTAGAGCTTATATCAGATTGCATGCCATCTTGGGAAGGGGAAAGGGTAGGAAGGGGGAGAAAATTTAAAACTCAAAATCTTATGGAAGTGAATGTTGAAAACTAAAAAAAAAAAAAAGAAGGCCTAAGAGAAGGGGGGAAGTGTGTGATAGGGAGGGAAAGGGTAGTCAGAAGCAAAACACTTGAGGAGGGATAGGGTGAAAGGAGAGAGAGACTGGAATAAATGTACAGGGGACAGGATGGAGGGAAATACAGCTAGCAATAGTAACTAAAAAAAAAATTTGAAGCAAATTTCTCTGATAAAGGCTTCATTTCTCAAATATATAGAGAATTGAGTTAAATTTATAAAAATTAGAGCTATTCCCCAACTGATAAATGAACAAAAGATAACAGTTTTTAGTTCTATAGCCACATGAAAAAATACTCATCACTATTGATTGGAGAAATACAAATTAAAACAGTTCTGAGGTACTACCTCGTACCTATTGCCTAATCGGACAGAAAAGGTAAATGACAAATGTTGGAGGGGATGTGGGAAAAATGAGACAATGCATTGTTGGTGGAGTTGTGAACTGGTTCAACCATTCTGTAATTTGGAATTATGTCCAAAGGACTGTAAAACTATGCATACCTTTTGATTTACCAATAACACTTACATCTGATCCTAAAAGACATATAAAAAAGGAAAAGGACCTGAATGTACAGAAATATAGCAGCTCATTCTGGGAGAAAAGAATTAGAAATTGAGGGGATACCTGTCAATTGGAGAGGCTGAACAAGTGGTGGTATATGATTATGATGGAATGCTATTGTACTCTGAGAAATGATGAGCAGGATGTTCTTAGAAAAACCTGGGAAGACTTGCATGGGCCGATGCAAAGTGAAACGTACTGTGTACAAAGCAACAGCAATGTTGTCAGATGATCAGCTGTGAAAGACTTCGCTGTTCTCAACCATACAACCATCCAAGGCTGTCCCTCCCCCGAAAAAGAACTGATGGTGTCTGATTACAGATTGAAGCTGACTTTCTTTAAACTTCATTTTTTGTGACTTTTTTTGTCTGTTTTCTTTCACAACATGATCATTATGGATATGTTTTGCATGACTACACATGTATAACCTATATTGAACTGTTTGTTTTCTCAATGACGGGACATGGGGAGGAAGCAAGGGAGAGAATTTGGAACTTAAAGTTTTATAAATGAATGTTAAAAATTGTTTTTACATGTAACTGGGGGAAAATTAAAAAAAAAAAAAGAAATAGGGCCTAAGTCCTTGACCATCCAAGTTACCCCTCCTCTGGACCCCTTAGTATCTCTAAATGGTTTTTCAGTTTTTCAATGAGAAAAAAAAGCAATGTCCTTAAACTGGCTTCTAGCACAACACACTATCAGCAGGTTTCAGTTAATTGACTTGTCCAGAGTCAAATAGCAAGTAAATGTCTGAGGCCATTTGAACTTCCTAACTCCAGGCCTGGCAGTCTCTCCACTGTGCCACCTAGGTGCCCTTCTGTGGATGCTCTAGACATCATGTCAATATTCTTAATATGTGGCCCCCAGGAATGAATACAGTATTCCAGTTGTATTCTGATCAAGGCAGAGTACAGTTGGATGACTACAGCCTTCCACATTCTAAATATAATGACAATACAATGTAACACTGCAGAAATTGTGAAGTTGATTTTTTTTAAAACCCAAATTAAAGTGATTGCATTTATCTTTGTTAAATGTCATCTTGTTGGTTTCATCCATAGTTTTAAACTATGAAAATGTTCTTGGAGCCTGACTGTTACCCAGTCTGGTAGCTGACTCTTTCAGCTTTGTCATCTACAAATACCATCTTGGCTTTCATCTAATGTCCATTTTTTACCTGAAGGATTATACTCAATTTCACTGGATAGGTGATTCTTGGTTGTAATCCAAGCTTCTTTGCCATCTAGAATATCATTCCAAGCCTTCTGATCCTTTAATATAGAAGTTACTAAAGGCTGTGTAAGTCTGACTGTGGCTTCATGATTTTTGATTTTTTTCTCTCCACCTGCTTGCAGTATTTTCTCCTTGACCTGGGAGTTCTGAAATTTGGCTCTAATATTCCTGCGAGTTTTCATTTTGGGATCTCTTTCAGGTGGTGTTTGGTGAATTCTTTCAATTTCTATTTTGCTCTATGGTTCTAGGATGTCATGACAGTTTTCCTTGATAATTGCTTGAAATATGATGTCTGAGCTCTTTTTTTGATCATGATTTTCAGTTAGTCCAATAATTCTTAAATGATCTCTCCTGGATCTATTTTCCAGATCAGTTGTTTTTTCCAATGAGATATTTCATATTTTCTTCTATTGTTTCATTCTTTTGATTTTGTTTGTTTGATTCTTGCTGTCTCATGGAGTTATTAGCTTCCACTTGTTCAATTCTAATTTTAAGGAATTGTTTTCTTCCGTGAACTTTGGTTCTAATTGGCCAATTCTGCTTTTTAATCGGTTATTTTCTTCAGAGAATTTTTGTACATTTTTGCCATTTTTTTTGTGCTTCCTTTAGCAAGATGTTGACTTTTTTCGTGATTATTTTGTATAACTATCATTTTGTCCCCCAATTTTTCTTCCACATCTCTGATTTTAAAAATTCTTTTTGAGCTCTTTTAGGAGTTCTTTTTGAGCCTGAGACCAGTTCATATTTTTCTTTGAGGCTTTGCATGTAGACATTTTGACATTGTCCTCTTCTGAGTTTGTGTTTGGTCAGGTTTTTATTTGTTTGTTTTCTGCTCATTTTCCAGCCTATTTCTTGACTTTTAAAATTGAGCTGTGCTCCTGGGCTACAGATGGCACTGTCCCAAGCTTCTTGCATCAGGGCTTCTTGCTCACCTTCTGGACTGGAAATGGAGCCCTCACAGCTGAGGGCTGTGCCGCTGTGCTACAACATGATGCACTACAGCCCTGATGGCTGACCTGGGGTGGATCTGGGGGCCTCCTGCTGACTTGCCTGGACACTCCCTGCACTGGACTATCCTTCTCTTTTCCCTAAGTGAGACAGACCTTTCCTGCAGTCCTTCTAAGTTGTCTTGGGCTGGGAAATTATTTCAACCCCCCTACTTCCCAATTCTTTTGTGGGTTCTGCTACTCCAGAATTAATTTTGAGGCATTATTTAAAGTTGTTTGGAAGGGAATTTGGGAGAACTCAGGCCTTTTCTCTGCCACCTTGGTTCCACCACCACCCCCTCTGTGCCTTCATCCAAGTCACAGGTAAAAATATCAAGCTTAACACAAGGCCAAGGAATGTACCATGTGTGAACACACACACACACACACACACACACGCAGAATCTGACCATGATAAAAGTAGTGGGCAGAATCAGTGTCATAAGAAAATTTGAAGAGGGAAAGATCATTCAATCTGAACTATAGCCTTTTTACATAAAACAGTTCTAGTTTTCAGATGCAGAGGAAATTTCTTGTTAAGACACATAAAATGTTGGTATTGAAAACACTATGGTTTCTGCTCTTAGTTTGTGGGGATGGAGCAGAAGAGGATTGAATTGCTTCATGTTATTTAAAATCTTAAGGTATTCAGTCAGAAAATTCAGTTAGTGATATGATGTACTGCAAGCCTGAAATGACCACTGATTCTGTTGCCAATTAATTAATCTCACTATAGGCAAGCCCCTGATGTTCAATGAATACTCTCATTTTCAGAGCTGTAACTAGGCTGAAAAGACTAGAGCTTTGTCCTAGGACTCTGAAATTTAGAGGGAGTAGATGGCACTTGTATTCCTTTAGCAGGTGAAAATAGTTGTTTTATTTAGCAAGAACAATTAAATTAAAATAGAAAGCTACCAGAAAAACAATTAGAAGAGAGGGCACTATATATATGAAGTCAGAGAACTAGGGTTCAAATCCTGCCTCGGGTAGGCTGAGCTCAGTTTCCTTATCTGTAAAATGAGGTGGGGTAGGCAAGCCCCAAGGCCCTCCCAGCGCTAAATTTATGCTGCAATGGTTTCTTTCTGCTCCTCTGCTCCCAGCAGCAGCTACAACCCTAGGTGATCATCTCCCTAGCTTGGTTCTGCCCAATAACTTTGCTACGTCACAGAGTTTCTCTCCATATAAAAGCAAGTACTCTTGACACATCCAGGAGGGCCTGCTGTACAGGTTCTTAGATCTGCTTTTCTAAAAGGAAAAGCAACTTTTGAGGGGTCAACAATCACTTTAATCAAGCACATATATCATTCACTTAGTTCAGGGGAACTTCAGAGAAAATACAGAGAAGTAACAGTCAACAGACTTTGCTTCCAGCGTCTGACGTAAGCAATACACACATCGTAGATCAACAGAGACATGCAACTCTGACCATAGATACGTAGTTACCAGGAAAGAAGCACCAACCTCTGGGTTTTCAAAGCCTGGGGGCTCCTTAGCGACTGGCCAAACAATCATTTCCAATGAGTAAGCCCCAAAGTAAAACCTCACCTCACAGTATTTACACATTTTTTCAGAGCCAGAGAGCATCACAACCCTTGAGAACCAGTGCATTAGAAATTAAAAAAAGGTGTGGGCCTCCCCTAATCAAGCTTCCCTCAATGGGCAGGTCCATTAATTGGTGGGGAAGATCTTTAACCTCATTAGCATTACATTCCCCCACAAGACTTTATTTCCAAAGGCCTCCATCAGATTTCTGTTCCTCACTCAGGGGCAGCTAGGTGGTGCAGCGGATAGAACACCAGTGCAGGAGTCAAGAAGACCTAAGTTCAAATGTCACTTCAGACACTTAACACTCATTAGCTCTGTGACCTTGGGCAAGTCACTTAACCCCAACTGCCTCATCCTGGGTCATCTCCAGTCATCCTGATGAGTATCTGGTCACTGGATTCAGATGGCTCTGGAGGAGAAGTGAGGCTGGTGATCTGCACAGCCCTTCCTCACTCAAAACAAAGTCAAGTGCAAGTCATGTATCATTTCTCTGATGGCATGGTCTTCTTCAGCAATGAAGGACGAATGCACATTCCTCACTCAACTTAGTTTCAAACAGCTGATATGAGGGTGCATTTAATACTGCTTGCCCCAAGTACCAGAGTTGCTAGTTACATCCCTGCTCAGTTTCCTTATCTGTTGTCAGGGTATAAGGTCTTCTATAGAGTAAGACTCCAGGGACGTTTCCTTGGTCCCAGGCTAGCTCCTGTTATCCCCATTTCTTATCTCCTGTTGGCTCCAGGGACTGGCCTATCTTCTTCCTTCCAGTTTTACCATCTGTTATATCTTGATTAGACTGTCTCCTCCCTGGCGCAAAGAGGACCAGGAATGCAATCTCTGATGCTCCTGTCCCTGAAGTAAGCACATTGAGATTCCTCTTCAGAGTCTCAGGATTTTTAGTAACCACAGGGAAACAGTGAGTTATAACATTTCAAAATGTCTCAGTAAGCAGATGTTCAGAGCAAAAGAAGAGGAGCAAGCTCCGATGTTTCTCAATTTTCTTTTTATCTTGAGAAAGAATCTAATCTCCATCAGTTTCTGAGATGACTTTGTGACTATCAATCTCCTCTTTTTTTTTCTGTATAATTTGATCATTTTATTAAGAAGGCCAGCAGTTTGTTAATAAAAGGATGGTCATTTGGCCATCTCTCTTAGATCAAAGACCCCTTATGGCAGTGACTTCACAGTTTTAATGCCCTTTGAAGAACAGGTGTTCCTGAAGGGTAGCAATCCACTCCGATTGGTTAACAATTAATGCAGTCTCCTCCTTCCAGTAATTTCTCCATTCTGTGTTTTCCTGACTTGTCTTTAGAACCTATTGTTCCTGTTGCCTTTTTTAGAGGGTGTAAGTGGTACACTTTCTTGTCCACAAAAGACTCAAATTCATTTATATCTCAGAGGGAAGTTCAAACACTCTTTGGTTCATATATCTTGGCACTTAACATAGAAACTGTGAAATACCTTATATACATTTTAAAAATAAATGTGGGAATTCATTTTGATTGATATGCATATTTATTACAAGGATTTTTCTTTTTTTGTGATGAGAGGAGAGATGGGAAGAGAAAAAATGCATGCTTCTTAATGAAAATATATTTTAAAAACTAAAACAACTGGATGAAATAAAGACTTCTTAACCTGGGGTCAGCAAACTTGGTTAAAAAATATAATAACTGTATTTCATATAATTGGTTTCTTTTGTAATATAGCAACTATATTTCAATATAATCGGTTTCTTTTGTAATCTTGTGTAATTTCTTTTAATGTGTCTAAAAATAATGAGTCGATAGGTTTCCCCAGACTGCCAGAGGTCCATGACACATACAAAAAAGCTTAAGAATCCCTGAACTATAGTATCAGTAAGGTCCCTTTCCAAGTCTAACATGGCATGAAACAGTGGCTTTAAAATGTCCCACTACAGTGCACATAGTCTGAAGAATGCTGTACTTAGATTCAGGATAGAACCAGGTTCAAATCCTGACGGTAGTGTGGCCATAGGCATGTCACATTTTGTGGCCTGAGCTTCCCCATTTGCTAACTTGGGTTAAAAGCTATAATATTTAATTCAGACAGTGGTTGTGAGGGTCAAAAGAGAATGTAAAGTGGTACATCTATGGCAACTGTCATTATTAATGATGCTGTTAAAAATAAGCTAGAAAGATCCTGTGAGAGATCTCTCTGTGAGAAAAATTGATCTGAAAACCTTAACAAATGACTTTTTAAAAATGGAAAAAAATCACCAGAAGTACAAGAAAAATTGTAGTTTTTAGTGAGGAAAACTTGCCCAAATAACTACATGTTGCATCCCCAAGAACTTTAGCTAGTATTGAGAAATATTATGTTGTGTAAGTGAACTGTCCCTCTGTCCTCAGATTAATTAAGATGATGAGCAACACCCACAGGGGGATATCATTATTCTTGACATTAAAAAAAAGCATCGAGCAGTGCTGATTGCTTAAACGGTATTATAATTAAGATGAGATGAATAAAGTAAGAAAATGGATAATTACCAAATATTTTTATTTCTATCTTTTGCTCTTAATTACAGTCAGTTCTCCCTTTATGTAAGTGAATTGTTCCACAGACCTCTACATAAAGTGATTTTTACGTAATGCAAACTTGCCCTTACCTATGCACTTTACTTAGGCTGTATAACAAAGGCAATCACAAAATAATATACAACTTATACAACTACACAACATGTAGTGAAATGCAGATGCATTAAATGCTGTACTATGATAATGAACCGAATTATGAAATGAAAGGTAACATGAAGTTAAAGTATGTACAGCACTGTACAGTAAAGTTAACATAGGTGTGCAGTAGGTTGTCCCTTCCCCACCCACTGCCCCTCGCCTTTATCACTGGTGGTTGACTGGGCAATGTTTTCAGTGTAACTATTGAGACATGGTTGAGTGGCCCTTTTTTTTTGGCCCTCATACAGCTAATGAGAGATAGCAAGCAATATTATCCTCTAGTCTTTTTTTTCATTATTCTTCACATAAAATTGAATTTGTGTAAAGTGCATTTTCATAAAGTGAGAATTGTCTGTATTTACAAATAATATTTTTCTCATTTCATATTTTTCAACAGTTTTAATTAAAATTATCTATCTCTATATATAGTTGTGTATGTATATATATATATATATATATACATTTGTTAATTAAAATTTGCCTTGTAAAGTACATATTCAAACACAAAATTCCACAAG
This sequence comes from Notamacropus eugenii, assembly GCF_028372415.1. Classification (NCBI taxonomy): domain Eukaryota; kingdom Metazoa; phylum Chordata; class Mammalia; order Diprotodontia; family Macropodidae; genus Notamacropus; species Notamacropus eugenii. Next base: position 137,487,319 of record NC_092877.1, read on the forward strand.
AGTACATTTAAGTTTATATACAGTGGCACTGTCAATATATGGCAAAAGTTATCTGAGCAGTTGTATTTATCAGGGTGAATAATGGTCTTTGCTTTCTTGATTCTAAGACTAAAACATAAGTGTCATGATAATAAGGTTTTTAAAAAAATATATAGTCAATAAATAGTCAAAAGTTTTTTTTTTAATGTGACCCTGAAATGAGAAAAACTCCTAATCCTTGACTTTGCCGCTAACTAGCTGGGTACTTTTGGACAAGTCCTTGAACTCCTCAGGACTTCAGTTTCTTCCTCTATTGGGAACAAAGGCCTTGTGGTACAGTGAAAAGAGCACTGGATTTCAAGTCAGAACACTTGGGTTTAAATTCTGGCTCAGCTACCCATGTGACTCAGACAAATCACCTAGCTTCCCTGTGCCTCAGTTTCTTCATCTTTAAAATGAAGGTGTTGGCTCCTAGGTCTGTATCCCAAAGTGATTTTTTAAAAAGGGAAAAAAAAAACTTATTTATATACAAATGTTTATAGCAACTCTTTTTGTGATTGCTGAGAATTGGAAATTGAGGGGATGCTCATCCATTGGGGAATGACTAAATAAGTTGTGGTATATGATTGTAATGGAATATTATTATGCTGTAGGATATCATAAGCAGGATGAATTCAGAAAAAACTGGAAAATCTTACATAAATTGATACGAAGTGAAGTGAGCAGAACCAGGAGACCACTGTACACAGTAACAGCAATATTGTATGAAGAACTGTGAATAATTTAGCTTTTCTCAGCAATACAATAATCCATGTTAATCCCCAAGGACTCATGATGAAAAATGTTATTTGCCTCTAGAGAAAGAACTGATGCTATCTGAATACAGAACAAAGCGTACAATTTTTCCCTTCCTTCCTTCCTTCCTTCCTTCCTTCCTTCCTTCCTTCCTTCCTTCCCTCTTTCCTTCCTTCCCTCCTTTCTTCCTTCCCTCCTTTCTTCCTTCCCTCTTTCCTTCCTTCCTTCCCTCCTTCCTTCCCTCTTTCCTTCCCTCCCTCCTTTCTTCCTTACCTCCTTCCTTCCTTTCCTCCTTCCTTCCCTCCTTCCTTCCCTCTTTCCTTCCTTCCCTCCTTTCTTCCTTACCTCCTTCCTTTCCTCCTTCCTTCCTTCCTTCCCTCCTTCCTTCCCTCTTTCCTTCCTTCCCTCCTTTCTTTCTTCCCTCTTTCCTTCCCTCCCTCCTTCCCTCCCTCCCTCCTTCCTTCCTTCCTTCTCTCCTTCATTCCCTCTTTCCTTCCTTCCCTCCTTTCTTCCTTCCCTCCTTTCTTCCTTCCCTCCTTTCTTCCTTCCCTCTTTCCTTCCTTCCCTCCTTCCTTCCTTCCTTCCTTCCTTCCTTCCTTCCTTCCTTCCTTCCTTCCTTCCTTCCTTCCTTCCTTCCTTCTTTCCTCACTTCCCTGACCTTCTCTCTCTCCTCTTTCTTCTCTCTCTGTCTATCTTTCTTCCTTCCTGCCTTCCTTCCTTCTGTGTTCTTGCACAAAACAATACGGAAATGTTTTACATAATTGCACATGTACAACTTACATCAGATTACTTATGATTTCAGGGAGTGGGGAGCAGAGTGAGGGAGGGACTGATAGAATTTGGAACTCAAACTTAAACTCAAAACTTAAAAAAACCCCAAATAATGTTAAGAATTGTTTTTACATATATTTGTGGGGTATTATTTAAAAATAAAAAAATAAACGTGTTGGGTTACGTAGTCACTAAAATCCCTTCTAACTCTTTATCTCTGATCTAGTCTCCAGGATGAAATGGGGCTTTGTTCAGTCATTTCAGTTGTGTCTGACTCTGTGACCGCATTTGGGGTTTTCTTGGCACAGATACTGGAGTGGTTGGCCCTTTCCTCCTCCAGCTCATTTGACAGATGAAGAAACTGAGGCAGACAGGCTTAAGTGACTTGCTCAGGGTCATAGAGCTAGTAAGTGTCTGAGGCCAGATTTGAACTCAGGAAGATGAGTCTTCATAACTTTAGGCCTAGCACTCTATTCACTGTGTTGTATGCAGCTACTTCCTGGCATAATCTGTGAGGAACACTTCTCATGCTGCATTGTAGTTTAGCGCCAAAGCCTACTAAGTACCAAACAAATGTTATTCAGTTGTTCAGTCATGTCCAATTCTTCATTATTTCATGTACCATATCGTCCATGAGATTTTCTTGACAAAGATAACTGGAGTGGTTTGCTATTTCCTTCTTCAGCAGATTAAGGCAAATAGAGGTTAAATGACTTGCCAAGGGTCACACAACTGGTGAGTGTCTGAGGTCACATTTGAACTCAGGTCTTCCTGACTCTAGGCCCAGCGCTGTATCCACTGAGCCACGCTGCCTTCCAAAAAAATATACTTTGGTAATTTTTATGGCAAGAAAGGAATAGCTCTTTTGGTTCCATTAGTCATTAAATATTTCTACCAGTATCTTTTATAAAGATGATTCAGTGGCACAGTCGATAGTTGGCCTGGATCTCATCATTGCCCTTTTCAGCTGTTCGTAAGATATGAACATAACAACATTCCAAGATCCCAGTCTTAAGAAGGAGGGCACAAACCTAGAAGAACATATATCACCACGTCATTTCATTCACCAATTTATAAGTTAAACTTACAAGTTAAGATAATACAGACAGCCTTCGATAATCCCTGCTTTGCATTTCAGCACCTGGTTGATACCATGCTTTAGGCATTTATATAGATAATCTCAGAGACCCAGAAAGGTCTGTGACCTCACTAACTCAGAAACTGCCTTCACTAATTCAGATCCCAGCTTATCTGTGCCCAACCACTCTGGATGTCTTGTTTACGTCTTGCCATAAGTTCATAGGATCTTCTCACATTCTCTTGACTGCCAGTGGGATGCTAACTATTTAGCTCATCTTCTCTCCCTCACATTCATTTCCTTCCTGCTATCTCTACTATTCTTCTTTGAAGTTCTTCATGGATTACACATTTCAGCTTGTTCCCACCTACCTCTATTGCCTTCTGTATGGCATTCACTTTATTTCTTGGGAGGCTGTGGAATGCCAATGACTCACTGCCATCCAGCAATGGCAGCAGATTGTCCCATACTTCATTTCACATAAATGCCTTTGCATGGACAAACAGTAAATGTTTGTGATATATAAATGACATATGGAACAATAGACTTCCAGCCTGGAACTTCAGATCCTGCCCCTGATGTTAGCTGCGTGACCCTGGCCAAGGTACTTAAGCTCTAAATGTTTATGACAACTCTCTGGGACTTAGGAAGTCTAGAAGCATCAGTTGTTTGCATAGGTGGAGGGAGTTCTCACACCAGACATTCCCCCCCACAATAAGCATTTATTAAGCATCTACTATATACCAAGTACTGTGTTAGGTGTTAGGGATATAAAGACAGAAACACAAACAGTACCTATCCTCAAGGAACTCACATTCTCTCAGGCAACACGGACATAAATTTGTAGCAAATACACACAAGATAAATGCAAAGTAATTTAGGAGGGTATGCACTAACAACAGTGGGTATAAGAAAAGTCTAATTAGAAATTGTTGCTTGAGCTGAATTTTAAAAATGACAAGGGATTCTAAAGAGGTGCAGGTGCAGAGTGAGTGCGTTCCATGAATGAGGGATAGTCAAAGTGTGTGTGTGTGTGTGTGTGTGTGTGTGTGTGTGTGTGTGTGTGTGTGTGTGTGTGTGTGTAGGGAGAGAGGAACTAATACAGAATAAGGAGAGAAAGGTAGTTTGGAGTTGTAAAGGGCTTTAACGTAACATTTTATAGAGAAAACAGGGAGCCAGTGGAGTCACTGAACATGGTAGTGACCTGGTCCAACTTATGCTTCATGAACAGCAGTATGACAGCAGTGTGAGGGATGGACAAGAGAGGAGAAAGATGAGGCAGGAAGAGCAATTAGGTTAAAGATAAGGTCTAGGAAGTGGGGTGATAAGTAAGGGCCTGAGAGACTGTCTTTATTAAGTGCTCATTATGTGCCAGGAAATATGTTACATATGGGGTACCAAAAAAAGGACAAAAACAAGGTCTCTACCCCAGGGAACTGATTCTACTATAATGGGAGAGAATACATGCTAACAACTAAATACCTAGAAAATACAGAAATAAAGAGAAGGGGATGAGTGAGAGAAATGTGGAAGGAGACTTGACGTAACTTGGGAACTGACTGGATATATGCGATGAAGGACAGTGAGGAGTCAAAGATGACTCCCAAGTATGTGCAATTGTTTTTGTTGAGTCATTTTCAGTCGTGTCTAACTCTTCATGACCCCATTTGGTATTTTCTTATCAAAGATAGTGGAGAAGCTTACAACTTCCTTCTCTAGCTCATTTGACAGATGAGGAAACTGAGGCAAATAAGGTTAAATGATTTGCTTAGGATCACACAGCTAGTAGATGTCTGAGGCCAGATTTGAACTCAGGAAGATGAATCTTCTTAACTCCAGGTTTGGTGCTCTATGCACTGTGCCACCTAGCTATCCTTCTCTGGATGCTCCAGTCATCTTGTTAATATTCTAATTGGATGACTGGAAAGATATGGTGTTCCAGGGAAGATAGGCAGCAGTACCAGAACCCCTGTGTGTTAGTTTCTGTCACACCATAGACATTGCTGACACTAAAAAATAAACAAGGAGATAGGACAAGGTTAGGAACAAAACAGGTAGCTTTTCTAGATTCTGCCAAAAAGTTTTTCTAAAAGTCCATAATGAGTCCTTCCTTATCTCACCAAGTCAGAGAATATGACTGGCTCTTGCCCTTTCCACACAAATGAAAGCTGTAATTTTGTTTGTGTCAAAATGCAGATTATTGACATTCTCTCAACACCCTATCTTTCAAGGTCCTCAATTTTCTCTTTCCCAGGACCTCAGTTTACTTGTAGACTTGATTTTGCTGTAAGTCACAAACGTTTCATGTTCATGAGCCATGACATTCCTTTATCTTATAACATTTTATCATTTCATCTCTCCCTCTTCCACATTGACTGAAATCTGTCCTTTGTCCTCATAATGACTGCCAATTCCTCCATCCTTCAATTTTTTTCTCAGACCATCACTCCCTTCCCTACCTGGAACCCTTGATGAGTCAATTGAATTCTACACTATCCTTTGCTCTAGAGTTCCTTGCCCCCTTGTGCTATCTCCTATCATGTTTTACCAAGGTCCAAGCTTGGATTGCTTCCAGTTTCATTATCATTCACTGCCCCCCTTCCCAATCATGTGCTGCTGAACAGAATTGAAGACCTCCTAGTCATACTGTTATTATTACCCCTATATAAATACTAGGTTTTATTATAACCAATCCATTGCCAAGTCTTCTCATTTCTGTCTTGACATTTCTTCCATGTGTACACACACACACAGGTGTATGTAGACACACGTTCATATACACACGTGTATACATATATACACACATACATATCCCCTTCTCTCCACTGCCACTAACCTGGTATAGGCCCTCATCTCCTCACTATGACAATGATTTGCTGGTGGGTCTTCCTGCCTCAAGTCTCTCTAGCTGTATGACCCTGGGCAAGTCACTTAACTTTGTTTGCCTCAGTTTCCTCATCTATAAATTGAACTGAAGAAGGATATGGCCAACCACTCCAGTATTTCTGCCAAGAAAACCCCAAAAGGGGTCACAAAGAGCTGGACACAAGTGAAACAACTGAACCAAAAATTGCATGTATTATTAACCTGTGTGCTTGTATTGGGGGCTAAGAACGCTTATCTTTTCTGCAGAAATTGAGAAATGAAGCAAATTCACATGTTCTCCGGGTAGAGAAAAACCCTGAAGAAACCCTGGATGAGGGCACGAATTAACAACGATTCATGAGAAACCCCAAGAGAGAATGTGGTCCATGTTAACCCAGATCCTGGGGATCTGGTCTATTGGGTATGAGAACAATGGGCTTTATCGTGCACACTAGGATTCTAATGGAGTCCTTTCCTCCTCATTTCTACCAAGATTTGTGTGACCAAGGTGAAACGGGGCCAAGAATTCTGCCAGGAAAAGCGAAAGAAGAAACAAAACAGCAAAATATACAATTCTGTAAACTATTAACAGCAGCAGCAAAATTAAGAAAAATTCAAAGAAATTTCAGAAGGGAACACAGAAACAAGCAGAACATTTTAGTTACGGTCTTATCAAAATTAATAAACAACTTTTAAAAGTGCAAGTGGTAGATATGTGTGATTCTGTGTTCATTTGGGGGTAGGAGGGCAGCGTGGTGCGATGGATAAAGTATTGGGCCTGTTCAAATCTGCTCCCAGACACTGACTAGCTGTGTGACTCTGAGCAAGTCCCTTAACTCTGTTTGCCTCCATTTCCTCATCTTTCTCCAGAAGGAAATGGCAAACCATGCCAGCATCTTCACCAAGAAAACCCCAAATGGGATCATGAGTAGTCAGACACAATTGAAAAGTGACTCAGATATATTCAATTTTTTTCTTGTTTGTGTCTCATGGTTGAATTTATATTAAAAAAAAATAAACCAAATGCAATGCTTTCAAATGCTTTTTCTTGCTGTGGGGAATTTTACTGAGGGGAAAAAAAAGATGGCATCCTTAGATAGCTTTCTTTTCTCTTTTTTTTCCCGGAAACCTAGGGGTGTGTGTGTGTGTGTATGTGTGTGTAAGACCTGCTGTGTGCAAAAGCTTCCCTGTATTCTAAAGAAGTAAGAAAATTTAATCTTAGCTAGGTAATGGGAATTTATAAAGCACCTACTATGTGTCAGGCACCATACTAAGTCCTTTTTATAAATATCATCTCATTTGAACCTCACAACAACCCTGTGAGATCAATGCTATTATCATCTTCAATTTACAGTTGGGGAAACTGGAATAAATAGAGGTTAAGTGACTTGCCTTGGGTCACATTAACTCCTAAGTGGTTCTGAGGCTGAATTTGCACTGAGGTCTTCCTGATTCTTGGCCCAGCTCTCCATCCACACTGTGCCACCACATACCTCTGCCGGAGACTAAATATTTATTAGGGGCATTGTATTTAAAAGAGGAAGGAATCCCATGTTACCTAAAAGATAAAGTGATTTGCTCAAGATCCTATGATAAGTAGCAGAAACACTAGTGAATAAGTCAGTTGCCTATGAAGCCAGTATTTTCTACATTATGTATGCAGTGAATGCAACCCAGAAGCAGAAACATAACAAAATTTTTGCAAAGGATCTGTTTAAATGGTTTATATGAAATTCATATAGCTCCTACTTTTTCTTTTAAATGGAAACGAAATAAAAAAGTAGAATGGTTAAGAATGGATTTAATGCTTCCCTTGCTTAAAACTTCTGTGTAACCTGAAGCTTCCCTCTTTCTCCACTAGGTGATGTGACATTTGGCATCCTTGAAGGAGATGCTGGCTCAACTTCTGGAGGTCCCTGTAGACTCTGAATCTGCTGGTGATACTCAGGAAAAATAAGATGCTTCTAAACAGAACCAATGGGAAGACTGATAGTGGAGGCAGTGAAAAGTTGGTATTGCAACTGATGCAGCCAGCAACAGGACAGTCTGACTTGAAACAGTAAACATCGATATATCTCACCAACAGTGACGCCTGGAACGAAGTGGAGTTTTAGACATGAAAGGTCCTACCCTTTGTAAAAAGCAGTCAGTCCTTCCTGCATGAGCATTGCCCATGCACATTTGGGAGCGCTGGTGTATTGTCCTGGTGGCGAGTTCATGTATCTGGTCTTTACCACATCGACTGGAGACGCTACCACTGTCGTGCAAAATCCAGCACCGAAGGCTGACACAAAGTGGCAAGGTAAATTATCTACAATTGATCAAGGGAAGAGGAAAAGCTTACTTTGCAAGCACATTTTAGTTGCTAATTTTTTAGTTACTATTTTGGATGCTGGCACACTCCTTGATCATATCAGAAGCATGAAAATACTTATTGTACATTCAGATTGTATTATACTGCCCTTGGGATTAAAGTAAGCTATATTCAATAATGTGTTATTTATCTAGATCTACTGAGATGGGCTTAAATTATTTTTATGAGGTAATTTATAGAGCCTTTTTTTCTTTTTAGTAAATATAGTATTTCATTTTTTTCCAATTACATACAAAATAGTTTCCAATATTCAGTTTTTATAAGATTTTTAAGTTCCAAATTTTTCTCCCTCCCTCCCTCTTCCCCAAGTCAGCAAGCAATAGAGTCAATCTAGATTGAATTAGAGTAATAGAAAACATAGACTCTGACCCAAGTTGCTTATGTTCTAAGGAGAAGAATATATAAATCTAGTAACTATTGTAGAGTCTGGTATAATGACATCCTTGGGGATCCATACTACATGACTATCTTTGAAATGAAACCACCTTATAATAAGATTCTTAAGTGGAGTCCAAGGTAACTCTAATTAATTTTTCTATGTATATGAAAATATGTTTTGCATAACTACACGTCATCTTATATAAAATTAAGCAATTCTGGAGGAGGAAGAGGGGAGAATTTGGAACTCAAAAAATTTAAAAAGTGAATGTTAAAAATTGTTTTTACCTATAATTGGAAAAAATAAAAAATAAAAAATTAAAAAAACTTACTATGTAGAAAATAATGTTATAATTAGAAAATTAGGAAATAATGTTATATTTGCAAGATTCATTTATTCAACAAATATTTGAAGCACACAGTATAGGGTAGTCAGTGACAGGAACACAAAGATAGAAACAGAACTAGTCCCTGACTTCAAGAGCTTATATTCTACTTAAGGAGTTTATATTTTTACTGAATTAAAATAAAGAAATCAACAAATTTGGATGTTTACAATGAAGTAGCAAGTTTGCATTTCTAGCACCCTCACCACCAGGACCTGGAACACTTTCTTCCTTTAAAAAAAGTGGTTTAACACTCTAAACAAATCTGTACATGAAGTGTGTTTGTGTGTGTTGTGGGTGTGTTCGTGTGCATTCAACTGTGTGCATCTGCCTGTGTGCACATACATCCTCTACTGAAGTTGTACTACAATATTCATTATTCATGTTGTAGAAATGAAGCAGGTTCTCAGGAGTTACACCAAAGGAGCCTAGACTCTGGCATGTCCTCTCTACCAAGAAAGAAAGATTTCAAGTGCCTGCCCAGCAACATCTGCAACTTGAACATCACCCTGGTGAAGTTTAGGAAGGAAATAGCCACCAGGTGATTTGAATATATTTCATTCATTCATTTTTGGCCACAGTAATGCATAAAGATTATCTACTAAGGTTTGGATGAATTGTGATCTGTATCACTGGGAGAGATGTCTGCAATCCTGAAAACTGTATGTTTCGAAGTTACTGGAAAAGTGAAAGCACCTTGATAGAATTGTGAAAATAGTCAGTTCAATCAAATTATCATTTATTAAGTACTCACTATGTGCTAGGCTTTGGGTCTACAAAGATCACAAATGAAGCTCCAGCCTTTATGGAACTGACTCTGAGAATTCATAATTTATACTAATAGGGAGAAACCCCAAGAGAAGAAAAAATATGTAGGATTGTTTTTGTTATTTCAAATAACATGTTACCTGTTAGTAGGTTGTATTTCAAAAGATTATCCTTTATTAAATCATAGGTTACTAGCTCTGCAGAATTGACAATAGCATTTCTTGCCACATTGGGTGCTGTCCCTGGAAAGAAAGTAAATAATTGCATGAATCTGATACAAGACAGAATGGCTGCTGGACTGGTTTGCTGTTCAACACTCAAATTCATTACCTTTCCAAAGTCCTCTTCTCCCTTCTTCTGATGCTATTGTCTTGTAGGCATGGAAAGTCCCAGTGTAACGGGGTTTGGCACCAGACTGGCTGCTCTGTGCTTGAAGTCTGACTTTTACCACATCTGTAGGCTGAGCCACTATGACTGCCAAGCCTCCAGTGGTGCACCCTGCCAGGATCCTGCTTCCTATTCCAGCTGCTGCCACCCCAGAAGGAGAAAAATACAAACCACTTATTCTAGAGTCTAGTTCAAGGTGAACAAATCTCTCTAGGATGAATCTACAGTAATGAGCATTCAAAATCTGAAATCGATCTTGTTCAGAAAAATTAAGCACCTTGCACATATTCACACAGATAGTGTCAGAGTCTGGTTTCAAACTCAGACCTTTTTGGCTCCAAATTCAGCCTTGTGGAGAGTAAAGCCATAAGTAGAAATTTTTCACACTAGGTTAAACAGGATGAATGATGCCTTCAAATGAAGTGGGAGAATACTGCCTCAAAGCAGAGATTTGAGGACATCCAGCTACTGAAAAAAAGGTCAGAGGGGGGTGGGGTGAAGAGGCAAAAGAGTAGTTTTGTGGAGGTATTTGACCCCACCCCTCAGGCTTACTTATGGTAACTTTTTATGTAAACTAATTTTTCTTGTTAGGTAGGTGCTAAAATCTGTTCTTTCTGTGTAACTGAGTGCAAGCAACTGTCAAACTTCCTCTAAATTTGGTGCTCTGAGGCAAAGTCCAGATCATCCTGCCCTAGTTGTAGCTCTGCCAAAAAGACAGGTGGTCAACGTTGGAGGAAGATCAGGGTTCAAGTCCTCCTTCTGCTGATACATGCTGTCTATGAGACCATAGGCAAATGACAACCTCTAGGTGCTTCCAGGAAGCTCTCTAGATTTAAAATTTAAGTCAGAGAGAATTTGCTAATTTGTATAAAGTAGAAGAAAGTTCTCCATACTAATATAATTACAGGTCCAAACCAAATATATGTATTTTTATTTCTATGTACGGATACTCCACTTTTTAAAAACCATCTCTCCAAGTTTATCATTTATATCTATTGGATTTCTACTGCACAAAGGTCCTCTTCTAAGGCACTATTGGGGCACGAACTTGAGTCTATGTTCAAAAAAGCTATCTCACAGACACACAAAGCTTGGTCAGGTCCAGCCTAGCTTGGTCTAGGGAGGCTCATTGCCGGGCTGGCTGAAGGGTGGTGAATTTTCACTGGATGCCACCTTCTAAGCTATAGGGATGTTGTTACTTTAATGCAAACTTCATTAGTGGAGGGAACACCTATACTGATAAAAGCATAAATCATTGGAGCACAGGAATAACCTATGTCCTTTTGTAGTTAATTTAATTTAATACTGTAACCCCAATTCTGATCATGTCTAAACACAGGGCCTCCTAGGGGACTCTCTATCCACCAGCCTTGCTGAGACCTTGATCCGTTTGTGATGAGGGGCAGATGCTAGTGGGCTCAATAGGGTGAACTATTTCCCTCTCAAATTCCTTACAATTGGGCATGTGGATCTAAAGGGGAGGAGCAAGCTGGAGAGAAGGGGAAGGGAATAAGCATTTATATGGTGCCCACTGTATGCCAGGCACTGTGCTAAGCACTTTTTACAAATGCTATCTCCATTAATCCTGACAACTCTGGGAGGTAGGTGCTTTTATAATTCCCTATTTTATAACTGAGGGAACTGAGGCAAACAGTTTAAGCCATTTACCCCGGGTTACATAGCTAGTAAAGTCTGAGAGTAGATATGGACTCAGGTTTTCCTGACACCAGGCTCAGCATTAACTACTGTGCCACCTAACTCCCTATTAGAAAAGTTGTTGTTGAGTCATTCAGTCATTTCTAACACTTCATGATCCCATAAACCATAACATACCAGTCCCTTCTGCCCTCCACTACCTCTCAAAGTCTGTCCAAGCTCATGTTCATTGCTTCCATGATACTATCTATCCATTTCATCCTCTGCCATTGCCTTTTCTTTTTGCCTTCAATCTTTCTCAACACCAGGGTCTTTTCCAATGAGCCCTTCTTCTCATTATATGGCCAAAGAGTTTAAGCTTCACTTTCAGTATTTGATCATTTAGTGAATAGCTTGAACTAATTTCTTTAATTATTGACTGATGAGACCTCCTTGCTGTCCAAGGGATTCTCAAAAGCTTTTTCCAGCATCACAATTTGAAAGTGTCGATTCTGCACTAAAAAATTGATTCACTTAAAAAAACAAAAAACTGAAATCCAAACACCATGTAACTATGATAATTAAGCTTGTCCCTGAGGAAAAGATGAGAAAATGCTCCTCTCTCCCTTCTTTGCAAGGTAAGAATATTGTTAAACTCAGTTGATGTTATCAGTTTTGCCAAACTGCTTTTTTCCTCTTTGTTAGAAGAAATGGTTGTACAGGAAGTAGAGGAGGAAGGGATAGATTTGAAAATTAAGGTGATATAAAAGCAAAATATACCAATTTATGAAAAGATATTGACTCACTTGGCTAGAAGTCTTAAGCCCTACTTCTTTACTTCTATTATTTAGGTATCATTTCATAAAATATCAACTAGAGATCATAGAAACAAGACAATCAGCCATGTTACATGTACACTCATTACAGAACATAAAATTAAGGTATCTGTTCTGATAGTACTAGTACAGTGCTTGGCATAAAGTAGGCACTTGACAAATGTTTATTGATGGACTGATTGATTCCTGTCACCACCATGAAGCCATAGTTGAAACAAGATAGAAATCACACTTGGCCAAAACCTAGGCTTGAAACTTGAGTGTCATCCTTGACTCCTCACTATCTCTCATCCCCACATTCCACCTGTTGCTAAGTCTTGCTGTTCCTAACATTTCTCCCATGTATCCCCCTTTCTCCTCTGACGTTGCTCCCACCCTGCTGCAGGGCCTCACTGCCCATTGCACTAGGCTTATTGGTTATTCTCCCTCTTCCAATCTCTCTCCACTCCAGCCATCAAAGTGATCATCCGTGAAGATCTAAGTCACCCCACCCCACTCTCATTCAATAAACTCCAGTAGCTCCTGATCACCTCTAGGATCAAATGTAAAATCCTCTGTTTGACATTCAAGTCCTTTCATAAACTAGCCCCCATCCCTCAACTTCTGCATTCTTCTTAAATCTTATTCCACCCTCAAGTGCACTGGGATCCAATAACAGGAGCTTCTTTGTTATTCCTTGATCATGGCGTTCCATCCTCTATTTCCCAGCACTTTTCACGTGTTATCCTCCATGTCTGGAATTCCCCCTCCCTTCTTGCCCCCCTGGCTTCCTTCAAGTCTCACTTTCTAGAAATCTTTCCTAATCCCCCTTAAAGCTAGTGCTTTCCCTCTGCTAGTTGCCTCCAATTGATCCTGTATGTATCCTTTTTGTACTTATTTCTTTTCATCTTGTCTCCTCCATTCCTTTGGAGTGAGTTCCTTGGGAGCAGGAACTGCTTTGCCTTTCTTTGGATTCCCAATGCTTAGCACAGTGTTTGGCACATAGTTGGTGCTTTCTTGTTGTTCAATCATTCAGTCTTATGGGACTCTTTGTGACCCTGTGGACCATATCTCTGGAATAGTATCCAGGGGTTTTCTCAGCCAAGATACTGGAATGGTTTGCCATTTTCTTCTCCAAGTAGGTGCTTAATAAATGCTTATTGACTGACTAATTGAACCAACATACATTTTATTGTAATCTTTTTTAGGTTTAGTATTTAATTCCCATCCCCCCCAAACTAGCCTTTTCCTTTTGATTATTTGTCTGGAGTACAAAATGGCAAATCCTTAGCCTTTTTTCCTACTTCCATCTTAATAAAATGAACTAGAATGAGTAAAGTTAGTTGGAAACCCTTTAGGTTCCAAGGATGTTACATTTGGTATCCCAGAAGGAGAGCTGGAAAAGATGTGGGTCATCTAGTTCAATTCCCAATTTTTCCCAAGGGGGAACAAGCCAGAGATGTGGAAGAGATTTGCCCAAAGTAACCCAAGTGATAAGTGTCAGATCTGGGATTTGAATCTGGTACTATGACTCCAAATTCGAGAATGTGACTTCAAATGACTTCGAGAATGTGTTCAAACAGATGAGCAGGTGTCAGAAGGAGGCTTTGAACCCATCCTTTCCTGATACCAGTTCCAGCACTTTGTATTTGTTTACATGTTAAGTCTTGCCACTGGTCTTGGATGACTCTGGAAGAGAGAGGCTGATGACTTTGCTCAGCTCTGTCTCAACACATCAAGACGTCACCTCATGATGTCTTTGGCCCTCTTTGAAAACAAAGGACAGACAATGGGTTAAGTGTCCTTAACCCTACCACATGGAATTGTCTAAGATCATTAGACTGTTTCAGTCACTGTGTGACATATACAAATAACTCCATACACACACAACACGAGAATCCACCCTCCCTCTATCCCATTACTTTCTCTTCCATTGTTGTAGAACTGTTTGGCGGTGTCATAGAGGCCAATTCTAATGGAGGCAAAGCTCATCTGCCTCTGCAGCCCAGCGTGCAGCCCACTGTACAGACTTCTTGGTCCTTCAGTTTTCACCAGTGTGATAATGGTCCCCAGGACTCCTTTATACCTGACAGCTTTGGTGGTCTGGGCTTCACCTTGGATCTAAAAAGGCAGAAAATGCAGTTGAAAGCTTGGTCCTGAAGAGATACAGGGATGCACCTCCTTCTTTTCTTTGGAGGTGGCACAGTGGATAGAGTACCCTGCCTGGAGTCAATAAGACCTGGCCTCATACACTTACTAGTTGTGTGACCCTGGGCAAGTCACTTAAACCTGTTTGCCTCTTTTGTAAAATAAGCTGGAGAAGGAAATGGCAAACCACTCCAGTACCTTTGCCAAGAAAACCCCAAATTGGGCCACAATGGTTTGGACACAACTAAAATGACTGAAAAACTTTTTCTTGGACAGGTGATATAGTGTGTGTGTGTGTGTGTGTGTGTGTGTGTATGTGTTTGTGTGTGTATATGTAATGCTGTAGATCAGAGGTATCTAATAGCTGTCCTCCCCCATTCCCATCCTGTAGCAGCCTCCCACATTCCTGAGTGGGGCAGGAACCAGATTAAAATGTAATTGGGATATATTTAATAAAATAAATTTTAAAAAACCAGATGATTTGAATATGTTGTTTTCTAAGTCTATCTGAAGCCTGGAGGGATCCTTGTCTAGTTTAGTGGCCTTGTTTCTATTTGAGCTTTACACACTGTTGCAGATTCTATCAGACTATGGATGTGTCAGGTTAATAACTTTTTTCCCTCTTAGTTACAAAAGATGTCTCACTGGAAATATTGGGGAGGGGCAGGGAATGGGGAGGGAAGAGAAAGAGAAGGCAGATTCATGAGAGTATCTAGAAATTACTGTGTGGTATAAAAACAAAAGTCTTTACCCCCCCCCCCCCCCCCTTCTTTGCAGGGATCAAGGATTAGGGGTTGGGCCTGGAGGGTGAGATACCCCATATACTATCAGACATGGTTTTGCTGAACTGCTTCCCTCCATTTTCCCCCTCCCCCATCCCTCCATTTTAATCTTTGTTACAAGGGATGCCTGACTGGATAGGAGAGTGTAGAAAGATATATTTGGAATGAAGATGATGTAAAAAATAAATGATGTCAATTAGGTAAGATTTGTTAAATCTTATTTATTCAGAATAAATTAATTAAATAAGTTTTTTTTCAAAAAGGCATCAATAACATTGTATATAAGTCAGAGGGAATAGTGGCAACACTATTTGTAAAGTGCAAACTGGGCAAAATCTCATTGGTTCACTTAAGATTTCCCTTGGAAAGTGAAATGGAGGCTTCACTAGACTATCTCACTTGTCAGAGTTGACTTTAAGCTAGTTGTTTGTGTCCAACTCTTCATGACCCCATTTGGCATTTTCTTGGCAAAGATACTGGAGTGGTTTGCCATTGTCTTCTCCAATTCTTTTTACTGATGAGGAAACTGAGGCAAATAGAGTCAAGTGACTTGCCCAGGGTCACATAGCTAGTAAGTGTCTGAGGCCAGATTTGAACCCAGGAAAATGAGTCATCCTAATTTCAGGTCCATTACTATCCACTGGGCCACCTAGCTGTCTCAATATTGCTGTTTTGAATGATTGTCTTTATCCCTTCACCCCTGTTTCTTGGATTGGCCCTAAAACTAAAGCCATGTTGGGACATCTGAGGCCAGCTGGGGCCCCACCCCTTCCTGACAATTTTATTTGTCTCCAGACTTCTTGGAGGGGGACCTCATTGGCTTAAGATAAAGTTTAGTCCCATCCCCATCTCCCTTCCCCCATTACCATCTCCCAGAACATTTTGAATCTTCACTCTTAACACATGTGATTTTACTTATCACAAAGCAAATATTCTCTGAGCTATGAAGAGCAGAATTTTCTGTCTGTAAAAATATGTGCATTTCTCAAAAGTAAACATTGAACAGCCTCCTCCTGGTGTCCTTCTGTGTACTGCTTTCTTCCTCACTATACCTCTTTCTTGCCATTAAGACATACACAGCTATTTGGTGATGGTGATGAATCTGTTCATAGAGGACAATAGGACTGCAAATAAAGACCTAAAAGGGATCTCAGAGACCAGCCAGTCCAATTGATCTCATTTTACAGATGAGGAAACTGACGCCCAGGGAAGGGAAGTGATTTGTACAAAGCCACTCAGGTTTGTAGGCCCCAGAGAGACTAGGGATCTTCACATCTTGGATAAGCTTCATGAGTCCTAAGTACTTTTTTCACAGCTCCTCAAAGTGTATTATTCTCATTTTAAAGTTGAGGTCACTGAAGCTTGGAGAGTTTAGAAGTCTTGTTCCTGGTCACATAGCTAATAAGTGTCAGAGCTGACTTTCCAACTGAGGTCCAACATTCTCACTACTCTACCACTCTGCCTTTCTAATTTGGGAATGAGATCTTAGTTCAGGGGCATCCAGAGATCATGGGACTGGATCAGCAATGAAGGAAAAGGGAAAAGGAAAGCTTTGAGCTGCTTCCGATAAAGTTTCACTCATGACTGTATATGTGACCTGGCAACCTGACCTCCTCAGTTTCCTCATCTGTACAATGCAGGGATGGAACTAAATGACCTTTAAAGTTCCTTCTAGCTCTAAGACTATGATCATATCTCTGTCTTCCCTCCCTCTCCACTCTCAAAATCTCTTCACTTAGCTCTATATTTTCCCTTTTGGTTCTTACCTTGGAGCCAGAGCCAGGCTAAGGAGAGAAACTGACCAAGGCAATCACTGGTTGTCTTGATGATCCTCCAATTAATATGAGAATGGGTTTCTAATTCAATCCATTCTTTCATTTATTTGATCATAGACATAGATGTGGAAGAGATCTTAAAGGCTCCCTATGCCAGTCATCTCATTTGGAAAATGTGGGAACTTGGGCCGGAGAGGTGAAGTGATGTTGCCTAAGATCAAGGGATCTTACTTGATTTTACTACGCTTTGATCTTACTACATAGGGAGCAAGGTCCTCCTACTCAAGAGCCAGGGCTCATAGGTTTTACACACACACACACACACACACACACGCACGCACACCCACATAGTAATATATCAATATAGTTATACACATATTTATAGAAAGATATGTATATATTTACATATTTTAGTAATATATTTGTCATTACACACACATGTTTTCCAAAGGTCTTAATGAAGATTTAAACTTAAACGTTAAACAGGTTTAAAACTCAAGTTTTAAACTTGCATGAAGACTTTTGAGATTTAAATTTAAAATTTAAAACTGCATTAAATCTTTCGGCACAATGTATGGCTCTGTCTCTGTTGCTGTCTCTCCCCATACGTAGTAAGTACAGGGCTCCCTGCAAAATGCCCAATTTTGCACACAATAAAGCTGAGACTATCAGTAACAGCCAAGGTTTAAATAGAGGTGGAAGGGATCTTATTATCTTACTTGCAACAGATGATCTCTCCTGTTTGGGGGTGGGGGTGAGGGGCGAGGCTGGACAAAGCCACAGGAGAGGGAACTCAAAGCTCCCCTTCTTTTCTCTTCCTCCTCCCCGCTCCGTCTCCCCTCTCACTTTCATACCTGTAGCCGGACTTTGGCGGTGTCCAGCGGAAAGGTGACCAGATCGGCGATGCAGGCGGCGGCTCCAGCCCCTAGAAATTTGACGCCCGGGGTGGGCGGCAAGTCACAGGGTTTCAGCCCCACCATCACGGCTCTGCTAGGGTTTCCCACCGGGACAGGCTGCTGTGGGGGGTTTGAGGGAGGGGAGCGCAGTGAAAGAGGAGGATTTTCCTCCCACTAGGACCCTGGGGCCGAGGCAGAGACAGGTGCCCATTGTCTGGGCATCTGCATGGTTCCTGTTCGCACGTACACGCTCACTGTGGGCGCCCACGAGGGCTCGCTGCCCTCAGGAAGCCTGGAGTGGCTCAGCCCTCGAGCTACAAACTCCCCTCGATGCCTCCGGGGCTGGACCGGTTCTTTATAGAGTCTCAGACTGCGCTAATGACTGGGGGAGGGGCCAGTGGTAGGACTACCAGAGGTAGACACCTCTAGTTCTTGACATGTAAGAAGTCATGCCAACCTCCCCTCACCAAGCTTTAGAGATGAGGACTCTGCAAGTCAAAGCCACACAGCAAGTATCAAGGATGGGATCTGAACCCAGGTGTTGGTGACTCCAAGGGATGCCCTCTGGCCATCCCGCTTTGTTGCCTCCTGGGGTCTCTCCAGTTTTCCCTCCCCTCCCTCCAACTTTCGCTGCTACTTAGCACTGTTCTGTTCTAACATAAACATCCCTGCCCTGGGTGAGTTGTGCTTCCAGAGACAAGGAGTTCAGCTGGGAATTTGCTCTGACAGTTCCAGTGATCAGCTAGGGGCCATTGTCAATTGTGGTCTTGGACCTGATGACCCCAAGAATATCTTCTCCCACAGTAGGGGAAGGCTTAGATAAAAGGAGTCCATGAGTCACCCAGAACCTGCATGATGTAGTGGACAAAGGAGCTGGCTCCATATTCTGACTCTGATACTTGATTCCTGTGTGGACTTGGGCAAGTCACCCTGGTTCTCAGTTTCCTCATTTTTAAAATGGGAAGAGTAGACTAGGTGGCTCCTGAGATCTCTTCCACCTCTAAAAGTATAAACTTGTAAGTTCCTTGAGGGCAGGGACTGTCTTTTGCATTTTCTGTGTTTAGTACAATGCCTGGCACATAGCAGGCACCTAGTAAGTGTTTATTGATGAACTGATCCTGTTCCTTCCCTTTCCCCCTGAAAGGTAAGATCTTTATAGATTCACTCCTTTAAGACATGGCAGCCTAGCATCCCAGAGAAATAATACAACTACAAAAAGAACCGGAAAACTGTGTTCCTTTGTTCCTTCCTCAGGGCTGATGTTTTATCAGTCTTTCTGATGGGTATTGCTCGTCCAGCCCCTGCAAAATGTTATTTTAAAGTGGCTAGCGGGGCTTGGAGTTAGAAAGACATGGACATCATATTCTCCAGATCATACACCTTTGTCCCAATATCCAGTCCCCTATAGCTCCCCGAGGTGCCTCCAGACCCAGACTCATGTTGTCCAGAATCCACCGAGGCTACTAGCAATGGATGAACAATGGTCCAGTCAGCCAGTCAGCCAGTCAGCCAATAAGTACTTGTTAAGCATCTACCATGCGCCAAGACATATTCTAAGCACAGAGAACACAAATCCAAAGAATAAAATAATTCCTGTATGCAAGGAGCATACATTCTAATTCAAAGACCTGAAAGTGTGTTGTTTAGCTCTTTGAAAGAGATATGGTAGAGAATTATTATTGATAATAAGATATGCCAGGGACTTAGAAAAGGCCTCCCCCCCCCCTTCCTTCAGGTGAAGTCCTCTTCTTGGGTGGCAGAACTTCCTTTCCTGTGTTTGAAGTGTAGATGACAGTAAAAAGTAGACTGGATCCAACATACAGAGAGGAAGTAATAATAATGATACAGATAAATAAATAAAATAAAATACAGAGAACAGAGCACCAGATAAGTGAAAAGCCAATACCTGAAACAGAATTAGCTAGTAATACAGCAGAGTTGAAATGGCAGAGGACCAATGTTTCACAGACATGGAGGATGGAACCGTAATTCTTCTGTCTTTGAGCCTTATGCAGGCCATTATGGTGAATACTGTACAAGTCCAGGAGGATAGGGAGGGATGGCAGGCAATCGGCAGGGGCAAAGAAGATTTCTTGACTTTTTGTGGGCTAAGATATGAACCCTTTCTGTGTCCTTTACATTGTAAATGAAATAATTTCTATATTTCGAAGGTTTGTTAGCTTGAGTTCTTGTAAGGGAACCTAGTGACTGCCCCTGAAAGGAGAACAAGATGCTGAAATTCCTGGGTTCTATTTGGGTTGTGGTAATGAATTAAATAAGTGAGGAGTCTCCAGAGTATACCTGGGCTATGGGATCTAACTATTCAAACCTTGATTAACTACATTTTTCAGTATTTAACTTGTTTTTTGTTCTTTGTTCTCCAGGAGGACCAGTGACATCAGGAGGGTGTTAGCTTGACTTGCAAGTGAACTGGATTTAAGTGAGGCAGAGCTATGCAAAGTCATCAGCCTCATTCTCTGCTCCAGAGACATTGGAATCCAGTGGTAAGACAAATTTAAACTCAGTTCTTCCTGACTCCAGGCCCAGCACTCTATCCATTGTGCCTTCCTAAAATAAATGACCTGTCATTACAGAGGAAGCCAATTAAATTGAAAGACAGTTATCAAAATGTTAACAACAAAAAACAAATTCCTGATCTCCAGGCTAAGAGTCTCTGTTCAGTGTCATGGGAACAGAGAGAGGTCAGATCACTTGCCATGGTCACATAGTACGTTTTAGGTGCAGGAGTTGAACCCAGATCTCCCTGACTCTAGCTCCTAATGCCATGATGTCTCCCTTTTTTAGCAGCAGGATAGAAAAGGGTGTAAAGCAGCATTTATAACTGTTTTTTTTGTGTGTGTCGTGGGCTCCTTTAGCAGTCTGGTAAAGTCTATGAACCTTTTCTCAGAATAATGTTTTAAATGAATAAAATAAAATACATAGGATGACAATGGATATCAATTATATTGAGACAGGGTTCTGATTTCTTTCCCATCCAAGTCTGCAGAATACCTGAATCTATCACTATTAAGAAGCACTAGTTCCAAGCATCCCTATAAACATAGTTTATGCACGTATTCACAGCTGTGTGAGTGAACCCCCAGCCTCCCAAACCATGTGACCTTGTGTTCTAGCCAGATGTTGATGGGACTGCTTGAAAACTTGTAAAATAAATCTGCATTCATTTCAAAATACAGTTTGAATCTTGCAGCAGGATAACTCGGATGCCTTGCACAGTGTATAACTATCCATCTGTGAAATGATCTTTTGTTTGTTTTTCAGGAAAATGCTGAATGGAAAGTCCAGGACAAGCTTAATGGATACTGTTGGAGCCTGGAGTCCTCATTCACTCTTGGAAAGTGGCCATTAGGGCCTTGGGAGGGATGGGCACCTGAGGTTTCTAGGACTGTGGGAAGGATCATCCTTGGGGCTGATGACCTTCTTCTCTTCCCTGAGACTGTGGGGCAGCTGTCCTTGTTCAGTAGGGCTAAGAGGATTTTGGAAAGAAGCCCAGACTGCTTGAGAGGCAGCCCAGTCACAGAAAGAATGCTGAGCCTGCGGTCAGAAAGATGCAGCTCCAAATGCTGTCTCAGACAAGAAAGGCCAAGCCCACTGCTAGTCATCTCAACCTTTCTCTTTCTGCTGGACTCCAACGACTCTGGCTGATGAATCTGTGAATTTGTGATTTGCACAGCTCTGCCTCACTTAAATCCAATCCATGAACAAGTCAAGACATCACCCTTCTGATGTCATTGGTTGTCTTCAAAAATGAAAGATGAACAAAATGACAATAAGAACAAACTATTTAACTTATTGGGGCCTCTACTTCCTTAGAGAAGGTTTTATGGTACAGTGGAAAAGCTTTGAATTCGACTCCAATCCCAGCTCTAACATTTACTACCTATGTGACCTGGGGCAAGTCACTTATTATCTCTGGGCCTTGGTTTCCTCCTCTGCAAAATGAGGGAATTTGGACCAGATGAGTTCTAGGGACCCTTCCACCTCTAATCCTATGATCCCTATGATCTCATCAATCATCTGTAAAATGGGCATAATAATAACAGCAACCACCCAGGACTGTTTTGAGGATAAAATTAGAAAATGTCTCAAAGTGCTTTTCAATATTCATCATCATCACATCAACAAGTATTCACTAAACATCTACTATGTGCCAGACACTGTGCTAAAGTGCTGGAGATAAAAAGAATGGCAAACCACCCCCCACCCCAATACAACAAAACACGGTTCCTGCTCTCAAGGATCCACATTCTAATGAGAGAAACAACATGCAAATACTTATAGAGAATAGATAGAAGATGACCTCAGAGGGAAGGCACTAGCAGTGATGGTGGGGGTGGTGGGGGTGTTTGCCTGGGGAAGGGAACCTGGAAAGTTCTCTTTTTTTCTGAAATGTTTTTTTTTTAATTTGGTGGATGGTTTTATTTTCCCCACAAATGAGATATGTCATTTACTCAAGATTTACTGTATTTTCTTTTTATTATTATTTGTTTTCAGTTTTCTACAATCACTTCCATAAATCTTAGATTTTTCTCCCCTTTCCTCCCTCTTCCCTTCCTGAGAAGACATGCAATCTTATTTGGGTTCTACATATACATTCTTATTTTTTAAAAAATATATAATTTATTTATTTTCAGTTCTCAACATTCACTTCCACAAGAATTTGAATTCAAAATGCTCTCCCTCTTCTCTCCTTACCCCCATCCCAGAACAGCATGCACCACGTCCACGCCTTCCTCCAATGTATCCTTCCTTCTATTACCCAGACTTCTTCCATCCTCCTTCCCCTCTATTTTTCTGTAGGGCAAAATAGATTTCTCTACATCATTGTCTGTATAGTTTAATTTCCAATTGCATGCTAAAATAATTTTTAACATTCATTCTTAAAGCTTTGAGTTCCATATTCTCTCCCTTCCTCCCTACCTACTCTCACTGAGAAAACAAGCAATTCAATATAGGTCATATATGTGTAATAATGCAAAGTACTTCCATAATATTTATATTGTAAAAGACTAACCACATTTCCCTCTGTCCTATCCTCTCCTTCATTTATTCCATTTTCTCCCTTGACCTGTCCTCCCACAATAGTGTTTGCTTCTGATTATCCCTTTCCCCAATTTGCTGTCCCTCCTATTATCTTCCCTCTCCTATCCCCTTCCCCCTTGCCTTCCTGCAGGGTAAAATAGATTTCCATATCCAATTGAGAGTGTGTTATTCCCTCCTTAAGCCAAATCCCATGAGAGTAAGGCTCAATTATTTCCTTTCATCTCCCTACTCTTCCTCTCCATTGTAAAATCTCTTTCTTCCCTCTTGCATATGAGATGATTTGGTACATTCTACCTCTCCCTTCCTTTTACTCCTAGTACATTCCATTCAACAGTAAATTTTATTTTTTTAGGTATTCTCCCTTCATATTCAGCTCACCCTATGCCCTCTGTCTATATACACACACACATATACATACACACAAACACACATGTACATATACATGCCTGCACATATATAATATACACATACATACATACCTATATACACTTACATATATGACTATATATACATAGATATATAGTCTCTAACTACCCTAATATTGAAAATGGTCTCATGAGTTCCAAGTAACATCTATCCATGTAAGAATGTAAATAGTTCAGCTTTAATGAGTTCCTTAAGGTTTCTCTTTCCTGTTTACCTTTTCATGTTTCTCTTGATTCTTGTATTTGAAAGTCAAATTTTCTATTCAGCTCTGGTCTTATCAACAAGAATGCTTGGAAGTCCTTTATTTCATTGAAATTCCATTTTTTCCCCTAAAGTATTATGTTCAGTTTTACTGGGTAGGTGATTCTTGGTTTTAATCCTATCTCTTTTGACCTCTGAAATATCATATTCCAAGCTCTTTGATTCCTTAGTGTAGAAGCTGCTACATCCTGTGTTATCCTGCTTGTATTTCCACAATACTTGAATTGTTTCTTTCTGGCTGCTTGTAATATTTTCTCCTTGACCTAGGAACTCTGGAATTTGGCTACAATATTCCTAGGAGGTTTCCTTTTGGGGTCTCTTTCAGGAGGTGATTGGTGAATTCTTTCCATTTCTATTTTACACTCCAGTTCTAGAATATTAGGGCAGTTTTCCTTGATAATTTCTTGGAATATGATGTCTACTCTCTTTTTTTTGATCATAGTTTTCAGGTAGACCAACAATTTTAAAATTGTCTCTCCTGAGTCTATTTTTCAGGTCAGTTGTTTTTACAATGAGATATTTCATGTTGTCTTCTATTTTTTTCATTCTTTTGGTTTTGTTTGATAATTTCCTGGTTTCTCATAAAGTCATTAGCTTTCATCTGCTCCATTCTAATTTTAAAGAATTATTTTCTCCAGTGAGCTTTTGAATCTCCTTTTCCATTTATCTAATTCTACTTTTTAAAGCATTCTTCTCCTTATTGGCTTTTGCCATTTGGGTTAGTCTATTTTTAGAGGTGTTATGTTCTTCAGTATTTGTTTGGGTCTCCTTTAGCAAACTGTTGACTCTCTTTTCTTGATTTCTTGCATCACTCTCATTTCTCTTCCCAATTTTTCTTCCACCTCTCTTACTTGATTTTCAAAATCCTTTTTGAGCTCTTCCATGACCTGAGACCACTGGATATTTTTTTGGAGGTTTTGGATGCAGAAGCCTTGACTTTTACGTCTTCCTCTGATGGTATGCATTGTTCTTCCTCATATGAAAGGATGGAAGAAAATACTTTTTCATCAAGAAAGTAAACTTCTATAGTCTTATTTTCCCCCCCTTTTTAGGCATTTTCCCAGCCAGTTACTTAATTTTTGAGTCCTTTGTCAAGTGGAGGGTATACTCTAGGAACCACTAAGTTCTCAGTTCCTCCAAGGTGGCACAATCAAGGGAGAGGAGCTTACTTCTCTCCTGGCCTGTGCTCTGGTCTGGGAGCAACCACAGCACTTTCTGCCCAAGATCTGTGAGTAGGATTCCCTCTCCAAAGCTTCCACCAGCTCCAGCGCTTCTCCTTATCCCAGGACCACCACTTAGGACTGAGACCCAAATCAGCTGCTCAATGCCCCCAGGGTCTTTAGGCCAAAGGCTCCAAAAATGGATGCTGCTGCCACTCCATTTATTCCTATGCTTTCCAGTGTTTTCAGTAGAAAAGCTTTTTCTGCATCTATTGAGATAATCACATGCTTTCTGTTAGTTTTGTTGTTGATATGATCAATAATGCTGATAGTTTTCCTAATAATGAACAGCCCTGCATTCCTGGTATAAATCCTACCTGATCCTAATGTAATATTCTTGTGATAAGTTGCTGTATTCTTTTTGCTAATATCTTATTTAAAATTTTTGCATCTACATTCATTAGATAAATTGGTCTATAATTTTCTTTCTCTGTTTTAGCTCTTCCTGGTTTAGATATCAGAACCATATTTGTATCATAAAAACAATTTGGGAGGACTCCTTCTTCCCCAATTTTCCCAAATAGTCTATATAGTATTGAAATTAACTATTCTTTAAATATTTGATAGAATTCACAGGCCATCTGGGCCTGGAGATTTTTTCCTAGGGAGTTCATTGATGACTTATTCAATTTCTTTTTCTGAGATGGGGCTATTTAAGTATTCAACTTCCTATTCTGTTAATCTGGGCAATTAATATATTTTAAAAATATTCATCTATCTTACTTAGATTGTCAAATTTATGGGCATACAGTTGGGCATTGTAACTTCTAATTATTTTTTAATTTCCTCCTCATTGGAGGTTAGTTCACCCTTTTCATTTTTGATATTGGTAATTTGGTTTTCTTCTTTCTTTTTCTTAAAATCAAATTGACCAAAGGTTTATCAATTTTATTGGTTTTTTCATAAAGCCAACTCTTAGTTTTATTTGTTATTTCAGTATTTTTCTTAATTTCAGTTTTATCAATCTATCCTTTGGTTTTTAGTATTTCCAATTTGGTATTTACTTGGGGATTTTCAATTTGTTCTTTTTCTAGTTTTTTCAGCTGTGTGCCCAATTCATTGATCCCATCTTTCTCAATTTTATACATATAGGTGTTCAATGATATAAAACTTCCCCTAAGAACTGCTTTTGTAGAATCACATAAGTTTGGGTAGATTGTCTCATTATTGTCATTCTGTTGAATGAAGTTGTTGATTGTTTCTATGATTTGTTTTTTAACCTGCTTATTCTTTAGGATTAGATTACTTAATTTCCAATTAATTTTTGGTCTATCTTCCCATGGCTTTTTATTACATATAAATTTTATTGCATTATGATTTGAGAAGGATGCATTGACTATCTCTGCCTTTCTATATTGGATTGTGAGGTTTTTATGCCCTAGTACATGGTCAATTTTTATATATGTGCCATATACTGCTAAGAAAAAGGTATATTCCTTTCTATTCCCATTCAGTTTTCTCCAGAGATCTATCATATCTACCTTATCCAGAGTTCTATTCACTTCCTTAACTTCTTTCTTGTTTATTTTTAGGTTAAATTTATCAAGTTAGATTTATCAAGCCTCCCTGGACCTCAAGATCTTCTCCCAGTTTGCTGAGTTGGGACTGTCTGGGACAGCTCTGATTCTGCACTGTTCCCCTTCAGCCTCAGCAAGAGGGACACCCACCCCTTTGCTATTTTACTATCTTCTCAGGCTAAGAGACTGTTTACCTCTTCGATTGATCCCACTATTCCAGGATTTTTCCTTGGGAAATATTCTTGGAATTTTTCAAGGTCAACAAGGAGAGGCGGAGAGCACTTACAGATCACTCCACCATCTTGGTTTCCAGAAGTTCAAGTAGGTGACTTAAAGACATTTAATATGTTGACCAATAGTCTCAGGAGCTGCTGCTGCTGTTACCTGTGGTTCTGTGTTTCTCTCTCACTCAGTTCCACTAGACTCCTTTCCTGGACTGATATGTTTGAGAATCTGCACTGCTGCTGCTGCTTCAGACCACCTGGTGATTCCTGTTTGGTTTTGCTCTGGTGGGGTCTGTGCTGGTACAGCCTGTGTGCTGTATGCTCTGCGCTTCTCCAGCCCCATGCAACAGATTCTTCCTGTCGACCTTCCAGGTTGTCTTGGGCTGGAAATCTGCCACAGGCTGTCTCTGAGTGGATTCTGCCACTCTAAAATTTGTTCAGAATCTCTTTTTAGAGGTATCTGAAGGAGTTTTTTGTAGAGCTTAGGTGAGTACTTGCCCTCACTCCATCATCTTCTCTATTGTCTGAAAAGTTTTCTTGAAGAAGTTGAGATTTGAGCTAAGTCTTGAAGGAAGCCAGGAATTGGAAGTGAAGTGGGATAGTGAGGGGGACAGTGGATAAAAAGGCAAGGAGAATTTAAAGCACTATACACACGTACATTGTGAACTATTATAATTGTTACTTTTTGATAACAATGATGGGAAGAGAGGTATGATGGTTAGGTTTTGGAATTCAAAAGTTGATCTAATTAATGACAGGGTTCATTGATAATTTCCAAACCCACTGGATGGATCTACTCAGTCGTACAAGAATACAAAAGAACATGCATGCTCTTTATTTCTCTGACATTCTGTGTTCCCATCTTGGCATGATCCTTAGAAAGTGAAATTCTCACAGATGGAAAATCGAATACCAGGCAACTGAAATTTGGGCAGCTTAGTCCTGAAAGGCCTACAGATGTTAGGGGATTGTGGGATTTTATGCCAAAGTAGAAAAGGGAGCTTGGTGCTCTCTCTAGTGTAAACAAATCCTAGTTACCTTTGAATCAGTCCATTGGTTGATAAACATTTATGAAGGATCTGCTATGTGCCAGGCACTGAGCTAAGCACCTGGACTGCAAAGAGAGGCCAAAGATGGTCCCTGCTCTCAGTGTGCTCACAGAGAGTCAGCATCAAAACAATGAAGGTCAAACGATATCCAGGACAAACTCGAGATAGTTAAGTGGGGGAGGCAGAAGCAATAAAGGGATGGATCAAAAAGGCATTCACAGAAGGGCTGGGATTTCAGCTGGTACTTAAAGGAACCCAGGGAATCCAGGAGGTAGGGATGATGATGGAGAGAATTTCAGACTCAGGGGACAGACAGTTGAGAGAGTATCTCATTCCAGGCATAGCTAGGAGGCCAGTGTCGCTGGCTATGTGTAGGGGAATAAGGTGAGAGAAGAAGAGTGGAGAGGTGAAGGGGGTAGTGGGGAAGGGCAAGGGGCAGGCTACAAAGAGCTTTGAATGCCAAACAGAGGATTTTATATTTGAATCCAGAAGAGATAGGGAGGTGCTGGAGTTAATTGTACATGATGGTGATATGGTCAGACCTACCTTTTAGGAGGATCACTTTGACAGCTGAGTGGAGAATGGACTGAAGTGGGGAGAGACTTAGCAGGCAAAACACACTGGCAAGACTATTGAAATAATCCAGTTATGAGATGATGAGGGTTTGCACCAGGGAGGTGCCAGTGTCGCAGGAGAACAGGAGGCTTACCTGAGTGATGTTACAAAGGTCAATTGATAGAACCTGGCCACAGATTGAATATGAGGAATGAGAGAGAGAGACAGTGAAGAGTCAAGGGTGACACCTACTTTGTGAACCTGGCTGATTAGGATGATGGTGATGCCCTTGACACTACGGGGAATTTGTAAAAGGGGGTAGAGTTTGGGGAAAGATAATGAGTTTGGTTTTGGACATATTGAGTACAAGGTGTCCATGTGACATCCAGTTTGTGATATCTAAGTGACAGTTGGAGATCAAAGATGATATTTATAATTCTTGAAACTTTTCTCAGTATTTGGGTACTTGGAGGGATTATACACACATATATAGACAGAGGGCACAGAGTGAGTTGAGTAGGAAAGGATGATATCTAAAAAAAATAAAATTAATTACATGTTAAGGAAATAGTTACATATATGACACCTAACCTCAATCCAGGTAATCATCTCAATCAATAATTTGAAGTAACCCATAGGTTTTTGTGTGTGGTTTTATGAAATAGAAATAGCCTTTTAGAACTATAGCCTTTTATATATGCCACAAGCATCTGTAAACAGATAATAGACCTCTTTGAATATATCAATTGTGAGTAGGTCAAATAAGGATATACACAGGTTTGGGACTGTACCCACACAGTCATCATTCATTCTGAATGATTCTGTCTATTGTGTTCCCCTCTTCCTGGTGGGGGAATAAGCCTGATTGAACGAGCCTGCATTAGATGCAATGCCAGGGACAGATACAGTGAGCAATCAAAACTGCCTGCTGTAACTGAGGGACAATTGTGTTGTGGGTCAAGAATTAAAAGAAAAAGCATGGGATTTGCTAAGGACTATTTACTCTTTGTACAAAGGAAGCATTGTTGCTCTAGCTGTGACTTTTCTCTAGTAAAGATGAGAAGGAACTCCTGGGTAAATGCCAAGGGCTCCTGCAAAATTGATCTGAGTTCCCACCTCCCTTTTCTATCCTCTCCCCTACCCCAGGCAATGGATGAGAAGTAAAAAGGCAAAATGTTGGATAGTGAGAGAAATAATAAATAATGAACCCAACAGTACATAAACCATTATATGTGGACTTTTTTTCTTTGCATTCCCTTCCTTAGTATTCTGTTTATCTTAAAATAAGAAAGCCACTCACGACACTGGGTAGACAGATGCTGCTTTGGTGGTATTCTCATATCAGTTAGGAGCATAGCAGCTGTGTAGTCTGAATTCATCCCAGCTTGAGGCTTTGTTTGGTATCCATAGCTAGTTCATAACCTGGGCACATAATTATCTACTGGTCTTAGGAGGGAAAGAGATTATTGGCTACTGTTAATTCCATAGCTCTTAGAAACTTCTTTTAGGATCAGAGATAACTTCAACTGAAGTTGAAGATAAAGTTGGAGAAAATGGGGAAAGTTAAGTCAAGTCCTGGCTTGTCTGCAATCAAAGGGAATGTAGCTTTGTTAACTCTGTTTCAGTGAAAGCCAACATGAGTCCAGTCCCTTAATGCCACCAGCCCCATTAACTCTGGAGGCTGGTTAATTGGAAGTTGGCACTACAACATTAAAAAAAAAAAGCTCACAAGAAAGGATGAAGTCGATTCTAACCCTACAACATAGACTCCTTATTTTTCATTGAAGTATTTTTTTATTTTTAAATTTTTTTTGTCTTCATCTCTTCCTCCCATTCCCCACCAAATGAAAAATCACTAATGGTTTAGCAAAACAAATTTCCACATTGATCATGTCCAAAAATTTGTGTCTTGTTCTGCATTTTATGTCCCTCATACCTCTGCCAGGGCATGGTTGCCTGTTGCATTTTCAGTTGACTAGATTCACAGTTTATCTCTACATTTATCAGAATTCTAAAGTTTTTTCAAAGTTGTTTTACTCTACAATATTCTTGTCATTATACAGAATACTGTCTTAGTTCTTCTCACTTCACTCTGAATGACTTCTTAGAGGTCTTCCCAGATTACTCTCAAACATTTCATTCTTATGGTTCAATAGTATGCCATTATATCCATGTACCATAATATATTTAGTCTTTCCTTGACAGGAAGTTGTTATTGAGTCATTTTTTAGTTGTGTATGATTCTTCATGACATCACTTGAGGTTTTCTTGGCAAAGATGCTGGAGGGGTTTGTCATGTCCTTCAGCTCATTTTACAGATGAGGAAACTGAGGCAAACAGGGTTAAGTGACTTGCCCAGAGTCACACAGCTAGGAAGTATCTGAGGTCAGATTTGAACTCAGGAAGATGAGTCTTTCTGACTGCAGGACTGCTGCTCTATCTACTGTGCCATCTAGCTGCCTCTCCTGATAAGAAAGTGCCCTCTTTATCTTAGGTTTTTGGCTACTAGGAAAAAAGCAGCTTTAAATATACATGTAAGTCCTTTTCCTCTTTTTTTTGATTCTTTTGAGGTGTAAACCTAATACAGGTACAGCTACTTGGGTCAAAGGATGCACACATAGTTCAATGACTTTTGGGGAATAGTTCTAAATTGTTTTCCAGAATGGTTGGACCAATTTACAGCTCCACCAAAAGTGTCTAACTGTACCTGTTTCCCAAAGCACTACAACGTTATTTTATTCTTTGCCATTTTTTTTTGCCAATGTGATGAAGATTCACAGTTGCTTTAATTTGTATTTCTTTAGGTATTAGCTATTTGGAGAATTTTTTTTTTCATTTAGTTGATAGCTTGAATTTCTTCCTTTGAAAATTGCCTGTTCATATCCTTTGACCATTATTTAGTGGGGGAATAGTTCTTATACTTATACATTTGAACCAATTCCTTATCTATCTTGGATATAGGGTCTTTATCAGAAAAACTTGTGGCAAAGATTTTTTTCCCTCATTTACTTATAGCCCTTATAATTTTAACTGCATTAGTTTTATTAGTAGCAAAGCCTTTCAAAAGTTATATTATCAGAATTGTCCATTTGATCTTTTGTAATCTCCATTATTTGTTTAGTCATGAATTCTTTTCCTATCCATAAATTTGAAAGCTAGTTTCTTCCTTACTCCTTTAATTTATTTGCTTATAATATTTCCTATTATGTATAAGTCATGTATTCATTTGGAGTTTATCTTGGGATATATTTTGGGGTGTTGGTCTATACCTAATTTCTACCAAACTACTTTTCAGATTTCTCATTGATTTTTGTCAAATAATGAGTTCTTACTCAAGTATCTATAGTCTTCGGGTTTATCATACGGCATTGTTTTTTGCTTCCTGATACTATATTATTAATGTGTTCCAATGTTTGATCTCTATTTTTTTTAGCCAGCTGACCAAATAATTTTAATGGTTACTATTTTGTAGTAAAATTTGAGATCTGGTACTGTATAGACATCTTTGTCTTCTTTTTTTGTTATTATATTCTTGACATACTTTACATTTTGTTCCACTATATGAATTTTATTATAATTTTTCTTGCTTTATAAAATAAGCTATTGGTAGTTTGATTGGTGATACTGAATAATTAATTCAGTATCTGAATCAATACTGAAAAATTAATTAATATTAATTAGTTAGCATCTTCATTTTTCAGTGTATTAATTCTATCTATGAGAATTAATATTCCTCCAATTATTTAAGTTTGACTTTATTTCTGCAGAGTGCTTTATAGTTGAATTCATATAGTTCCTGAGTGCATCTTAGTAGAAAGACTCTTGAGCGTTTTGTAGCTTCAATAGCTATTTTGAATGGATTTTCTCTTTTTATGTCTTCCTGCTGGATTTTGTTGATAATGTATAGGAGTGCTCATGAGTTCTGTGGATTTATTTTATATTCTGTAACTTTGCTGAATTTATTGCTCCAATTAATTTTTGGTTGACTCTTTAGGGTTTTCTAAATAATTGTTATATCCTCTTCAAAAGTAATAATTTTGTTTCTTCTTTGCTTGTGTTATTTCCCCAATTTATCTTTATTGTCATTGCCATAGTGAGCATTTCTAGGATCGTTACATAGCAGAGGTGACCACAGGCTTCTTTGTTTACTTCTTATCTTATTGGAAAAACCTCTAACTATTTCCCCATGACATATAAAGTTTGTTCTGGGTGTTAGATTGATTGTGTTGATTATATTAAGATACCTATTGAGAAAAGTCCATTTATTTTTATTCTTTATAGAATTTTTAAGAGATACAGATGTTGGTCTTTTCAATATCTATTTGTATAATGACATTTATTATTTGCATTGCTTACCATATTTATAGTTTTCCTTATGTTGAACCAACCTTGAATTCCTGGCATAAATCCAACATGATTATAGTGTATAATCTTTCTAATATGTTGTCATAGCCTATTTGCTAATATTTTATTTAAACATTTTACATCAGTATTCTTTAGGTCTTTAGTTTTATTTCTCTGCTTTGTCTCTCCCTGATTTAGGTGTCAGGATAATATTGGTATTATAGAAAGAGATTGGAAGTGTGCCTTCTTTTCCCTTAATTACAAAAAGTTTGTGTAATATTGGAGTTAATTGTTTTTTAAAAATATCTTTAGAGTTTTTTTCCCATTGGGAGTTTATTTATGGTTTGCTCAGTTTTGTATTCTAGCATTAATTTACTTAAATAGTCTATGTCTTTTTTTTTTGTTAATTTGGGGTTTTTATGTTTTTTTTGTAAGTGTTTAGCCATTTTCTCAAAATTATCAGTCTTGTTAACACATCATTGGGGAATATGGTTTCTGCTAATTTCTGTTATTTGTTCTTCAATTATTGTGGATTCTCTTTTTTTCATTTTTGATACAAATGATCTAGTTTTTCTCTCTTTTAAAAATCACATTATTTATCTATTTTATTAGCATTTAAAAAACAGCTTCTAGTTTTATCCGTTCAATTTTAAAAATTATTTTGATTTTCAGAATTCCTATTTTATTGCTTAGTTGGGCAGTTCTTTTGTTCTTGTCCAAGATTTTTTTTATACTTGCATGCCCAATTCATTGATTTGTTTTTTTTCTCTGCTGTTGATGAAAGTGTTTACAGATATAAAAATTCTCCTAAGAACTGCTTTACCTATGTTGGTAGTCTGTTTCATTAATGTCATTTTTAAAAACAAAACTTTCTCTTGTTTTTATAATTTGTTATTTGACCTCTCAGTTCTTTAGAAATATAGACTCTAAATTCTTGGGCTATAACTTCTTCATACAACAAAAATAACTGAAATATTGGACTTCTTAACTACTTATCAATGTTACCATGGAGACCAGGACATGAATAATGAATCACTTTTGAGGTCCT
This sequence comes from Notamacropus eugenii, assembly GCF_028372415.1. Taxonomy (NCBI): domain Eukaryota; kingdom Metazoa; phylum Chordata; class Mammalia; order Diprotodontia; family Macropodidae; genus Notamacropus; species Notamacropus eugenii. The sequence continues at coordinate 137,520,859 of NC_092877.1, forward strand.
GACAAAACATTTCTGCTGAAATTATACATTAGCAGCAGTTTGACTATGGGAAAATAATTATGATAGGGAATAATGATGATGATATCCAGAGGAGAAAGTGAGACTGGTGACCTTGCACAGCTCTCCCTTCCTCAAATCAAAGTCAATTGCAAGTCATATCATGATTTCCCTGATGTCATGGTCTTCTTCAAAAAAGAAGGACTAACACAACTTGTGAGTAGACCAAGCTACCTGAATGGGGTCTAGCTAGTTGGGTAATTCAATTTGTTCTTTCCCTCTCCTCCTCTCCAAAGAAAGGCAATTTTGATGGTCAGAAGTTGCCCAGTTAATTTGGGGTTTATTGACTAGATTTCTCTTCCTTCCTTCCTTCCTTCCTTCCTTCCTTCCTTCCTTCCTTCCTTCCTTCCTTCCTTCCTTCCTTCCTTCCTCCCTTCCTTCCTTCCTTTCCTTCATCCCTCCCTCCCTCCCTCCCTCTCTTTCCTTCCTTCCTTCCTTCCTTCCTTCCTTCCTTCCTTCCTTCCTTCCTTCCTTCCTTCCTTCCTTCCTTCCTTCCTTTCTTCCTTCCTTCCTTCCTTCCTTCCTTTCTTTCTTTCTTTCTTTCTTTCTTTCTTTCTTTCTTTCTTTCTTTCTTTCTTTCTTTCTTTCTTTCTTTCTTTCTTTCTCTCTCTCTCTTCCTTCCTTTCTTTCTTTCTTTCTTTCTTTCTTTCTTTCTTTCTTTCTTTCTTTCTTTCTTTCTTCCTTTCTCTCTCTCTTTCTTTCTTTCCTTCTTTCTTCCTTTCTCTCTCTCTTTCTTTCTCTTTCTTTTCTTTCTTCTTTCACAAAACCTCAAACCCAGTTTACTCTGAAGCTCATAGACTCGACAATAGGTCCCTGCCCAAGCTCCAGTTAATGGCTGTATTTTGGGCCCTCCTGGCTTAGAGTGAATGTCAATGGTAACTGTTTCTCTTTGGAACAGCAACCCTGAGGATCTTTCCCATCCAACTTGATTTTTTTTCTTTTTTTCCAATTAAAGGGGCCATCCCTTGACTCACTCCTTAAAAAGACCTATTCACTGAATGGGCATTACCTTACTTTAAGTGAGTACCTGAAAAGACCTTAACCTGAAAGGGCCAGGGTCTCCCATTGCACCCTGAGCCATCTCTAGCCATCCTGATAAATATCTGGTCACTGGACCCAGACTGCTCAGGAGGAGAAGTGAGGCTGGTGACCTTGAACAGCCCTTCCTCACTCAAATAAAAGTCAATTGTAAGTCATGTCATCATTTCCCTGATGTCATGGTCTTCTTCAAAAATGAAGGACAAATACAACAGTAATACACATTTATGTAAAATCTTAATAATTCAGACTGATTAGAAGTGAGTTTAGTCTATATCAGTGAAATGTCTAATTTTAGACAATAATATTTGAAAGAAATAATTTTGTTACTTTCTATTTCCTCCAATGACTAATTTTTTAAAATGTATGAACATATAGAAGTCCTGTTTTAATGATATATGCCATGGTGCCTTGATATAGTTTCTTCTCAGAGTCTTTCTCTCTCTTCAGGGACCTGAAGAGAATCTGGAACCATATATGCTCTTTCTTGAATTTGGAAACCCAAAGAACATGATCTCTCTTCTTTCTCTAGCTCTTGCCATGAAATCTTGTCATCTCCACCTCTCCCATAGGCAAGAAGCATTGAGTCCCCACCAATAAGGAGAGTCGTATGTAAATGACTTTGAGTCATGGTGTTATAAAGAACAAATAAGATGAATTTATCATTAGTAGCAACGATTTTCATTTAAGCGACTAATGATAAAAAATTCTGAGAAACTGTTTTAAAAAAATAACTATATAAGAAAAGTGCTTGAGGTGTTCATACCCTTAGGTTCTGGGCCACAGATTATGTGAACAAAATAAAACTGGCTGCCTTGCTAGAGGCCACAAATCTAGAGGGTAACAGTAAGGCTCAAATTCAGATGCTGTCTGGGCATCAATACCAGTGTAGCATGAACAATGTGACCTTCTCCTGCCACCTACACACATAGGCATTGCCAGGCCCCATAATCTTCCTTCAGGACCAAGGTTTCTTGAAGGAGACTCAACAATGGAACACGGACAAAGCACATTCCTTCCCAGTACCTCAGGGGCCCCAAGCTCCCATCAAAGTTAAGCTTTGCCTCCAAGTGCGTTAAATGACTCTCCCTCTCTCCTCATTCTTTCTCTCTTCATTCTTATACTGTCTCTCTCTCTCTCTCCTTTCTCATTCTCTTTCCCCATTCTCATTTTCTCTGTCTGTTGTTCTTTTTTTCTCATTCTCTTTCTTCATTCTTATTCTCTCTGCCTCTCTCTTTTCTTCTCTCTCTCTGTCTCTGTCTCTCTTTCTCTTCCCTCCTCTCTCTCCCTGCCTCTCTCTGCTTCTTCCTCTCTCTCTGCTTCTCTTCCCACTCTTTCTCTCTCTCTCCTCTTTTCTTCTCTCTCTCTGTCCCTTTCTTGATAGGTGGATTTTAGCATCCTTGTGGTTCTGTTCTATGGCTCTTCAGCTGTCTCTGGTCAGTTCCATTGCCAGAAAGGGGAGTCCTTCACGTGGCTTTTGTTCTTGACTTTCATGGGTTTTTTTAGCATTTACAGCAAGAAGTTTAAGGAGCAAGTCAATTAAACTGGGTCTACACTGTTTCAAAATAATGACAACTTTGTGGTTTTGTTGTGTCTTTAAGTAGACTCAGCTTCAGTATAGTAGTATATAGTCTAGAGTTAGAAGACCTGGATTCAAATCCGACTTTTGATGCACTCTATGTGACCTTGGGGAAGTCATTTAACATTGATGGGACTTAGTTTCTTCATCTGTAAAATTAAAGTTTTGGATTAAAGTCCCTTCCAGCTCTCCATTCATGTTCCTATGATCCACTCACAACCTGGAACCTTTTTAGACTGTCATGTGTGACTATACCCACCAAGATGATAAACATTTTCTATTAACCCCATGAATTCAGAAAATTTGATCAATTATTATTGTTGGTCAGTCATATCTGCCTCTTTATGGCCCCGTTTAGGGTTTTCTTGGCAAAGATATGGAGTGGTTTGCCATTTCCTTCTCCAGCTCATTTTATAGATGAGAAAACTGAGGCAAACAGGGTTAACAATATCTATTACCCAGGGTCTCACAGCTAGTAAGTGTCTGAGGTTGGATCTGAACTAGGGAAGAAACGTTTTCCTGACTTCAGTCCAAGCACTCTATCCACTGTGCCACCTAACTGCTCTAACAAAGACTTAATGACTGTTATATGTAAGGTACCTCATTAGGAGCTGGTGGTAAGAGACAAAAATAGCCCCTGCCCTCAAGGAGTTTATAGTTTACTGGAGAATACAACATATAACCAGGTAAATAAATACAAGATAATTTAGAAAGAGACTAGGAGGAATCTGGAAAGGCCATCAAGAGGTGGAGGCATCTGAGTTGTGTTGAAGAAAAGTCAAGGCTCTTAAGAGGCAGAGCTGAACTTAGCCCTGTGTCATTGTGATAAATACTCTGTCTGGCTCTACTCACTCAGGGACTTTGGGCAAATAACTTCGCTTCTTGGACCTCAGTTTCCCCAAATGTAAAATGAGACAGTTAGATGACATGACCTCTAAAGTACTTTTCACATTCTGTGACTTTTGTGATGTGATTGTATGATAAAGTTGTACTTGAGAAGCTAGCTCAATGCTTATGAGTGTTAGTTATCCTGGGGAAAAGAAACTTCTTTGGAGATAAGTTGCTTAGCTGAGATAAATTCCTTTTCTAGCTTAGGTCAGCCTTTGCTTCCCTATAACATAAAACTGAGAGCCAACAGGGATTATTGTTTGAGGGAACAGGGCTCAAGAGTCATCTGATAGGAAAGACAGAATTTTATTATGCTCATATACAAGGTGTTGAGGGATTCAGGATCTGTTGCCCTGAGCACTTTGTTTCTCCTTCCCTTGATTAAAATCAGCTTGGTATGAAAAATAACCTTGTTTATGAAAAGGCTTAAGGTGAAAGTCCTACGCCTTTAATTTCATTTGGTCCTGACACTGAGGTAAATCAGGCTTTGTTATCCTTTCTTAAAAAGTCCATTTATTTAAGAAGCAGTGATTTGGAAATTGCCAGCAGGTAAAAAGTGGTTGTTTAAAGTGGCTCAATAATTTGTGACATGTAAACATACTTATGGCAGCCTTTTCATGGTGGCAAAATATTGGAAATTGAGGGGTTGGATGCCCATCAATTAGGGAATGGCTGAACAAGCTGTGGTATATGAATGTAATGGAATCCTATTGTGCAATAAGAAATGATGAATAGGCAGATTTCAGAAACACCTGAAAAGACTTGTGCGAACTGATGCAAAGTGAAATGAACAGAACCAGGAAAACATTGTACCAAGTACCAGCAATATTATGTGATGATCATCTATAAATGACTTAGCTGTTCTTAGCAGCACAATGATCAAAGACAAGTACAAAGAATTGGCAAAGGAAAATGTTATCTACATCCAGATAAAGAACTGATGGACTCTGAATGAAGGTCAAAGTATACATTTTAAACTTACTTTATTCTTTGTGTGTATGTGTTTTCCTTTTGATCAGTTTCTTCTTTCGCAATGTGACTAATATGGAAGTAAATTTTACATGGTAGCACATATATAACCTATATCAAATTGCCTACAGTTTTAGGAAGAGGGGAGGTGAGGGAGGAAGAAGAATTTGGGACTCAAAATCTTGTAAAAATGATGCTAAAATTGTCTTTATATGTAATTGGGAAAAAACAAAATACGATTAAAATAACTTATGGCACATTCATCTAATTGAATATTTTCATGCAGTTAAGACTAAGAAATATGAAGGATATAGAGAAAGCTGGAAAGATATTAATGCAATAATAGGAAGCATGAAAAAGCAGAAGTAGAGGAATGGAATTCATACTATGAATGTAGGAGAAAAAGTGAGTGAGAATGAATGGTGAGAAGATCCCAGTGAGGACTTAGGGGGAGTGACCATTAAAAAAAAGTATTTCCAGTCACATAATTAAGGCAGGGCAACTGGGGATTTGTCCCAGAGTGCCAAATTTAGAAGGTCGCTGACAGGACATGCTATTGTTTAGCAACATAGAAACAGGAGAACATGGAAACTGAATCCTAGGGAAGTCAGAGTATTTTAGATTTAGCAGGGTCCATAGAGTTCCATTTAGTTCAATGCTCTCATTTTATAGTTTAGGCAACTGATACCCAGGGAGAGTAAGCGATTTTCCTGATGCCAAACAGGTTGAACCAAGATTTGAACCTGTCCTGGTACCTTATCCTGCCAGGTGATCCTCAGAATCTTCCTAAGACAGTTTAGATGGGAACGATTCAGTTTCCTGGCATGGAACTGTTGGATTGTCCATGTTTCACAGGCATACAACAATGACGTCAGCACAACGGCTCTGCAGACCTTCAGTCTGGTAGTCAGTCAGTCACTTTTTTTCAGAGCCTTCCAACCACTGAGGTAGGTCTGGCAATGCATGTATCAACCTCATTGTCAATGTGTACATCCCTGGAAAGTATACTACCAAGGTAAGTGAACTTATCCACAGCATTCAAAACTTCTCCATTTCCTGTAACTGACGGTTCCATGTGTGGATGGTGTGGTGGTGGCTGATGGAGCACTTGTGTTTTCTTGGTGTTAATTATTAGGCCGAAATTAGCACGGGCAGCGGAGAATTGATCCATACTTTGTTGCATCTCAGCTTCAGAGGCTGCACTGAGTGCACAATCATCTGCAAACAGAAAATCATGCACCAACACTCCCTTCACTTTGGTTTTGGCTTGTAGCCTCTTCAAATTGAAGAATTTGCCATCATTACGGTAGTTGACCTTGGTGCTATGTTCACCCTCATTGAAAACATTTGTCAACATGGCTGAAAACATCCTGCTAAAAAGCATGGGAGCAAGCACACAGCCCTGTTTCATTCCATTGGTGACTGGGAAGGCATGAGAGCATTGTCCATTATCCAGAATCCAGGCAAATATGCCATCTTGAAATTGATGTAAAATACTGATGAACTTTTCTAGGCAACCAGATTTTGACATAATTTTCCATAAACCCTCATGACTAACAGTGTCAAAGGCCTTGGTTAGATCTACAAGTGTTGTGCACAGACCTCTGTTCTGTTCCTGGCATTTCTTCTGGAGTTGTCAGGCAGCAAACACCACATTGATTGTTCCTTGGCCCTTTCTGAAGCCACACTGGCTCTCAGGTATATGACCATCTTCCAGCTGAAGGATCAGCCTACTAAAGAGGACTCTAGCAAGAATTTTTCCAGCAATGACTAAGAGAGAGACCCCACTGTGACTGTCACAGAACAATGGACAATGGAGGCATCCTTGAACTCCTGGGGGATAACCTCCTCTTCCATATAACATGGAAAATTTCAGTCAACTTTTGTATGAGTGATGGTCCCCTTACCTTGTAAATATCAGCTGGAATAGAATTAGCACCAGGTGCTTTGCCACATGAAAACAACCTAATGGCACATTTATTAGCTCACAAGCAGTTGTCACTATCCTATCCTCTTTCCAGGAAAGGAACTCTATTTCCTAGTATTTCTTGCCTGAGCAGAGGCATAGTACATAGAGAGCTGAACTTGAAGCACTCGGGAGCCAGGATGATCTTGGTTCAGGTCCTGTTTCTGATACATGGGGAAGGGGAAAGAGCAAGGCTTTATGTAACATCTACTATGTACCAGGCACTTTTGATCCTCACAATAACCTTTTGAGGAAGGTATTGTTATTATCTCCATTTTACAGTTGAGGAAACTGAGGCAAAAAGAGGTTAAGTGATTTGCCCAGGGTCACAAAGCTATTAATTGTCTGAGATTGGATTTGAACTCAGATCTTCCTGACTCCAGGCCCCAGTGCTCTATATACTCTAATACCTACCTCTCTCTAATGATACATACTGGCTGTGTGATCCTGGGCAAGTCACTTAATGTCTTAACGTATTAGGCAACTCTTTAAGACCAGAAGTAGCAGGGGAGATATTGATCTGCTTTGGTAGAGGGATTTTCTTCATTGGATGTTTCCTATGTCAATGAAATCACATGTCCAGTCCTTATCTCTGTCTTCCATAGGGAAAGCAGAAAAAAGTATTAATTGGTAAGAAAATTCTAAATTCATCTGGTTTATTTACTTAAGTCTATAAGTTGTCTATGACCAACATGAAAACCCATATATTTATGAATCTCCTCTCCAATCTATCTTCCATACAGCCTTGGTCTGCCATGCTACTTTCCTGATCAAGAAACCTCAATGACTCCCTATTGCCTCTAGGATAAAGCACAAATTTCTCAGTTTTGCATTGAAAGTCCTTCAAAATCTGGCTCTTAGACTATGTTCCCAGACTTTATTTCCTTTCCAGCCAAGCTTGGATTTCCTCTTTGTTCCTGAACTTAGTATTGCATTTCCCACCTCCATGCCTTTGTATAGACTAATCTCTTCCCTCATGCCTAGAATTTAGTATATTCTGATCTTCTCCAGGCTTCTCTCCCTCATTAGACTATCAGGCAAATACTTATGTTTACTTATTGTATCCCCCTAGCAGATTATAAACTCCTTGAAGTCAAGGGCTAATGTTTATTTGGCATCAATATCCCCAGCATTTAGTACATGATTGGTAGAGTTAGAGTTGGCATTTCACAGATATTTATTGGATCAGACTAGATTCACTTGGACCTTGATAGCTACTCACAAATCTGGCAGTCTTTAGTAATTGTAGAGATCGTCAATTATCTGAAATGTGTTAAGTATGATCCTTCCTGCAGGTGGGAAGATGAACTGGATAAAAGCTCTCCAGTTCTTCTCCAGCCAAATAATTCTATGAAAATTTTTCTTTTTCATATTCACAGCTTCCAATATGCTCAGCATTGTTCTTTTAAGAAAAAAAGTGTCATAAGGGAGCTTCCCACCCATTCCTAGGATTAAGTTGACTATTCTAAATATAGCTAGTTATTCAAGCAGCCAGGTGGGCAAGGTGGTACAGTGGATTCAGCGTCTGATCTGGAGTTAGGAAGACCTGAATTCAAATCCAGGGTCATACACTTCCTAGCTGTGTGAACTGGGCAAATCACTTAATGTGCTTGCCTCAGTTTCATTATCTGTAAAATGGAGATAGTAATACTACCTACTTCACAAGGTTATTGTGAGGATCACATGAGATAATAATTGTAAAAACACTTAGCACAGTCCTGGCACATAGTAAGTGGGTGGAGGTATAATAATAGCTAACATACATAGGTGCTATTACTATTAATATATCCCTTTTAGCACTAAAATCCTATGACCTCTCTGATTCAGTTTCCTCATTTGTTAAAATAAAGGGCTAAGATTACCATTGATTTCCAAAACTTTTTGTTTCATGAATCCCTTTCAACCAAAAAAAAAAAGCAAACCCCCAGGACAATTTAATGTAGTACCCATGACTTTCTTGACAATTATTTACAACTTAAGCCCCCATCAAAGAATTCTCAGCAAACCTTTTGGACGATTGTTACATAACCCTGAGGGGTTCTTGAACCACTAAATGAGAATCTCTGGACTAGATGATCTCCAAGGTTTCTTCCTGGTCTAAAGTCCTGTGATTCAGTAATTATGGTTTTTCTTTATATTTGAAGAGCTTTATAATAAATATTTACTCTAGTGCTACATTTAGCTTTTAATTTTTCAGTGTATGTAGGAAACTGAAAGCAAATTAACACATAGACCATTTGTAAACACCCGTGGAGGCGATAAGACCTCCATCCCAAAGCAACCCCTTTGAGAATGGGCACAGCCAGGATACTTAAAACAAACAAGTACTTAGCAGTCCCTAGGAGCCTGGATTTCCCAACATGGACTCTGGCACAGCAACAACCAGCCAGAGACTGATTCAGAGTAAATCCCAAGAATCCATGAAATCAGCACAGAATCCCTCTTATTGGAGAGAAATTGAATTCATGCTGAGTGGAACAGGACCCCTCAGTGAACAGAATAGGTATATTTAGGAAAGACCTCTCAGGGACCCTTGTGTCAGCCCGTTTATTTCACCCAGTCCTGAGAAACCAAACAAGAGAGATTCTGGTTTTTTAAAAAAGTCTTTTTTTGTGCTGCAAGAGTCCTTCCAGAGACTGCTTTTAGCCTGCTCCCAGACTGCCTTTACTCCCTTATCTCCTTTCCTAGACAATTACTCCATGCTATGTGACAGTCCTTGACTCCCACATGCCCCCCTTTTTCTAAAAATTACTCTTGAACACTTACTTTTTGTTGCTGGGGTAGATTTTCCGTGGATAGATTGTACCCTCAAGGCCCAGCCAATGGGCTAAGAGGAAGGGGGTTAGGGTGGGGGTATTGTTGTCAGGGTCTATAAAAACTGCTGTGCAGGACACACCCTCTTCCTCCTCAGTCATCGCCATCTTGAGCGCAGGTGGGAGAGCCCTTTCTCGAGAAAGCTGAATAAATATCTTTCCTTTTTACTCCTTTGGTCAAGCCTCTAATTTTATTAAGGGGGTCATCCCACACAATGCCATGATCTGTAGGGTCAGCATCCTTGTGGCCAGATATAAACTGCTCTAGGCTGTCTATGTGACCCTGGCAAGTCGTTGCTGAACTTGAAGTCTCTGCCATGGTTTTCTCAGCTGTAAAATAAGAATAATAAAAGCCACTGCCTTCCAGGGTTGTTGTGAGGATAAAATGAGATGATTGTAAAATTCTTCTAAAACTTTAAGGAGATATATAAATACTATCATCATCACCATCACCACCACCACCACCACCATCATCATCCCCATCATCACCATCACTGTCATCACCACCATCATCATCACCACCACCACCACCATCATCACCACCACCATCATCCCCATCTTCCCCATCATCACCATCACTGTCATCACCACCATCATCATCACCATCACGACCACCACTACCACCACCACCATCATCATCATCATCATCACCATCACCATCATCACCATCACCACCATCATCATCACCATCACCATCATCACCATCATCACCATCACCACCATCATCATCACCATCACCATCATCACCATCATCACCATCATCACCATCACCACCATCATCACCATCACCACCATCATCATCACCATCACCATCATCACCATCACCACCATCATCATTACCATCACCATCATCACCATCACCACCATCATCACCACCATCATCATCACCATCACTACCACCACCACCATCATCACCATCACCACCATCATCACCACCATTATCACCATCACCATCACCACCACCATCATCCCTATCATCACCATCATCACCATCATCATCATCATCATCATCATCATCATCATCATCATCATCATCATCTCTAGGACACCACTATTCTTCCAGTCTACCAGTTTCACATTCTTGCTGTTATCCTCAATTCCTCACTCTCCCTCACCCCATATTTCCCATTAGTCACAGAATCTCATTGTTTCAACCTCCACAAAATTTCTCATATCGCCCCTTTCTCACCCCTCTCACAGTCACCATCTTAGTACAGGCTTTCATTGAGACTCACCTAGACTATTACAAAAACCTCCTAATTGACTTCCCTGCCTCAAGTCTCTTCCTACTCCAATCAATCTTCCACATAATGCTAAAATCATTGATTCTTCCTTAACTGCAAGTTTAACTCTTCCAGTCAATCAACCCCAATGGCTCCCTACTGCCTCTATAAGCAAATATAAACTTTTGTTTGGCTTTTAAAATTATTTACAACCTGGCTTTTGCATACCATTCTCATTCAATACCACTCCCTTTTCTCCATTGATCCTTCTAGGGGAACTGGGCTTCTCATTCCCCAAACAGGGTATAATATCTCCCATCTCCTTTCCTTTCCACTAGCTCTTCTCTCATATGTGGAATAAAATCTTTTACCATTTACTTTGTAGAATCCCACATCTCTTTCAAAACTCAGTTCAAATGCTACCTTCTACCTGAAGTCTTTCTTAATCTCCCCTCCTCAAGTATTAGTGCCCTTTCTTCCTAACTAAAATTCATTGATTTTTGTCTTTATTCTGTATATGCTTAAATGCTCCACAGGAATGGATAGAATGTAAACTCTTGGAGACCAGAGACTACTCATTTTGACTTTGTATTCCAGTGCCTAGCCCAGAATTTGGCACACATTAAGTACTTAATTAATGCTGGTTGATTAATTGATTAGAAATTATCTCCTTCCTCAAATTAATTTGTATTTACTTATTTATGTACATTCTGTCCCTGTCTCTCAGAAGAATGAATGCAGACTCCTTGAGGTATGTTCAGTTTGTGTCTTTGTATCCCTAATATGCCACATAGTGGCTTGCATATATGTGCAATTAATAAATGTTTGCTGAATTGGAATGAATGGTGACAAAAGACTCCTGAGAAAGAAGAATGTAGGTAGTAAGAAATTTGACTAGGATAGAGAATTGTGGATTTCCATTAAAAAAAGAATTTCCATAGAAGTGGAAAAGATTCATCCTAAAAAAAAAATGCAGATTTAACAGTGCCTTATACGTGTGAAATCATCACCATCATATTATTCTCATCATATCTAGTTTAATATAATGAAGCTATTGCCATATTCCATTTGGCAGCTCCCCCTAATACTTCTTTGATAACGGGGCCACTGTTGACCAGAATTTCTTTATACCATCTGTGCCTGCACATCTGTCTATTTAGCAGTAAAATTCAATGGAAGATGCTGTCTAGTAGTGAATAGTTTTCATTATCTTTAAATATCTTTATGAGGGCAAATATTTTAATAAAAGATGAATTTTAAAAATTATTTGTTGATGCAAATAAATAATTGTGGTTTACGCACCAACATATTTTGCAAATGAAGAGGAAATAGAAAAATTCAAAGAAGAATTCCTTAAAGCCTCCAAATTAAATCAGTATGTAGTTTAATACTTGGTGATTTCAATTCCAAAGTGGTCCTAGGGGATGATGGGGATAGTATATTTGTAATCATGAAAGAGAAGTAAGAAATAAGAGAGGTCCTAGCCTTGTAGGATATTCAGAAGTTTCATGTCTGTGTACTATATAATTTGAGAAGGGAGTTGAGAGACACCGAGCAAGTAAAGCATCAAATAACATCATCAAATGAAAATTGATTGTATTTTACCAGAAAACAGCTAGTTATGCTTATGGGAGTCATATTTACCAACTTGTTAGAAGGAGGATCAAAGTGAAAATCAAGCTAAGAGGAGGAATAAAAGTGAGAAAATAGGGCATGAGACAACAATCAAAACAATTTAAACAAACTGGGAATGGGAAATGAATGAAAAAATCAATACAGATTAGTATTTTCTTAGGAAATTTAACCTAGCATCAAAACAGAGACCAAGAAAAAAAATAGCTTAGAAATTCTCTCAAGTAAACACTTGATCTCTTTCCCTATCAGAGAGAAATGGCAGCCAAATACAATATGGTTTAAGGATAAACTTGCTGTGAAGGAGGATAGTGGGGGAATGTGGACAGTATAATCTCACAAAGCAGCAAGAAGAAAAGAAAGTAACTTTGCAGAAAGTCTAACAAAAGAGCCTACTATGTAAAATCATACCAAGAACATTTAGATGTGCAATTGTAAGGAGTACAACAAAGAGATGAAAAATGGGAAAAAAAGATTTGTAAAGATTTTTATAACAGATGTCTCTACAACTTTTATCTATCATATAGTCTCTTAAATTTGAAAAATATTTAAATCAACTTTGCAAACTTTTACAAAATACCTACTATGTGCCAGGCACTGCAGAGATAAAGACAAAATGAAACAGTGTACGTGGGTGCAGACAACATATGCACAAATGCAAAGTAGAATTCAAAATCTGATAAAATGAATGTTAAAAATTGTCTTTACATGTTATTAGAAAAAATATTATTAAAAAAATACAAAGTAATTTAGAGGGGAACACTAATTTGGAAAGTGTCAGAGGGAGTCTCTTCTAGGAGGGGACATTTGAGTGGGGCAGGGAGCTTGGAGTAGTGAACCCAGAGCTGTCCTTGAAGCCAGGAAGACCTGGGTTCTCCTGGCTGTGTAACCTGGGCAGGTCACTTAACCTCTTGGTGTTCTAACAAACTCTCTAAAACCTATAGGGCCTATGTTAGTAGAGGGATTTTCCCTCATCAGACATTCCCTACGTCAGCGATATCATATCTCCAGTCTCTATCCCTTCCCCTTGAGAAACCTTAGTGATTCTTAGTGTTGGAGATAATATGGGCAAGTATTCCTGGCATGGGCAAAGCTTGGGTAAAGACATTGAGGTTTAAGATAGAAGAATGTGTATGAGAAACTTTAAGTAGGTTGGTTTGAATCCAACAGAGTGTGTATAGTGAAATGACTATGGAAAGATGGAATGGAGCCAGATTATGACCAATTATCTAATCATATAATAATTAATTGTCAACCGAGATGTCTATATATTATTCTAGTAATAATTGCTTTGTGAGCAGGGACGTGACATAGTCAAATCTGGGATTTACAAATGTCCATTTTTAAGCTATGTGGAAGATAGGTTAGACAGGGCATTGACTAAAGAGGTAAGATGGATACCAAAAGCTTGGAAAAAATCTTGGACTCTCAAAAAGGTGATCTAGAAAATGTTCATAATGACTAATCCACACGCCTGCTTTCTCATGTCTACAAACATTTTAAAAGATAATATATCTACATATGTATCAAAGAGATTGTTGTTGAAGGCACAAGGAAGGGAAGAGTCAGGCTTTTAACAAATGACATTCCACAATATTACACTTAACAGTCACCACCAAACTAGGTAAATCTTTCAAATATTCTGGGCTGCAGTTTTTTCAGCTATAAATCCCTAAATTCCCTTCTAGTCTTAATATTCTGTACCTTTTTGTTCATCTTTTATTTTGTAATGTTCATCTTAATTTTCCACATTGAACATTTCACAATATTCCACTACTGTCCTAGGCACAGTGGCACAATGACTAGGACATTGAACTTTGAGTCAGGAAGACCGGAGTTCAAATTTACTTGCGTGACTCTGGGTAAGTCACTTAACTACTGTTTGCTTCAGTTTCTTAACCTGTAAAATGGGTAGAATAGTAGCATCTATCTTCCAGAGTTGTTTTAAGGATGAAAAGAGGTATTTGCAAAGTTGTTTGAAAACAGTGTTATTGAAATCCCGAATGGTTTGGAAACAGGTTTATTACCAAGGAGAATTGAATTTCCATTTTACATAGACCCCTCCCCCTCCTGCCTTCAAAGTAGGTGGTCTCAACTGATTCTTTAAAAATATAGCATTAGGGGACTGGGTGGAGAAAAATAAACTGAACTCTCAATCACTCTCAAAATTCTTCCAATTGAACAGAAAGATCACTGAAAGGCGTTTTTTTTTTTGTTTTTTGTTTTTGACAAGATAACTCAAGAAGCAAAGCCTTTCATAAGAGAAGTAAGGACACATGGTAGGGATTTTACTCCATCTACTGAACCTGAGAACAAATACGGACATATCATACAACTGGAGTCTGTCTGGCCTGAGCACATCAGAGGGTTTCGAAGCAGTAGCCTAAGTAGGAAAGTAAGAGGAACATTATAATCCCCAAATTTGTCAGGAAGAAGCCTCCTGTGAAATCATCACACTCTTGAGAAGTTCAGGTGAAATAACTTATGTAAAAATGAAATCCCATTTGAAGGAGAAATCAAATCCTGGCCCAAATCTGTTCCACATTAAGTGCTATTTGCATTATGATGGGGGAAAAAAATCTGTCTTCCATTTAATCCTTCCTTCTATTTGTTCCCTCCATTTGCTGTGCTTTTAATGTATTCTGCTACACCTGCTCCTTCGGCTACTTACCGCCTGGAAGCATATCTCTCTTGTCTGATTGCTTTTCTACATTTAAATTCAGATCTCTGTGCTTCCTCTTCTGCTTTAATTATCTTTGTCATTGAAGTGCAATTTATCTTCTTTTTGTTCTGATTTGGGAAATAAAACTTGATCCAAACATCAACCCTCCCTTAGTACCGTCATTTAAATGATGGCTAATGGTCCTCAGTTCAATACTACCCTCTAGTGGGAACATGCTGAGCAGGCAGTTTTTCAGCCTTGTTGACTTCTATGGTAGAACAAGTGTCGATAAGATAAGGCTTTTTAAATTACTGTTTTGTTTTCAGTGTTCTACAATCACTTCCATATAACTTAGATTGTTTTCCTCCTCCCTTCTCCTCCTTCCCTCATCCCTCCCCTCCCTCTGTGAGATGACATACAATTTTATATAGGTTCTACATATACATTCCTATTAATAAGCCTTTTTTTTTTCAGAGAGAAAGAAGTTTGGGGTAATTAAAAGAGTCTTGCAAGTTCCCAAAGGCAATCTGTTTGGCTCTCATCTTTTGAGCTCAACTTTTTTGGTTATTCAAAGGATATTCCAAGTTATATCTCCTGCTAGAGCTCAGAGGTCAATGGAAAGGGCCATGGTGGGCATGAACCAGCTGCACTGTGTAACATGAAAGATCTATAAAGAACTAGAATAAAAAGATTACTTCAAAGACATGTATGATCCAAAAAGAGGATCCGATGGTTACGTGGTAGCAGCAACATGAGACAATGCTTCATCTAATCAAAAGCTACACTTTTAGACTTGAACTGTCCTACTGCAAACACTTAGTAGTTGTGTGATTAGGGCAAATCCCTTCACTTCTCTGAGCCTCAGTTTCCTCATCTGAAAAATGGGAATAGCGATGCCTGTTGTACCTAGCTCTAGGGTTTCTGTGAAGTTCAAATAAGATTATATATTTATAGACTGTAAATTTCTATACAAAAGCCAGTTGCTCTTTTCTCAAAGCCATTAGAGACGCTGGGTCATACTGGACTATCCCTGGTGATTTCAGGTGCCTTGTCCTTTGTGCGTTTCATTTCATGATGAAACTTGACTATGTAGTAACTGATCAGAATTGGTTTGCCCCAGCCTTTAATTGCTAAGCATGGATAGGCTTTGATCATTCATATTCCATGCCTGTCCCAGATAAATATATTAATGCACTAACTCAGTGAGCTACCCATTGAAGCAGTTGGGGACACGGTGGATAGAGTGCTGGGCTTAGAGTCAGGAAGATCTGAGTTCAAATGTGGCCTCAGACACTAACTAGCTATGTGACCTTGGATAAGTCACTTAACCTTTGCCTCAGTTTCCTCATCTGTAAAAAGAGGATAATAATAGCACCCACCTCTCAGAGCTGCTATGAGGCTCAAATGAGATAAAATTGTAAAGAGCTTAGCATAGTGCCTGGCACATAATAAGGGCTATATAAAGATTAGCTATTGTTATTGTTATAGCTTATCCAACCCTATGCCATAATCTGGGCATCTTGTTTTTTTTCCTATATTGGTGGTTAGACTGATCTTTCTTAATGATTTATGGACAACTTTTATTTTACTCCAGTACTCCAGTAATTTCTGGATAAACTACCTCTGTCATCAACCACTCAATGAGTATTTCCTTGGCAAAAAAGAAAAACAGTTAAGCAGAAACAGCTTCCAATGATCCTGACAGTGTAAGTAATGTTCTGTACCCACAGTCACTTCTCCAGAAGAAGAAGGGGGGCAAAATTGATCTCTTTGAGTGATCATGGACCTTGTTTAGGAGGCTCTGTAGTGTTCTGGGGGTTGACTCAATTGTCGTGATGTACAACTTGATTCTTTATGACATTCTTTGGACTTTTCTTGGCAAAGATACTGGAGTGATTTGCCATTACCTTCTCTAGTACCGATGAAGAAACTGAGGCAAATAGGGTTAAGTGACTTGCCCAGGATTACACAGTTAGTAAGTGTCTGAGACCAGATTTGTACTCAGGAAGATGAGTGTCCCTTATTCCAGGGCCAGCACTCTATTCACTGTGCCATCTAGCTGCCCTTGAGAGAAACGCTTGCCCATGAGACTAAGCAGAACATCTTCTATAATAATGGTAAACACTTTGGTGAACAAATATTTCTGATAGATAATCAAAGGATCACTGAACAAAGTAAACTATCTGGTTGCAGAGAGAAAGGAATCTTACCTGACCTTATGCCTGTAAGTCACCTTTCCATAGACTGAAAGGAAAATGAAAACTGCTTGGTCTAGAGGGGCTGTTGTTTATGTACATTGGTGGCAGAAAAGTCATCATCACGAAGGAAAAGGAAGCGAGCCAGTCAGCGACTGAAAGTGAGAAATGATGGATTCTGCTGGTATCCATGGAACAGTAAACAACCTAGAGAAAAACTCTCAGTACATTGGGTAGATCTTGTATAGAGAATTTTTGGAAGGAATCACAGGGTTTTAAAGTTGAAATAGACTTGAATTTTCAAATAGTCCAATTCACATCCAGGAAAGGAAATCTTACCATATTAATATTAATAAAAATAATGATAATAACAATTAGCATTTATGTAGTGCTTTCAGGTTTCCAAGGTGTTTTACAAATATTAACTTATTTTATTCACACTACAACCTGAGAGATAGTTGCCATTCTAACCCCCATTTTATAGGTGGGGAAACAAAGGCAGAGAGATCAAATGATTTACCCAGGGTCACACAGCTAGTAAGTGTCTGACAGTAGATTTGAACTCAGGAATTCTGAGCTCAGTCATCTCGCTACCCAACACCCATTTAGTATCATTCTGCCTTTGCTTGAATGACATCAGCGAGGAGGAAACCTCTTGAGGAGGTCTATTCCATTTATGGATAACTCTAATTTCCAGCAATCCCTTTCTCAGGAAACCTAGAGGGGATAAGAAGGTGAAGGTGGAAGGAAGGAGAAGTGATTCTAGTCTAGGTCAAGAACATAAAGGAAAACTTAAGAACTCTGACCATGCAGTGACAAATAAGAGAATTGATTGGTCTCAATTCTGAGCAGAGAAGTGCTAAAGGTGAGGAATTAGGCATACATTTTTAGGCATTGTCAATATGGTTTTTTTCCCGGATTATTACAAGGGAGGGTTCTATTTGGGATTATGGATGGAGGAATTGTGGGAAAGTGATAGCAATGTCACATCAGTAAAGCATACATAAAAAAGAAGTGAATGTAGAGGCTGAGAAATTTTCATGGCCAGACTTCATCCCTGCAAGGAGATAAGAAAATGTACCTCCCTCCTTCTTTTTGGGCAGGGATGAGGTTTGGGGACTACTGTAAGTATAGAGCATTGTATACACTGTTAGATCTGGTAGGTGTCTTAGCTTTGCTGAACTGGTTTTTTCCCTTTGATTTTCAGTCTCTGTTATCAGGGATGACTCATTGGGTAGAGGAGGGGGAGAGATATATTTGGAAATGAAAGCAAAGCAAAAACAAAATATAGGATGGGAATCAGACCTGTCATGGCATTTGTCTAGGGAGCTAGAAAATGTGGAAAGTCTCTCTATTTCTGCAGGTCAGACACTGAGAGGTTAAGTGATCCAGGATCACAAGGCCAGCATGTGTCAGGGATAGGACTTGGTTCCTGGTTCTTAGGCCAACTCTTAATCCATTATGGCAAACTGCCTCTCAAAAACAAAAGATATCAGTGAAGAAAAAGCATAAAAAAGACATACCTCCCCTTGCATGGTTTTGTTTGAGACACATAGAAATGCAGATGATTTATGTGGATTTGCTTTATATCTTGACACTTTACTAAAATGATTGTTTCAACTAACTTTTGGAGTCTTTGGGACCTTGTTTTGTTTTTAAACCATACTAAAGCTTCTTAAAAATGTCTAAGCTCCTAAAAACAAAACTATACTCGAAGGGGATTTTGAAACCTCTCTCCCTCCCCACTTACTCAGTGTCAGTTCATAGCTAGAGCCTTTGCTGAACTGGGTATTACCTTTGTATTTCTGACAACCTGGGGCAGCAGTCACAGCAGCAGCAGGAGGTTTGGGCAAATTCTCTCTTGTCCTTATTTTCCAGACAAGATCAGCTGCTGAGTAACTACTCCTGTGTTCCCCTCCTCAATGATTCAGGGCTTTCATTTATTTTGAACATTTAACAGACCTCGATTTAAAGAGTTCTTGCTTTGTTTAGGTTATTTCACTGGGAACCATGCAGAGTGCTGGTAACTCTCCCACATAACTTGTTATTGCACAAGAATCTTCCATGCATCTTGCACTTCTCCCCTCTCTTTGTCTTTGTCTTCCTTCTCTCCCTCCCTTCCTTTCTTCCTCCCTTCTTTGTGAAACATTACTACAGACTTAGACCCATTTGGCTCCCCATCAAAACTTTCCATGGATTTTGGGGAATACTGTGAAGGTGCATTGGCTCTGTCTCTGATCTGAGGATCTTGTTCTAAGCCTTTAGACCCAAAAGTTGGTCCCAATCTGAGATTGGGAAGTACATGGGCTCCTGTATTAAGGGAATTGGTGCTAGGACTTGGACAGAAGAATGAGATTAATGTATCTCCTTGAGTAAAAATAATTATGATATTAAAATAATAATAATATATCCTTACCTGGTCATTTTTTAAATACTTAGAACCTTTACAATGCACTTAGCAGGTTGTTTTTTTACTAGTTATTTTCATATGTATCACATTCTCTTCTTAACTGTAAGTTCTACAAGGGCAATGATCTGTCTTATTTAATCTTTTTACCTTCTGGCACAGCAATCTGCACATAGTAGGCTCTTAAAGAAATGCTTATCAAATTATATTAAAAAATAACCTAACTTGTCCTTATACAGTGCCTTATAGTTTGCCAAAAAAGTTCATACACATAAGCTTATTTGTGCCTTCCCACAACCCTTAAAAAGCAGATTTTGAAAATATTATCTCCATTTTATAAATAAGGAATCTGAGACTCAGAGACATTATGTGATTTGCCCAAGGTTACATAGTGGTTGAGAATCCTTGCACCATATCTGGCAAGCAAGCATTTAACAAATTTTTTTCCTTAATAATATTTTATATTTTTTCCAATTACATGTAAAGATAGCTTTCAATATTCATTTCTGTAAGATTTTAAGTTCTAATTTTTTCTCCTTTCCTCCCCTTCCCCAAGACAATAAGCAATTTGATATAGGTTATACATACACTATCATTTAACAAATATTCTTTCATTCACTCATATGAAGGGATTACTTTTACCTGATAGAGTGAGTTAGACCTCTCTGCTTTATAAACTAGCTCTGTGGTTTCCATAATGCTCTTTAGAGAATTATATGAAACTGTTGAACACACATATACACGCACACACACGCACAGTGATCTTAGGCTACATTTAGGGAAGTATTGTGTCCAAGAAGAGGAAAGCAATCATGCTGTTGTACTCCGCACTAGTCTGACCACATCTGGAGTAGTAGGTTTTTTTCACATTTTTGTTCATGATAAACTGGATGATGCCCAAGTGGTCATAGAAGGCTTTGAGTTTATACCTTATGAGGGTCAGATGAAGGAACTATCTAGCCTGGAGAAGTTCAGTGGGAAAGCTCAGGAAAAGACATGATAAATGTTTGGGGGTATTTGAAGGACTGTCGCATAGAAGAAAGATTAGACTAGTTCTCCCTCTTCAGTCAACTAGCATTTATTAAGCACCTACTATGTGCAGGTGCTGTGGTTGGCCTCAGAGGGTAGGACTTAGAGGAGAAACGAAAATTTCTACTTGATAAGAGGAAGAATTTCCTAGCTATCAGAAAGGAGAAAAGGCTGTATTGGACAGTTATAAGTTTCCCCATGCTGGAGATTTTCAAGCAAAACTACACACTTGTCCAGTTGTAGAAGGGATCTTTGTTTGGGTAACAGTTGAGCCAGATGGTTTCTAAAGTCCTTAACTCTAAGAGTCTGTGTGATTACACTGAGGATCAACAAGCTTCTTTCAGGCTCACCTAATACAAGTCTTTCCCCAGTCCCCATTGTTAGTGCCTTCCCTTCTCAAATTGTATTTCTGTCTCCTTTTCCATGTACATGGTGGTTTCCTCCAGTAGCTTCTTGAGGGCAGGGATTGTTTCATCTTTGTATCTCCAGAAGCTAGCACAGCGCCTTCTACATGTACATACTTAAGGAATGACCATCCACTGACACTTGCTGGCCATGAGACCTGGAAGAAGTTGCTTAACTTGAGGTTACATTTCTTTGTCTATAAAACAGGATAATACTTTTCACATTATCTGCCACTACAATGTTATTCTGAGGAGGGTTCTTTGTAAACTACAGACAGAACTGTGTTTTCATTATTCTTCAGGCATTATCATGTGGCCTCCTCAGGGTAAGCTTAGCCACTGATTGGAACATACTGAGAAGGAGATGGAATTCCAAGGTGACTCTGAGGCATTTGAACATGGGTGTCTGGGAAAGTAGTACCATTCAACGATACAGGGAAGTTTGGAGGAAGGGAATGTTTTGAGGAGATGAGTTTATGTGGGATATTGAGACAGGAATTCTTAACAGATAATTTAATTGGAAGTGTGGGACAAGAGCTCTGGATTGGACTGATTATAAAGATCTGGTTAGCAAAGGGTTTTAAAATATTCATCTGTAAAGCTAGGTTAACTATGTGCAAACAACTTTCCAATAAAGTTTCTCATTGTATAATATAAAACTGTTAAAAAAAAAGTAGCCACTTTGCAGAATTTTATACATAGAGGCAAGTTGGTAGCTCAGTGGATACAGCACTGAGCCCTGAGTCAGGAAGACCCGAGTTCAAATTCAGCTTCAGAAGCACCCTAGCTGTGTGATGTTGGCCAAGTCACTTAACCAGTTTCCAATGAGAAGGAAATACCAAACTACTCCAGTATCTTTCCCAAGAAAACCTCATCATGGACAATATAATCCACGGGGTCACAAAGAGTCAGATATGACTGAAAAACAATGACAAGTTGCTATTATGATTGGAATTAAAAATCACCTTTTGCCACCAAACTTAATTTAAGAAACATCTACAATGCCCACGAATTATGCTAAAGGCTAAGAATACAGAGATGAAAAGATAAAAAAGTCCACGACTTTTAGGAGCCTACAATTTAATAAGGGGTGTGTGGTATATTACATCCAGACAGGTGCTAGAGGAAAATCTGAAAAGGGAGGCATCATTTTCAGCTGGGGGAATGAGGCCAAGTTTCATGAAGGAGGAGGCACTGGAATGAAGGGGAGGACTCCTAACGGTATAAAGGCAGAGGGAATGAAACTTACAATTCAAGGAAGTGAAAGAGGGCAAGACAACGCCAGAGGAGAGCTGGCTGTCCAATCTGGCTGGAACAAAGGGCTGTGTGAAAGGGTGAATTTTATTCACTGGTAATGAGAAGCCACTGAGAATTTTTAACAGGTGAGTGACGTGGTCAGACCTAAGGAGTAGGAGAATGATTTTGGCAATTGAGCGCAGGACGGATTAGACAGAGGGAGACACTGGCGGCAAGGTGACCAATTAATAAATAATAATCGCTAGCATTTATATAGTGATAGTGCTTGCTGTATGTCAGGCACTGTTTGTTCTAAGTGCTTCATAATTTGATATAATCTCATTTGATCCTCATAACAACCCTGGGAGGCAAGCACTGTTTTTAATTACCATTTTACAGTTGAGGAAATTGAGACAAACAGAGGTGAAGTGATTTGCCCAGAGTCTCACAGTTAATAAGTACCTGAAACCAAATTTGAATCAGATCTTCTCCAATGGACTCCAGGTCCACTGTTCTATAGTTAGGAAGCTATGACAGAAGTATAAACAAGGCCCGAGTTACAGTGGTTATCAATGTGAGTGAAGAGGGGAAAGATACGAGTAATATCACAGAGGTAAAATTAATGTGATTTATCTGCTGATTAGAAAGGGCTGTGAAGAAGACAAAAGTGGAAGGTGAGCTTGGGTGGACTGGCTGGGGAAATACTGGAGCCACCCACAGAAATAGGAAGTTAGGGAGAAGGGCAGGTTTTCTGGGGCAGATGAATTTATGTGGGATATTCAGGAAAGGACATACAGCAGAAAACTGGAAATGTGGAACAAGACATCCAAGACCGGTGCCGATTTTCTATATTTATTTGGTTCTCCTTTCCATGGAGGTGAAAAGACAGAAGTGAGCCCATGACAGACGTATGTGGGTGGGAGGATACCCGTAATCGGGGACTACAAGTACATGAAGAAACTCGGAGGGAAATCAAGGACAGCAATATCGTAGAAGCTAAGGAAGAATCCTAAGATTTAGCCATGGGGGGGACCTCAATTTGGTCAGATACTTTCATTTTATAGATGAGGAAATGAAAGCCCAAATATGGCATCAAAAAGGAATTTAGAGACATGGCCACTAGACTGGGAAATTAAAAGGTTATTGGAAACCTTGGGAAGAGCAATTCCTCTCAAGTGGTAGGCATGGAAACCAGATTCTGGAGGAGGGCTGAGGAGTTAATGTTGTAAGGTAAGGAAGGGAGGAAGCATAGACTACTCTTCCTTATGGATTGCTTTTTCCTTATTAAAAATACATTTAATATGAATAATGACATTTTCTGTATTGGTATCAATTAATCAATCAACAAGCATTTATTAAGCATCTGCTATATGCCAGGAGAACAGGGAGATAAATTTGGTTCAGTGGAATGTGTGTTGGACTTGGAGACAGGAAAACCTGGACTGTAATTTTGCCCCTGATACTTACTAGTTGTGTGACAACAGGCAAGTCATTTCACCTCTCTAAGCCTCAGTCTCCTCATCTGTAAAATGAGGATAATACCACCAGTAGCATCTCTTGACCACTGCAAGAATCAAATGTGATAATATAGGGTGTCCCAAAAGTCTGTATATGTAATGCTCTTTGCCAACTTCAAAGTACTATGCAAACATCAGCTGTAAAAGAATTACCTATCTCTTTATTATATTTGGAATGGTAAAATAATAAAATTCCCACAATCAGTTATTTTTTCTCCGGGGCAAGAACTTGGTCACATAATGCAGAAGCCAGAGGTTAGGGTATCTGAATGTCTTTTATTATTTTTTTTCACATTTATCCTATTTGTGGTTAAACACAACTTCATCTGACAGTTTTAAAACCATTCTTGTAAATAATAAAAAAGAGCAACATTGGCCAAAATAAAAAGGACAAGATGTAAAAGGGTTAAAAAAAAAAAAGAAGCCATCTCTCAAAAAAGCATCTTTTGAACAAGCAAACAGAAGACCGTCCCCTGGGAATGTTTACAAACTCAACAGGACAGAAAAGAGGGGAACAAAACTTTACGATGGAGTCAAAAATAAACAGCAA
The DNA here is from genome assembly GCF_028372415.1 of Notamacropus eugenii. Classification (NCBI taxonomy): domain Eukaryota; kingdom Metazoa; phylum Chordata; class Mammalia; order Diprotodontia; family Macropodidae; genus Notamacropus; species Notamacropus eugenii. The sequence continues at coordinate 137,545,024 of NC_092877.1, forward strand.
CAGCAGCGAGGATGCAAAGTGCAGGTGTGCCTAGGTTTCATCCCAACAAACCATTTGGGAAATGGATGTAGCCAACTAGTCTTTAGATAAAGTGACGCGTTCTATTTGGAAACAAACATTCAGTTACAGATCTTGCAGGTTTTCTATTTTGTTTCAGGTTACATTATATCTACTTTACAGTGCCTTTACCTGGAACAGAGGATGTATGCAATACATGGGTGGTTATGAGTCCTTACATCTACAGAAGAGACCTTACCTAAGTGGTAACGATTATTGTCTGTTTCCTCTTAGGAATGAACAATGAGAAGCTGCAATCTCTGCTCTCAGAAGTCCCGATACCCTTTTTTCTTTTGGCTAGAACACAAAACAAGCAAACCCCCAAATCAAACCCTGTCTCATCTTTGTCACTTTCAGTGAGTTGATTTGTTTTCCCTCCAAAAAAATGACCAAATAACCAGTTTGATCAATTTCCCCACTGAACTGACTGGTGGTTTGCTTGAATTGGCTATTCTAGGATTTGTTTCATCCTTCCCTTCCCATTTCATTGCTTTACTCCTTTGGGGAAGGGAAGCCAATACAGTTTGGGATCAGGGTGTTTACAAGTGGTGCTCTAGGAAACAGACCCAATGTAAACTCTATTTAAAAGGCATCCCACAGGGATGTGATATGAGACTGAGAGGGATAATCCAGCTGATGGTGCCTTTCCATTAACGATGACTTTGTTCACTGATATTTCCTTTTTTTTTTTTACAGGTCACATTTTAATAAAAAAAATACACAAATATCTTCCACTTGATTTAGAGTTTAAAAACTGAGAACTAATTTTACTGTGTTTACAGCTCAACAGGAGTAAGGTTAATAAGAACACGTACGTTTCACTGACAGTTTCATCTTTTTGGAATTTCACGGAATACAGCCCCATTTGGGTGGGTTTTTCTCTACTCCCACCAAAATGAAGTGAGTCCTGTACCTAACTGGAGATAGTTAAATATTTCTTCGACCATTTTCATTCTACTATATTATGAAAATACCAGGCTTCGAGCAAGGTACTAATAAATACTTAATTAAAAACAAATAAACAAAATCCCTGAACTCCAACACAAAACTTAAAAAACCCTTCCCTCCCCACCCTATCCCACCTCCCTGACAAAGGCCTCAACATCACCCTGACATGGCAGAGATTTCATAGTCACTGGCCGAGGTGATGGGCTTCCCCATCATCCGGATGTTCTTGGCATTGGTAATTCTGGCCATCATGCACACTGGCTTGTCAAAGTATTTCACCAGGGCAGGCTCAGTTAAGAGGGAAGCCAAAAACTGCTCAAAGGTGATGGCCCAGTCCCTGTCGAGGCTGTTGCTCCTAGGAAGGGCTGTGGTGCCTCGACCACTGCGTACCAGGACGGTGTCATCGCCAATGTCCTCACAGTGCAGCTTGTCCTCCTCATGGGAGCCTGCGCTCAGCACCGAGTAAGATGACATGGAACTGTCATCCTTTGTGTCATCATCAGAGATGAGCATGGAGGACCCAGCTCCATTGTCTCGGGGGGAAGAGTCCTCCAGCTTAATGTCCTCCATTTGCCCGCCCAGGGGGCCCTCTGAAGGCTCCTCGCTGTCCATCGTCAAGCTGGTGGGAAGCAACTCACTCGGCTCCACACAGTAGGATGGGCTGGGTCCTTTCTTGGGGAACAGCATGCTTTGGATGCCCTGGGCACAGGGGTGACCATTGCCTCCTCCCTCATTCTCTTTGACCGGCTGGGTGATAAACAGTTTTCCCACTTCTCCAATCTCTAGTAGCAGGCTAGTCACTGCAGCTGTGGCGTGGTACAACTCCTGCTCATTTGGGTCCTCACTAAACATGTTGTACATTGTCTTACACAGTTCAATAAACTGTCCCTGGGAACAAAACAGGAGATGTTTTATCATTATGCCATGTACATACCCTGGTCTGACCTGGGAAGAGAAAGCCATTAAAAATAATCCTTAGAAAATGTGCCTGGAAGGGCACTCATGATCACAAAAGTTTTCTTTTTAACTCTGTGTAATATGACATAGTCATAGGAGAAAGGTTCTTTAACCTGTTTTGTGATTCACCATAGGCAGTCTGTTGAAACCTATGAGGTGTTCTCAGAATAATAATTTTTTTTTTAAACAAAATTTTATAATGGAAGGAAAATTTAAAGATGTATTTTCCCCTATCATGGATAGATTTTTAGAATCTATACATAGCTCCCTTGGGAAATGTAAACCCCATATTAAGAACCCCTATCCTATGATGTAGAGCTAAAAGAAACATCTTATTTAACCCACTTATTTTCCTTTTGAGGAAACTGAGGATTAGAGGGGTATCACTCAGGTGGGTATTAAAAGAGCCAAGATTTGAACCTCTGATTTCAAATTCAGCATGATTTTCATGGGATTTTCAAGCCTCTTACACTCCTGGTTATTCATCCATTTACCAAAAGCTACATCACAATAGTTAGGATTTCCTACTTACAAGGCACAGGTATCTGTGCTTAAGAAAGCCTTATATATATAACCCTGGCTATTTTGGAACCCAGTGGGGACTCACAGTGGTTGAAATTTACTCTATTTCAACCAGTAGTGACTGTCAGTTTAGCCTTACTTAGATAATATGGAACACAGGTTATATAAGACACATGATGCTGTTTTATTAGCTTGCTTGACTGTGTATTTAATTTTTTGTTTGCTTTTGTTTTGGTTCTAAGATAGAACTTTTGATAATGAATGATTTACACAATTTTGGACATAGAAAATATGGGATTTTTGCTTTTTAAAAGTATATACATACTTGCTATTTGGCTTCCCTCCACATTTTCTGTTTTTGGTTGTTCATGGAGGGGGAAGGAGAAAAAATAAATGCTTTTTAATTGTGTGGAGTATGGCAACTAGCATCCAAAAAGTGCCTCTGGCCATGCAAAGAATGCTGCTGTGAATATTTTGATATACAACGGACCTTTGTTTCTGTCTTTGACCTTGACAGACTGACTAGGACTGCTGAGTCAGAAGGTTTGGAGCATTTAGTCACTTTTCTTGCCCCATTTTTGGTTGGATCACTTTTTGGCTGCATCAGTGCTGCATCAGTTGCTTCCCTGGGTTTTTGTGACATGGCCTTTACATGGTTTCTCCTCCTACATCACCCCAAAACACAGGCTATATTAGAATCAGTGGGCAACTATCTCAAAATCTTGTTTCCCTCACAATTTCTTCTACTTTTGTTGACTCCGATACAAATGGATCTGTGATTTCAGTGATACGGATGGGGCCTCCACTGATGATATTCACAACTGGATCTATATACTCCAGCTCATTCCATGCTACCAGGTATGTCCCAATGTTCTCACTGTAAATTTATGATATTTAACCACACTGGGCCCATAAGTGAAGAATGGTTTTTACATTTTTAAATAAACAGGTGGTGGGCCAGATTTGGCCCTTGGGCAATAGTTACCTACCCCTGCTATGGATTTTGTTATAGTCTAAGAGAAAAAAAGCACCCAGGGTAGAAATGAGTGATAGTGAAAAGTCAAGTAGTTACCTGGTTCAATCTGGGCAGATCCTTTGAATTCTTTGCCTTAGCTTTATTCTCTTGGGTCCACAGCCTCAGGTAGTTACGATTGTCTTGGGAATTCACCTTCTTCCCTAAAATGAAAAGGTCAAGATATAAGGAGACAGTCTAACCGATGGGCTATCAAAAGGCAAAAAAAAAGAAAAATTTTAAAATTAATTAAAATTTAAATCACACTAAATTAAATAATTAAATACAGAATATGGAAAAAGTTATACCTTTGTCTGACTTGAGACTCACTGTAACAAACCCATCGTCAGCATTTGGCTTGGTCCTACTCTCCAGGCCAACAACTAAGAAAATATTCAGAAGGACAATAGGAGATTTTAGTGCATAGTAAGCTATGTCATTTAAAAAGCAAAGCAAAACCTAATACTTGACTTTTATAGTAGGGCACCAGCAGCATTTGTCTTCAAGTTCTCAAGTGTATGTCAAAACCAGCACAGAACAGGAATGAAAATGATGCTGTCCCACACTGCAAAGTCTCGGTGATACTCATACAAAGCTTAGATCCCGTTGTAACAAAGGGAAACTGTTAAGCAAAAATAACCAATTGAATGAGAGCATGTAACTGTGTATGTATCATCCTACCCCACTGTACTCCATCTCTCAATAACCAATTGAATAAGAACATGTAACTGTGTATATATCATCCTGCCCCATTGTACTCCATCTCTCAATAACGATTTGAATGAGAGCATGTAATTGTGTATGTAATCATCCTGCCCTGTTGTACTCTATCTCTTTCTACTGATAGGAAAAGTAGGTTTCATTTTCTCTTCTCCTTTACTAAGACTGGTTATTACGATTTCTCAGAGTTTAGGTTTCTTGTTCTTTGCGGATTGTTCTTTTGCTTCTACTTATAATTCTCTCTTTTAAGCACTTTTCCAAGTGCCTTAAAAGTCCCCTTTTACACTTTTGAAAACGGTTAGTATACCTTCACTTTGTATCTGTAATGTCGTTTTTCTTCCAGATTCTAGGAGTTACTTGTTCAAAGAAATAAGGTGCCAGAGTTTGCTACATTTAGAAGGACAAAAGAAAGAGTAAGAAAATACAGTACTGTTTTCATAGTAGTATTAAATGGAGGTGTGTTTTTGAGTTGGAAAAGACTAGAGAACATCTAGTCCAATCCCATTATTTTATAGATGAAGAAACTAAAGCCTGAAAAAGAAAGGGAATTTAGGGGCTTGGGTCACAAAGGGCCAATTCCATGACATAGCCAAGAACTAAACTCTGGTTTCCCAAGTTCCGATCCAAGGCTGTTAACACTGAACTTGTCTATTCTTCCTTATGTTTACAAGTGTTACTGGAATTCCTTCAGGTTTAGAGTATGCTATTTTAAAAATGGGACTTTCTAGGATTCACCTATAGCTTTGTAGAGTTCCATAGGAAAATAGACGTTTTAAGAAAAAGATGTGAGAAATAAAGTTCCTTGGTCTGCCAGCTACAGGCGTGTAACAGCCCCCTTTCCCTAGGGTTACATTCCACCCCCTCAAAAAAAAAAACAACAACCCATGTACCTGAGCTTGCTTATGCAAGGCACTAAATTTAAATTCCATCATGACATTTCAAGTTAGGATGCTATATTTAGAGTCAGAGGATCTACATCTAAATCTCAGTCCTAGAACTTATTCTTCATGCCTCAGTTTACTTATTGTAAAACATTGGGGTAGGATAAGATGATCTTTAAGGTTCATTTTGGCTTTCAATCTACGAAAATCCTACAATACTAACATATGACCATGGATAAATTATTTCACTCTCACAAAGGATGAGTAAAATGGGCATATTATTACAGAGGAGGAAACTGAGGTCACACAGTAAGTGTCCGAGACTGGATTTAAACTCAGGGCTTCCCACCTCCAGGTCAGCCTCTAATGTATTTAGATGCTTTGATAGATCTGAAAACTCTTTGTCTTTCCTGTGATGAAAGAAGGTCGGAAAACATCTTCACTAAGGAAAAAAAAAAGTAAAAACACCTACCATGTGTACACTCAGGAGTGATATCTTCAAAAAAGTACTGAGTGGCTTCAAAAGCAGAATCTGGCTCTTCTTGATCAGGGGATGGCTCTGGGGAGGGAAGAGAATGTGGTTACTCAAAATATAAATGGGTTTTTAAGATAGGTCTTATCTTAACAGACCCATGAAAAACTATGTTGGAAAAACCAGCAGAAGGGACTTAGATGGAGACATCTGACACCCTGGTACTTGTCACATGGAACCTCTCACTTTGCATGAACTCCTGTTGGGGTTCAGTGACTAAGATCACCACACAGGCCCCCTTGCACCGGGGACCAAAGAGGAGGAGAAAGAACTCAATATGTTGGGAGTTGATGTGACAAGCACAAAACTGAGGGCCAAAGTTTTCTTTTGATTACTGCTATGTCAAGGAGTTGAGATAATAATTTACAATATTGTGTCCAATGGCTTTCCCCTTCAAAATTACCCTTCCCGGCTAATGCAGTGTTATTACTGTACTTCAGAAAGGCCCTAATGGAGCTGATAGTTGCTACCATTAACCACTCCCCTGCCCTAGTCATGCTCGAATCTGCCTGGACTTGGTCCAGAGACTGAGATTACATCAACAAAAAGTGATCCTTGTGGAGAGCTTAAAAAAAGAAAGGACACTGGAGCCAGGCACTTAGTTTGACTGTTGTGTCTCCCTCATCGCTGAGTGAATGCTGAAACTAGACTTTTGACTTTGGGGCATATGAAATGGGCAGCTGTTGGCATTATTGCTAGCAGGAAATCATAGGGCTGCTGTTCTGAAACTCCCCGGGATGGATGGATGGATGGATGTGTTTTGCTAATTACATTTCCTAAAAAAGAGTATGTAATCTCAGACAAGCAGTCAAAAAGGCAAACTGGCTTGTTGCTACAGCTGTGCAAATATTCAATGAAGAATGAAAACCACATTTGCAGCAGATGAGACTCTCTGTAGGAGGGAGAGAACCTTGCTACGTGAGCCAAGACTGTCTGTGCTGTCCTCCTCTCACACCAAGCCTCTCTTTTTAAGATTCGCCTTCTATCCTCATTAAACAACTTGACAAGCTCTATGTCTCAGGGTACCATGATTTATCACAAAAGAAATACCTACATGCCCTGGGGAACATTAGCAATATATGCATTTATAAGAAGTAACTATTAAAAAACTGTTCCTCCTTGTATCCCTACAACCATACCACATACATTTGGACATCCAGTGTCTGGCTATACTAAGAAAGTCACCATGCAAGATACATTGTCCCCCCGATGCCAGACAGTTTACCTTTATCAATTATTTTATGCTAATTTCTGTCTTCTACTTTGCTCATCCTCCATGAAAGTATGAATTTTCCCTTGAAAGATTTATAAATCAACTTCCTAACACTATAGTATGAGGGAAGATATTTTTAAATTAAAAAATCCCCCAAAACATTAACTGGACAGAAAGTCACTGAAAATGGTCAAAAAGAAAAACGTAGACTTTGCCTTCTTCACAACTCAGCCCAAGGTGTTTACTGAGTGACGGGATCTAACACAAGGTATTCTCATCCTTGGTTTGCAATGTCCTGATTTAACAATGTCGAGAAAAAAAAATACAACGTTCATTATATTCCCTGTTTTTTTCCTTTGGCACTGAGGTAATTAAAGAATAATACGCATTCAAATAATAATTCACATTTGAAATACACATTGTAGGGTGTAAATTGAAAGGCCTGTACTGATGCGACAGGACACCCTGCTAGATTTAAATTCCTCTACATTTGTTAATCTGTCAAGTTTGTGTTTTGTGTGAAATGTATTTTCATATAAAAGATGTTAACCAAGTAAACCAAAATAATGGCTACGATGGCCATGGGGGCAAAGAAGGAAGAAGCTGTGACAGCTGTCCTGCCTCCATCCTCGTTCATATAATAGACATTTTTTTCATTTGACAACTGTTCATTCACCATTGCTCTAAGAAAACAGATAAAATCAGAAATCTGGAGCTAGAGGATGAGGTTCAGACTGGCCCTTAAAAGAGGAAAAAAAAAGACCTCTCTTCCCTGAAGTTCTCCCTTAGGTGGAGGTGGGGTCTTTCTTTTGCCTAAGGATTTTTTTTTGAGCTTTGAGGAGTAGAGTGAAGATGGGAGGTCCCTCAAGACACTTTTGCCAGAGAGAAAGCATAAACAAGGTCTTCTTAGCAGATTTTCTCCTCTCAGGGAGGTCCAACCTAAAGTTGCCTCTTAAATTCGCATCTTTCTGGAGTCCCTGTAAAATCCCCTACCTTTGTAGGACCCTTTCCCCAAACTCAGAGGCTGATCTGGGCAGTTCACTTACCAGGCAAAACATGCATTTTGTACAGGAGCTTAAGTTTCTCTGTGAGGTCCCCATGACAGGCTGCGCCTAAAAAGAGCAAACGTTACCATCACTCATGGAAGTCCCTCAGCCCTCCTTTGCTATTGGTCAGTTATTCAGTCATTTTCAACTCTTTGTGACCCCATTTGGGATTTTCTTGGCAAAGATCCTGGAGGGGTTTGCCATTTCTTTCTCCTGCTCATTTTACAGATGAGGAAACTGAGGTAAACAGGGTTAAATGACTTGCTCAGGGTCACACAGCTAGTAAGGGTCTGATACTGGATTTGAACACAGGTCTTTCTGCGTGTAGGCCTGTCACTCTATCCTGTGCCATCTAGCTGCCCTAGAGCCCTCCTGCCCAGTATATAACCATCACTGTCACCGTCACCACCATTATCACAATAGTTAGCATTTATGTAATGCCTACTGGGTACTAGGCACTGTACTAAGTTATAAATATCTCATTTAATTCTCACAACAACACTGGGAGATAGGTACTATTATTATCACCCCCATTTAATAGATGAGGAAACTAAGGCAAAGAGAGGTGACTTGCCTGGGATTACATAGCTAGTAAGTGTCTTAGAATATGAATTCAGGTCTTCCCAATTCCTAAGGCCTAGGAATGCATCTACTTCATGGTGCTGAACTATTTGGCATTCCTCAAGAAACCTTCATGGAACATAGCTGAGGAAAATTCTAATTCTGATTAGGGACTGTCTGGACATGACTTTCTATTGGGAAACGTAACTCAAATATATCTGATCATTTGTTAAAAAACAAAAACATAAAAACTTCACTAGACTTAGACCAAAAATAATTTCCAAATAACAAAGAGGGATTTGTTTCTCTCCCCTTTCTATGGCAAATTTAAATTATTCTTCTCCAAAATGCTTATTCACTTAACAAAACAGGTCAGTGTGATTCTGGACATCACTTGTTAGAGAATCTTAACATTTTTAAAGTCACATGTAAAGGCAGAATGTGATAACCAATCTTTTTTTTTTTTTTTTAAACAGGAACTACTGTTCATCTAGGTCTTCCATATCTGGCCCTTGAAAAATTGATAAAAAAACAAACAAACAAACAACTTAAATTCCACCTTTTTGATTTTAGCCCAATGTTCAAACTCATTAGATTAATTTGAACCATAATTCTATGCATTGGATTGACTGTCCATAGTTCTGTGATCTACAACTGAGAAAAAGGTCTTTTTTTCTTCATCCATGTTGTTGATAAAAATGTTCACTAGTACACTTTCAAGGACAGAATCCTTTCATGTTGACATTAGAACTTTTCCTCCTGGCTAAGAGACAACTATTTGTCCACACATTCTGGGTTACTTGTTCTACTGGCTGTAAACTGACATCTTTACAAATCCATCTTTCCTCATCTTATCCACAAGAATGATCCTGGGAAATTTGCTAAATGCCTTACTGAAACCAAAATACATTTTATCTCTAGCTTTCCTCTATCAATTCAATTACTATTGAAAAAAAGAAAAATATATTTTCTTGACGTGACTTTCTTGGTAAACCCATGCTGGTTCCTCATGATCACTGCTTTCTTTTTAAAGGTCTCACAACTTAATAATCAATTATATCCTTATGCTAGAGATAAAATGACATGATCACTCTGATTTCCATATTCTGTCTTCCTATCAGGAGGGAATTTGCCCATTGCTAGCCTTCTCACATGTCACGATAACAGATAAGAATTCTGCCCATACCTGTCTGCAAGCACCTTCTGTATCTTGCGGTGTAACCTACCTATATCCAGAGACCTGAACTCATTTAAAAGGACAACGTGCTCTTTTATTGTATTCTAACTCATCTTTGGATCAGCTGCTTAAGATGACTGTTCAGTTCTTTCTGTTTAAAGACATTCTCTTGAGTAGAGAAGATGGAAATAAAATAGGAATTGTATAGCTCTGCATCTTTCTCATCTGTGAACCTATTACTGTCTTTGCTAAGCAAAAAACTAACCCTCCCTCATCTTTTTCTCCTTAAAAATAGGTTAAAAAATGGAAACACAATAGGAATTGTGTAATTCTACATCTCTTTGTCATCTGTGAAGTGATTACTGTCTTTGCTAAGCAAAGAAACTAATCCTCCCTCACTTTTTTCTCCTTAAAAATAGCTTACAAGGGCTTTTGCTCTTGTTAGTATTTCTTGTAAGCTTGTGCTCATGATGGGTCTTAGCCTTTCTGACACTATTCTTACTAATCGAGGTCACCTTTCTGTGTCTGTCCTGGTGTATGCACTCCTCCTGTCTTTAGTGTGTTATTTTGCACCTAGATTTGTGGGTCACATAACAATAAAATATATTATTTACACACATAGATAAAAATGCTGCACTTGGCTTGGAGACCTTATAGATGAGTTACTTCTCTGTCCTTTAAGGCTGCCCTTCCCAGATAATGAAGAGTTCTGTACTCATGGAGCTGACTACTGCTCAGGTTACCCCAAATCATGCCATAGTTTGTCCGTACTTAGTCCAGACACAAATTCTCGGAAGTTGATTAGAGAGTCTCCATTTTCATCCAGTAACTGGAATAAGCGAGAAGCCAGCACGTCAGAGTGAGTCCCACAGGCCCACGGGAAGAGCAGGGCGAACATCCCTTTGAACTGCTCAAAATCAATACGGTATTGTTCCAGGTAAGGTAGGCTGGGGTCGTGGCGGTCCAGGGCATTGCTGTTCCCACCCCAATAGCAGCTGGTGAGATGTTCTGCCTGGCAGGAGGTGAAGTGGAAGAGAACAAGATTAGACACAGATCATAATTGCATCGTCATTTCCATCAGTATGGCAATCTTGTAAAAGAAGTGATTTTCCTGAAAACCAGAGAGGGGGAAAAGGGGTGGAGGGGGCTCATTATTTCCTTTCCACCTCCACCACCACCTTGTTTTTTGGGTCTACCCTTTCACTCCAGGCCATCATGGCTGTGCATATTTAATCTGAGTGACCTAGAACAATTAAGGTTGGAAAGAAAAGAAAAGTGGGAGTGGGGGGAATAAAATGTTATTCACAAAACATCAACTTGAAGATATACTCCCAAAATCATAACTTCATAACAACTCTGTGGAGTACATAGTGCAGTGATTATTAAGGTTGTTTTTAAGATGCAGAAAGTGAGGTAGAGTGGTTACGTGACTTGCCCACACACACACACACACACACACACACACACACACACACACACACACACACACTTCAAATCTTGACCTCAGATCCATGTCCAGTACTCTGCATTAAAAAACAATCCTGGACATTTTTAATCATCCAGTCTCATGTAACTGCATGTGGTCTTTGGGAGAATTTAGTGTCACTCACTAACCAAAGGGAATAGAGCTCCAATCTTAAGACAAACTTCCATTTTTCTCTCTTGTTATATGAAGCAGCTTATGTATTGAGAGAGCACTGAATGGGAGTTATTACAAGTATTTGTTATTCAGTTGTTTCAGTTGTATCCAACTCTCTGTAATCCCATCTGAGGTTTTCTTGGCAAAGATACTGGAGTGGTTTGCCATTTTCTTCTCTAGCTCATTTGACAGATGAGAAAACTGAGGCAAATAGGGTTAGGTGACTTGCCCAGGATCATACAGTATCTGAGGCCAAACTGACTTTGAGGAAAATATTCAATGTCTTTAGGCCTTGCTTTAAGTAAGGAGTTTTAATTAGATGGTGTCTACAGACTTTTCTAGCTTGAAATCCTATGATAAGTAAGTCTTTTTTTTTTTTTTTAAAGCATGTTCAAATAGTTCATCCTTGTTAGGGAATACTGAAGAAACTTCTGAGTCTGAGTTTTCAGGCTTCCACTTTGTTCTTAATCAGGAAATAAGTAAAAAGGCATTTTTTGTCCTAACCTTAATATTTGATTAATTGCAACTGTTATATGAACACATCCTATTTGCAAAGCACTGGAACAAAAGCTATATTTAAGCAAACTGAATTTGCATGTCAGGAGCAGTATAGGAGAAGTTTAACTCTGCAAGGAAGGCTATCTACTCCAACCTCCTCACTTTATAAATAAGAAAACTAATGGGAAATGACTTTCCTAAGGTCACAAAGAAATAATAATCAGAATTTGAACCAATAGCCTATGAATACAAGATGAATACTTTTCATACTGTATCACATTCAAATCTTGGTTCTTTGACATCAAACCCAACATCCCTTTCAAAATTCCATGCTGCCTCTACTGGACAGAATCCTGGCATGGCATGTTCACTCCTTTTACCATCTCTAGAATGGCTTTATGACACCCAATGGAGTCAATCAGTAAACTCAGCAGAAGGAAGTGGACACTGGTTTATAAAGTGTTAAGAAGATTCCTACCCACCCTAAAAAACTTCTTAATGGAAATCATGTTCTAACTTGAATGTCTATCTAAAATGGTAGAAATGAGAAAAAAAGAGAAAAAAAATCACTGAATTGTTATCATTAATATTTCTTCATTCTTTTCATTAATGAGAAAAATTAGTGAGGATAAAATCATTAAATCCACAGGACAGAAATTTAATCATTCAGGCATCTCCTTCTCTAATGTAACATTCTTATGTATTTATAAAGTTATATTTTATTTCCCATTAAGAGTTTTATTTAGGACATATGCATTGATAATAACTTCATTCCAAATTTAAATTTCATTTTGACTGCTCTAAGTTTCATGGGTTAACACTTCCTACTTTTATTGACCCTAAACTACAATTAAGAATATTTTGTGCAATGAAAGAGGGAAGGAAATATCAACTTCATATAGTTAGAAGTGTGATCCCATTTTTTTTTGGTCTTAAATACTACACTTTTGTATTCTCAGTGATGCCTTAGTCTTGTGTGGTAAGCTTTCTTGAGGCATCACTGCTACCTCTATAGACGTGAGTTACCATGATTGCTATTGAGTTTATTTTAACTTTAAAAGGCACTGCTACAGCTAGAAAATTTCCCTGACAAATTCGAATTCATTTCAATGGTTTTTTCCTTGCATGCCCATCAATTTCACTTATAGCTTACTTTGAAAAGAGTATAAAGTTCTTCCAGTTCATCAATTGTGAATGACGTTTCAGTCACTATTGTCCGTACCTTCGAAAAACGGAAGAAGAAAGGTTAGAGGCAGAGAAGGTCACTAGAAAGTGTTTCAGGCTCACCTTTGCAACACTGCTATTTTCCCACTGAAGAAAACAGAGGAGCAAGTCAGGAAGAATTAGTACTGCAGGTGATCCCAAGGGCATTTGAATGTTAAGGCTACAAAGTAATATTACAATGATGACTTGGGCATGTGAAAAGGCATATGAGCTTTTCTATCAAGGACATGAATGACTAAGAAAGGAGGAGGTGGGCTGGTCATGCAGTGACAGAGATGGATAAGAGATGGTGAGCCAAAGTGACAGACTGGCATTTGAACACTATGAAAAGAACCAGAGGAAGGCCTCGGGTACGTGGGGATAGATGCTTTGCTGTGAGCTTACAAAAAAGACGGATGAGAATCTCATAGGATGAGAAGGGAGTGGAGGCAGTGCCTGGGCTGATGAGATTATAGATCACAGGATCATAAAATGAAAGTTCAAGGAGATCCTCCATATAACACAAATCCTTCATAGGTAGTATAGTGAATACAGTGCTGGACCTGGAGTTAGGAAGACCGAAGTTCAAATCCAGCCTCAGATGCTTACTAGCTGTGTAACCTGGGACAAGTCACTTAACCTTGTTTGCCTCAATTTCCTCATCTATAAAATGAGCTAGAGATAGAAATGGCAAACCACTCCAGTATCTTTGTCAAGAAAGCCCCAAATGAAGTCAGAGTCAGATGTGACTGAACGTTTTTTTTCAGATGAAGGCCCAGAAAGGTTACGTGAATTGTCCAGTGATAGAGGCAAAATTTGTACCCCAGTTTCTCTGACCTCCATCCAGCATTGTTTCTACTACACCATGCCCACCAGGAGAGAATTCAGGGGCCAGGGAAAGGAATTTTTATATGGAGGGGAGGAGATGTCATTTTATAAAGGACTTACCACATTACGCTTAGTAGTATCTTCAAGAGTCTGGATGACCTTCAGCCTCTGTTTAAATCTCATCTGTTCGATCAAGTCAGCTCGGATAGTTCCAAATCTCTGGAAAGGAAAACCCAGTATTTCTGAAGATTTTTGTGGAGAACTTAAGTTGTCTTTCTCCAGAAAAATTAGTGAAGAAAGCCTTATGGCAGCTCAAAGCTTAGCTGATGTGGTTTATTCCAGGAAGGCCTATCCTGACCCCATCTATCTCGAGGCATGTTTATTTATGAATATATTGTTCTCCTTTCTTTACCCCAGAATGTATTCCTTGAAGGCAATAGGTACTTTCTTTTGTTGTTTTTGGTTTTTGGTATTCCCAGTGTCCAATCAATGTTTGGCAAATAACGATGATGGCTAGCATTTATATAGCATTATATATTTTTAAAATATCAACTCATTTTATCCCTGCAACAACCTTGACGGGGAGAATCTATTATTAATTCCCATTTACAGGTGAGGGCACTGAGGCAGACAGAGGTTAAGTGCTCTATCCACTGTGCCATTTAGCTTAGAAATTGGTTGATTTCAGAAGTAACATGTGGTGATCATTCTAAGATTTGTTCTCATTTTTAAAATTGCTATTTAATGATTAGAAGTTCTGTAGAACTTATTTGACTCTGTCTTCCTAGGGGAGGAGGAAGGGGAAAGGAGAAGGCATGAGAATGTCTTGACATAAATTCATTCTTAGTTTACAATTATAAAAAAAAATAGCTAAAGGCAATATTTCCCATAGTTTAAGCTAAGTGGTGCAAGGGACAGAGCACCAGGCTCCACGAGGAGCTGGACGCATCTGAAACAACTAACCAACAAAAAATTTCATGAAGGAAAGAGTTGTGTTGTTCTTCCCATGGTGTAGCACAATTCCTTTTACACACTAGGTGATGTTTGTTGAATGTTCAGGCAGTCTTCAAGTCTTAGGGCAACAAAAGGAAGGACCAAGAAATAGAATCGACCACTTTGATGCTTGCATGTGCCAATTGTCACAGGTCTGCTAATGAAGAGGCCAGTATTAAGGCACCATAAATGCCTGGTTTTAGGAAAGGAAAAAAGGCATGCTGAGGTTGAGAAATTGCCCTCTGCAGCAGCTGGTATCAGGGAAACTACAGTAGACTCCTCCCCTCCAACCCCCTCTCCAGGTCAACATGAAGAGATCCAAAGTTCTTCTTCTTCTTAGCAGCATCGAGCCCTTCCTTAGACGATAAAGCTCCAGCTTCCCCATCAGTGAGAGCTCCAACCTGAGTATGGCTTCTTGCCAAGGAATGAACAGGGCTTCCTTGTAACCAAAGGCAAAATAATCTGTACTAAATTTGACTTTCTTTTTGCAAATGTCTTGAGATTTTTCATCCACTCCCTCCTGTGCTATTGAAAATGAAATGCTTCTTAATAATATGTAATAAGATCTTTACTTGTTTTGCCTTGTACAAGTCTGCTATTTTCTCAAAGCAAAAAATAGTCCATTTATTTCTAAAATATCTTAAAAAAAAAAATCCAACGCAAAGCCCCCAAACATGCTTCAAACCAACAATTCACAGAGAAGAACTGCTTTTGAACAGGGTATGATATGGCCAGAGAGGATCTGTCTAGACGCAGAGGAAGCTAATTTCTAAGGTTAATTAGATACCGACGGAGGAGGTAATACCAAGTGTTACATAAGCAGCCTTCTTCTTCTGAAGTTTCTGTCTGGTCACATCTACTCCATAGAATCAGCTCAATCAGAAGACACTGAAATGTCTGGTGTATCTTATTTACAGCTGCACATCTAGCAGCAGCTCCCTTATCATACATTTGGGAGCAGAGTGGCCTTTTCTATGTGTCAGCTGAAGAGAAGGGGAAAAGCGAGGGCTGGGGGAGACTTGGGCCATAGCGCTTTAACACGAGAAGGACCAGGAACATCAATAGACTCAAGAATCTTTAAATGATTAAAGAAAATTTTGAATAATTTTATTATAATTATATTATTTTGAATACAATTGAATAAAATTTTGAATAATTTTATTATAATTTACTATGATTTCTTCTATCTTTGGAAATGCTCATTAAATATGAACAATTATAATTTTACTTTGAAAAAACCATTTTAATCTTACTATCACTATTTTCTTTGCCTCACAGGTTAAAAAACTCATCACTTAAAGCAGCTTTGTCTCTTGAGGTATTAAACTTCAGTTCTTTTCAGTTAATAGATCCATGCAATGAAGAGAGAGCTGGTATATCTCAGATTCAATAGGCCTATATGTGATAATGAAAAAGGATGCATATTCAGAGCTAGTGATAAGAATGCAGGAAGGAGCTACCCATTTTTGGACTGGGATCATTTAGAGTATGCAATTGTCCTTCCACTTAGAAGTTCCCATAAGTATACTGGCGACTCTCAACTTGGATCTTGCTATTTGGCGATGACTTCTAAAGGAAAAATCAAGAGGAATGACATAATTTTCCTTCTGGAGGAACTTGGATGTATTAATTTGCTAAAAATAGAGTGAATAAATTAGCTCAGCATGTCCGGGAGCCAACATTTCCCAAGATTCACAAACCAGATGCAAATGGCCAGAGATAAACCCTTCTCTCAGGACATCCAGAAATTCAATTCAATTCTCAGTGAAAGGAAATAATGCAATGTGATAAAAAAAAATCTAAATAAAAAATCTTTGGGAAAAGCCAAAATTGGAGTCATTCCTAAATTGGCCCATCCCTTAAACTGCTTGGTCTTACTGACAAGCAGTAAAGTATAATGAAAAATTAAGTAGATTTAGGCAACTAGATAGTGCTGGGCCTGGACTCAGGAAAATTCATCTTCCTGAGTTCAAATCTGGCATCATATACTTACTAGCTGTGTGACCAAGTCACTTAAACCTATTTGCCTCAGTTTCCTCATCTGTTAAATGAGTTGGAGAGAGAAGTGACAAACTACTTCAGAATCTTTGCCAAGAAAAACCCAAATGGGGTCACAACTGAAACAACTCAACAACAGCAATGCCAACAAAGTGAGCACATGGATGCAAACCCCAACACTTTGACTGTATGAGATTGGGTGAATCACTGCACTACTCTGGGCCTTAGAGTTAGATTTTATAAAATGAAGGGCTAAGGGTCCTTCTCCATTGCAATCAATGATCCTTGCTATCTCAAGGATCTTTGTTATCTCTGTTATCTTTATTATCTCAATATTTGTGCAATTCTTTCTGCCATCACTTTTCCCCATTTGGTGATCTAACCTTGATGATCTAACAGGCAAATTGTCTTAATAGCAAATAGGCCTGGGATGCCACCTAAAAAACATGCAGACTTTATTTCTTCCCATTAGCATCTGCTAATTTAATAGTTTTCCATTGTGCAGTTTTCATTTCTGAGGCTACATAGTGACTAACTCATAAAAGGCACCAGAGGAGAGAGAAGAAATTAGCTCTTTTAGCAGGTACTACAAAATCAAAATGTCCCATGGCTCAAATTTAGTCAACCAGCCCATCTTCATAGAGGCACACACTTGATGATCGAGTTCCTGGCCAAGACAGTTATACCTGCACAGGTAGCTGGAGGGTCATGGAGAGTTGGATTTGCATTTTTTTTTACTGCATGACTACCTCTCTGACATCTCCCATAATTAAGAGGCTCCCCTGGGTCAAAGTGCACATTCCTTCCAGGCTGGCTGTGGCAGAACAGATAGCACTTAGTTTGAAATCAGAAAACCTGGGTTTCAATTCCAGGCTGCTGGAGGCAACCTGTTCTCTTTTTGTCCTCTCCAGTGGACTAGATGCCCTTTTAACTCTTTTCAGGTCTAAATCTTTCAATGTTATAAAAAATTAAGGTTCATTTACATCTTAGTCTAAAATACTTCAGGTTTTTTTTTCTTTCTTTCTAATCTTAACTTTTGGCTACTTTGGTAGTCAGGGATGGAGTGGCTGAAGAAGGAGGTAAAATTCATGTCCCAAAAAGCCACAAGGTGGGGGACTCTGGGCTGCCCAAGGGCATTAGGTTTAGGAGGATGCTTTCTCCATTTCAATGGGGTACTCCTCAGGCTAGAAGCAGGGAAAAGAAAATGAAGAGAAAAGGAGGAGAAGCCATGGAAGAAACAGTTTCTATACATGATATTTGAGGAGATTTCCTTACTTAGCAACTTCTGCCAGAGAGGGGGAGATCCTAAGCTCCCTCATTCCTGGACTCTAGGTATTAAAAGATAAATCTAGAGCTGGGGCAGCACTTGAAAAAAACAAACCAAAAACAATCCTATAACAGATGCTTTCTCCTTGGGCTCACAATGTTAGGCATGCGAATGGAAACCCATTCTTTGATCTTGTCTCCAGTCTCCATGGTCTTTCCTATGTACTGACTGCAGATGGCTACTGCGCTGTCTACTGTAAGAGAGCACAGTGGGTTTACTTTTAGGTCCATGTGCATATGTATTTAAACATACAAATATGAAATCTTTGCGCTATAAATATAAGCATCATGTCTTGAGTATGTCTGGGCATCAGTGGCACATTCACGTGGTCTAAATAAAAAGGGTCTCTTTAAAAAATCCTCATGTGAGTTGGAAATAATCTCCAGCAAGGATTCTGCACTCACCAAAAAAAAGTTTCTCATTTTAGATGCAAGCAGGCATTTCTGTCTCCATTATTTCCACCCCCAACTTAATCGTCCTAATCATCCCCCAACAAACAATTACAAAGCAGTGAACTGGAATGTAGGCAATCATGCTGCAGGATCTAGCAGCATCTAAAGATAGGAGGAAAAGATGCTTGCAAGGATCCTCTCTCTAAATCTTGACTATTTATTAGATAAGGACACAACACATCCTCAAGGCAAATGTCAGGAAATGGGGGTAAAAAGGAGCTCAGTCAATGCCACAAGAACAAGGGACATTCTGCTCCATGACCGTGGGGTGCAATTTGCTTATACACTTATAGAATTAAGTTACAAGAAACTTCACAGGTCATCTAATCCAATATTTACCTCCCCCTTCCTTTTTTTTTTAACCAGTACAAGACATGGAGTAGTGCTTAATAAATTTGTGTTGACTTGATTTACAGATGAAGAAACTGGTGCTCCAAGGGTAAAGTGGTCTGTTAAGGTTCCTCAGGTGGTAAGTGACAGAGGTGAAGTTCCAACCCAAGTCATCTGACTTTAAAACCAGATCTCATTTCATGCCTCCTAGTCCTAGGATTCGGTTCATTTTTAATACCTGTGGCATTTTCAGGTCAGAAAACTTCCAGGAGGCCAGGGAAGTTTTAGGGTCACTCAGAGACTTTGCATCTATTCTAGAATAGACTCAAGGAGCAATTAAAGGGGACACTTGACTTTAACAGGACCACCTGGTTCACTCTGGGAAAAATGCTAAGTCTTTGGGGTTGGCCTGAGAAAGTAAGTTCACTTAACACAATTATTCCAAACTGGGGGAGAATCTCAGAAGAGACTCCTCAAGACTGATTTACTCTGACCACTTTGGGTCAGTTGGGTCACCCTTGGGTCCCAGTGATTTTGGAATGCCCAATTAAAACTCTATGAATGCTCCTGAACATGCTGCTTTGGCTCTGATCTTTGGGGGTGAGTGGGCCAAATCTCACAGCTCAGCTCATCATTTACTCCATGCTACACCCTGTGTTGTTGTGTGTCTTCCTGAAATTCTGTTCCCCCTCCCCCCATCAGTAGCCATGTCATCTCCTTTCTCTTAATAAAAAAGAAAAATGACCTCATCAGGCTGGTGATGACATTGTTCCAGGCTCACTTAATAAGTCTTTTCTTGCTCTCCAGTGGGACAGGATGCAGATCCTCCCAAGGCTAGTTCATGCTTCCTGGGTTAACAATGGCCCTGAGTAACACACATGCAAGCTGTCTCCTGTTTCCAGCTGATTCCAGAGATTTCAACATATAGCAAATAGCACCTACCTCATAGGAGGTTCTGATGAGCCTGAAGATATCCACCTCTGGGTAAGGTTCCACATCATCACTGAGCAGGGAATGAAGGTGAGGGATGGGAGGCAGGGTGCTATCTTTGTTGGTCACACTGTCTAAGTACCTGTGGATAGAAATCAATCAATCAGAGGTCACAAGGAGACCCAGGAATCCCCTGGAGCATGCTACATGGATATTCTTGCTACAAAACTGCCCAATGCACCAAGAACAACAAATTACCTTAAAAAACCCACTCACAGTTACATAATGCCCCTGAAATGTATATGAAAATAAATCTTCTGACATAGGTGGAAACAGACACTAGTTAGTCTGAGACTCAATTCAGTTAAGACCCAGAAAATAACATGCAAAAAGTGGAGAAAGAAGGCCCAGAAAAATTTGTACATAGCTAGGCTTCTAAGAGCTACTTGGGCTAAGTCAGTTCAATACAGTCTACTTTGTGCAGAAACTATGCTAAGCACTAGGAGTGCAGACAGAAACAAAGAAGTCCCTACCCTTAGTCAATAAACAAGCATTTATTGAGGGCCTACTGTGTGCCAGACACTGTTGATAAAAAGGATAAACACAGAGTCATAGAATTTTAGGGTTTTTAAGAGATCTCAGGCTACCCCATCTAACCTATACAACGACAAAAAGTGCCCAATACAACAGTCAATAATTGATCATCCTACTTCTGCTTAAAGACCTCCAATGCACTTGAAGTGTAACTGATTACCTTCTAAGGCTTCCCAGGCCAGTGGACAGCTCTAATGATATGGACATTTTCCCTGATATCAAGCCTAAATTCACCTTTTCCCACTTCCCTCCAGTGTCTCCAGGTCTGCCTTTTGGGGCCAAACAGAACAGGTCTGATCCATCTCCCACATGACAGTCTTATCAAATACTCGAAGATAGGGCAGCTAAAGAGGTATAAAATGAGAAAAAGGGAGCAGGTCTACAAAATGAGACTGGAAATAAGTACCTCCCCAGAACTGTCATGGCTTCCCCATCATCTTTGCAGTTGAGAAGCTTGTCCACATTGGCATCCAGAACAGCCAATGCCAGTTGGAAGATCACTTTGATTCCTTCATAGAAGAAGCAGTCGACAACCACAACTGCACTCTCAAAAGGCATCACACTAAGAAACAGTGTGAGGAACCAAGACAGGGAGATGGTGGAGATCACCCCCAAATCTTGCATGCAGTCGTACAGCTGGGGGACATAGTCTCGGGCTAGTTCCTCGAAAACACCCTGGTCCACCAGTGCTCCTGTAAGGCAGGCCAGCAGAGAAAGGTGAAATGAGTCAAACACTTCTCCCTCTAATGAACCCATTCAAATGGCTTTAATTTAGTGGTTTGAAGGGACAATGCAATTTCCTTGCTACACTGAACTTCTCTGAATTCAAGCTTTTCATATTTCCCCTTCAACCAGACTGACAGACAGGTTTTCTTGTCCTTTCAACTCTGCCTTCTAGTACAGTTGGTCAATGAATTGTTTTTTAAATTAGTTTTGTCTGTGTCTCCTCCTTTGGGGCCATCCGTGTCCTTTTCTCCCCATTGTAAAAGGACATCGCTGTGCTAGAAATGAAAGTCAGAAAAATAAGTTTACAAGTTTGAACTAATGCATGAATCAAAGTACAGTAATTAGACTGGTATCTTGCCAGGTCAATGCCATCCTTAGCTGGATGGGTAGCTTACTGAGCCAGCTACCAGTATACATTCCATGGGACAGGCATTGGCAGAAACTCTATATATTGGGCCCAGATTAGACTAGGAGAAGGTTAGGGCAGTACCTCTCTAAGGTTTTTCCTAGTTGCTAATAGGCTGTCCCCTACAACCACCCCCATTTATGTTGCATTTATCTTGTACTTATCTCAGTATGCATGTATTGTTTTGCCCAGTAAAATATTAGCTCCTTGAGGGCAGAAGCTCTATACACCGAGAGATTAGCAGAATATCAGGCATGTGGCAGACATTTAATAAGTGCATACTGAAGAAATGAATGAATTTTGTTCTGCTTGAGGCTCTCACTCTGATCCCTGATGCAAAGCTTGTCTTTTGGTGACCCAGAAGGCAATGGAAAGACATGACCATCACAAGTAGAATGAATCATCTTGTCAATGATGATTTGTGTACAAGAAGTGGCTGGTGGGAAGAAGCATTTATTAAGTACCTACTATGTTCCAGGCACTCTGCAAAGTGCTTTAAAATATTATCTCATAAATGACTCTGAAAGACTTATGAATGACCAAGCACAAGTTGAAAGAACTTAAGATGAAATGGTAATCAGTTGATAGATAGCTGATGGACTGAGTGTAGACTAAAGACTATTTTTTCTTTGGTCATGGCTAGTGAGAGAATTTATTTTGTTTAACTATTCATATTTGTAATAGGGTTTTGTTTTTCTTGCCTCTTCTTTGGGTGTAGGAGGGGGAGGTGGGAGGGAGAGAATTTGGAACTAAAAATAAAATTGAATTAAAAACAATAACAACAAAGACCTCATTTGATCTGCACCAACAGACTTAGGAGATCAATACTATTATTTCCATCTTACAGTTGGAGACACTAAGGCAGATGGAGGTTAAGTGACCTGCCCAGGGTCACACAGCTAGTTAAATATCAGAGACAGAATTTCAGTTAGGTTATTCCTGACTCCGGGTTCGTCACTCTGTCTACTACACTGCCTAGCTGCTTAAAAGGTATCATCCAAGACATTAATGTCTGGAAAAGAAAGTGGCCCAGATTTGCAGGAAATATAATGGACTGCCCAATGTGTCCCACTGGTATATATTAAGGGATCTAAATTATGGCCTCTAGTATGAAAAGACTTGGACAAGAATCACACAGGAAGATAAGGCATGGATGGGCAGGGATCTAAACTGGGAGGAGTGACTCTGTCAGTGAGATCACAGATTCGTTGAAGAATCAGTGTTCTGTAAGTCAATCAGCTGCAACTGACTTGTTATGTTGTCAGTACTGAATAGCTGATACGTCTATTCACTTAGTTCCATCTAGCGGATAGAGTTTTGGGGCTGGAAGCCTCATCTCCCTGATCAACTCTGGCCTCAGACACTTACTAGCTGTGTGACCCTGGACAAGTCACCTAATTTTTTTGCCTCAGTTTCCTCATCTGTCAAATGAGCTGGAGAAGGAAATGGCAAACCACTCCAGTATCTGTGCCAAGAAAACCCCAAATGGGGTCATAGAGAGTTGGACATGACTGAAACAAATGACTAACAGCAACGAGCTGATTATCTGGTTTCCCAAGTTGAAAAATGTTTTGGCCCAAATTCAACATCAACTTGTTTAGGTCTGTGGAGAGAAGCTGTTCAGTTACCAATGGCAGGGCAGAGGACCAATGATGCCAGAAAAAGGAGTTTGAGGCTTCTTTCTAGAACTGGCGCAATGAGAAAGAGGTGGGATTTGGAGTTGGGGTCCCAGATTCAAATCCTCATTCTTTACTCATTATGAGAACTTTTGCGTCTTCAGGTCTCAGTTTCCTCCTCTGTACAATGAGGATGTCAGACTAAATGACCTATGATTTCTTCCAGTTCTAAACACAGAGATGATACTATACACATTGGTCCCAACATTTGGCTCAATCAGAACGAGGAAGCTTTTACGATACCCTGAACAATGTTTGAAGCACTCAAGAGAGCAGATGAAAAAACAGTAAGGGGTTGTGGAAATATTTTTTAAAGTGCCTGCTGTGCAATTGATTTCTAAAATCACCTTGCACCGTAGATTTATTTTTTTCTAAATTAAATAACCCACATCTATTGTCTTTCTCTGCTCATTCTTATTCTATTCAGAAATCTATTGATCCTACTGGTGTTTCACAGTCTCCCAGTAAAAATACTTCCTTTTTTCTGGTTGTTTTTTCTGGTTTATATTATCAAAATTCCTGTTTTGCTCTTGGAAGGATGGACCTTCCCATCACACTTCTTAAAAAGAAATCACTATTTCTTAAACAAGGATACTGAGTCTGGAAATCCCATGTGACTTTCTGCATATAAGTTGGGTTCATCTGGGGTGTGGGCACACATCCTCTGGGATTTTCCTATTTTAACTAATATATTTGCTAATTAAGCCCAAAGTTCAGTTGTTTATACTGCTATAGGTCTTGAGAAGCTGTCAGAATCTCCTCAATTGTCCTCAAGCCCTGGGACAACGTGTCATTGACTTAGCCTCATTATGGCTTTTGATCAGGCATCATCTCGTATCATATCAATCATATCATCTTTTAGACTCAAGTCAGTAGATATGCCTTGTTTTGTGATTTCCCTGGTCAATGGTGATTGGGAATATAGCACCAGTCACATTAGGTCCGTGAGGGACACCTCGCTAGAAAACACCATCTGGGTACCAAGGAGGCCAAATTTTAAACCCATTCACACATACCAACAACTCTGGTGTTGTAGTAGTCAGGAAGCATCCTTTCACACAAAGCTACCAGGAGCCAAAAGGCTTCTTCCTCTTTTGCATATAAAAGCAGCACTGAGGTTACTATGTTCATTGCCTAGAGAGATGAATAAAAAAAAGAAATTAAAAGATGAAAAGGGTGATTTTGGGGGAAGGAGGTGGTGGTAGAGTTGGAGATGGAAAAATAAGATCAGCGAATTCAGAGTCAGTGTTTCACTGTGTCCAAAAATCAAGTGGGTATTTTCTAGGCAACTTATTTGTGACTGTTTACTTGGAGCAAAGCTACCAAAACACAAGACAAGCAGGCAAGGCTTCCTCTTAAATGACTGTTCATTGGTAGACTTGTTCAGTATAAGTTAAAGCACCCACAAGTGAGGTCAGTTTTTCCCTTTCCTCTTGTCCAGCCATCATAGTTTCCACTACCCAGGACCCAAGGTCAAAGGCTCTATAGAGGGCATTATTTTATATAAAATGTAGTAACTAAGGAAAGCAAAAGACCAACTGAATACAAGGGAATTCCCAAGTAACACTGTCTAGCTGGATAAGGCAAAAAGCTTCAAACGTGTTCCAAGCAACCTTTCCTTTGTGGGAAAGAGTTTAGACAACCCAGGTGTTATAGATACACATGAGCATCAGCTGAAGGAAATGGAATTTGGTGGGGGTTTTTTTTCCAATTCGGAAAAGAGAAGATTCAGGGAAGGACATGATAGCTGCCATCGAGTATCTTAAGAGGTATTAGCTTAGTTCTGCTTGGACCCCAATGGCAGAACTAGAAGCTGTGGGACGAAACTGAAGGACATTTCATCTGGATGGCAGGAAAAGCTGTCTAATAATTAGAGCGGGCCTCCTTTCCTAAGGGTCTTCTAGCAAAGGCTGGCGAATCACTTGCCCAGGATTATAACCAGGGCAGGGCAAGTGGAGCTCTATGCAAATAGGCTAAAATTAAATTGAGAGGGCAATGAATGACAGCAATTTTAGAAGCATAGGAACTTGATACCTAATTTAGCAAGAGGAATTACTGAAAATAGAAAGCTACTATCCTCTCTCCATAGGGTGGCTGTTACTTCAAGTCTTTCTCCAAAGTCTCCATCCCTCCATAACCCCAAAAGTTTGTTTCTAAAAGTTGGTTTTAGGGCAGATTTTGTGGTGCTTATCCTAGGCCCTAGAATGTCTAACTATGGCTCTGTGGTAGAAAGGAATTTTGATAGGACTTTGGTGTCTGAGTCTCCTTTTCACTTCTGGGCTCTGTATACCTTACTTGAGCTCTATTTTTATTAGAAGCTAATTCAATTATGTAATGGTCTTCTAGAACAGAGGTTCTAATCTAGGGTCCATAAACTCCCATGGGGCCTGTGGATGGATTTCAGGAGATTCATGAACTTAGGAAAATATTTTTTAATTAAATGAAAATTTTAAAATTACATCTTTGTTTTCACTAATCTCTACAATTCAGCACTTCCTTCCATTATGAATGTAGGCAAACTTTAGTATAAGAAGATTTTTCCTACTGCTAAAGGAATCCATGACACAAAAAAGGTTAACAACATGTTTTCTAGAAACAGTTATACAAATTTAAATTAAAAAAATCCTCCCTATTGTATTAAAATGCCTGTACAGTTTCTAGAGTTACTAGATTTTAGTACAGGGAGGAGCTTTAAAAAAGACCTAATAGACCAATTCATTCACCTTATGGATGATGATACCAAGACCAAAGGGGAGGTATGGACCCAAGGCCACATAGCTGGGTAGAAGCAGGGACAGAGCCT
Source organism: Notamacropus eugenii (assembly GCF_028372415.1). Classification (NCBI taxonomy): domain Eukaryota; kingdom Metazoa; phylum Chordata; class Mammalia; order Diprotodontia; family Macropodidae; genus Notamacropus; species Notamacropus eugenii. The sequence goes on from NC_092877.1 coordinate 137,571,053, forward strand.
GACTGATTGTATGTTCTTTCCATTACACCCATGGTGTCCCCACACTTCTCTCTCTTTTAACCACCAGGTGTCTTAAAGTGAACATCTCAAATTTACCTGGCAATATCCTATGTTGGGATTTCTAAAGGCATAAGCTGTTAACACTCTCCTCAGAGCAGCAATACCCATTTCATTCTGGAAAGCCGGGTGTTCTGGGAGGGACCGGTGCAAGTCTCGTTCAATTTCCTCCGTGGCAAGGTTGTACTTTCCCATAGACTTTTCCACCAGATCTTCATAATAGCCAGGATGGGTGACCATCTCATTGATGGCTCCTAGGAACAGTCCCAACAGCATCAAACATGGCAGTAACTGCGTACAATTTCCTGTTGTTCTGCTAGGACTGTTTTCTAATCTTAGGAACTCCCCACCCTTGGTTTCCCTAACATTTGCTAATAAATTCTTTATTTTTAAGAAAAACAATGAAATCACATGAAGGATGTGGGTGTACTCAGATGTTATCCTTTTGACCAGCCACATCTAGGGTTGCCCATAGATGAAGCTCAGCCTTTTGTGTCCTCCCACCTTCCCTTTCAGTAATCAATCAATAAAAGTGCCTACTAGGTGCCGGACACTTCACTAAGCACTGGGGATACAAAAAAAGGAAAAAGACAGCCCTTGCCTTCAAGGAGCTTACAATCAAATCTCTGCCCTCCTAGTACAGATGTCAAAGGCAGTATGTGGTCTGCAATGAAAGAGGGTATGGTTCCAGCCCCCCTGGTTTGTGTCTGAATTTGACACCACTCCCTTGGTACCCTCTAGTTCATGTCGCTAGAGGCTCAGCTGAAGGAACTAGGAATCTTTAGTTCTAATAAAGGAGCCACTGGGCGGGGATGGGGGGATGGTGGTGAAAGAGGAGGAGCAGATGATGGCTGTCTTCATGTATCTGATGTGGGATCATGTTGTTTTTTTTGGTCACAGGGAGCCAGATCAAAAATGATATGTGGATGATGCAAAGAGACCAGTAGAAGCATGCTGTCAGAACTTCCCAACAATGAGAACCTTCTGGATGTGAAATGTTGCTGTCTTCAGAGGTGGTAGGTTTGCTCCTTCTCAGAGGTCTTTTAAGCCAAAGGCCCAACTTGCTAGGTGTATGGAAATTATTTTCTGGGAAAGAAGGTGGATTAAGTAGACACTGAGGTCTCTTCCAAACCTCAAATTTCGGTGATGCCCATTTTTTCTCAGGCAGAGTAAACAGAAGGCTTCAGGACTTCAGAACCAACTGGCTAGCTGTCAAATAATGGCATGTGAAATGCTAGCTGATAAAGACTTATCTCCCTGACAGATTCACATTCCAGCAACAGATATAAGGTTCCTAAAGGTAGAAACTCAATGGGGTGGGGTGTTTTTTTTATGTTCATTTTCTTGGAGGGGATGTTTTACAACTTTGTATTTCCAATGCCTAAGGATACTGCATATTTATTTATTTTTTTGCTATGATTTCAAAAAGGGAATTCCTCCTGTGGAAACTACCTCCCCATCAATTCAGACCGCCACCAAATCTTAAACTTAGGTTAAGTGATCACTCTAGGGTCACACAGCTAGGATATATCAGAGGCAAAACATGACTCTTCCTGACTCCAAATGTGGCCCTCTGTCTCCTATTTCACCTTGCTTCTCTCTATTCATGAAGCAGGTGCTGAATAAATGTTTATTAAATAATGCATGTGAAACACTTGACAAACCCTAAAGGGCTCTATAAATGCTAATTATTATGATAATAGAAAACTGAACTTTGAGGCAAATGAAGCAATAAGCTCTTAAAGACAGAAGTAAGCCAGCTCTGTCTGGGATGTATAGAATCAGAAATGGAGAACATTAGAACTGAAGGAAACCTCAGAGGATGTCAAGTCAAATCCTTTCATTTTACAGATGCAACCTTAGCTCAGAGACATGAGGCAAATTACTTAAGGTCATCAAGGGAATGAGTCAGTGGTAGAGCTGGCATTCAGATGCCAGGTCTTCTCATTTCCTGTGAGGAGAGTGATCTTCCTACTTTCCCACATCTCTTAGCCTCTGTCGTCAGTTAACTTTATCCAAATAGCCAATAATTCCATCTGCTCCTTAGATTGGTCCTGTCCATATGCATCTCCATATAATCACCCAAAGCAGTGGTGATACTACTGACGTATATTGGAAAAAGCTAACTGGATGATAGTAACTTGATACTGATGGGCGGCTAGGTGATGCAGTCAAGAGAATCCTCAGATGTACAGTCAAGAAGACTCATCTTTCCCAAATCCTTCAAATCTGGCCTCACACACTTATTAGCTGGGTGATGCTGGGCAAGTCACTTCACCTTGGTTTACCTGGTTTTTTCATCTTTAAAATGAACTAGAGAAGGAAATCGCAAACCATTCTTACATCTTTGCCAAGAAAATCCCAAATGGGCTCAAGATTGAAAATGACTGAACTGCAAATCTGATAGTAGCCTAATTGCCATCACTTATAGGACAACTTTAAGACAATTTCTTGTAGAGTTCCCAGAAAACCTAGCAACAAAGAGCCTTAATAAAATGATTAAAGAAATGAAGTTTGTCTCAAAGTTTATCAAATTAAACTTGAAGGAAAAATGGATGTAAAACTAGGCCTCTTTTACCCACCAGATCAATGTTCTTTCCACAAGATACACACACTTTTATTGGATGTAAAGGGCTGAACCCATGGACTCCCATTGTGGAAACTCCCTTCACCAATTGTCGTTGTTCACTCTTTCAGTCATGTCCAACTCTTCATGAATCCATTTAGGGTTTTTTTGGCAAACGTAACTGGAGTGATTTGCCATTTTCTTCTCCAGCTCATTTGACAGATGAGGCAAACAGGGTTAAGTGACTAGCTCAGGGTCACACATTGGGTGTCTGAGGCCAGATTTGAATTCAGCTTTTCCTGATTCCAGCACTCTATCCACCGTGAAACCTAGCTGCCCCTTTGTAAACTTCTATATATGTTAACCATTACTGTGATTAACCAAAGCAGGTCAGCAACTCCTTACAGTCTTAAAGATTTACAGAATTGCCTGAGGTCACTGAGAAGTTAAGTGACTCCTTGGCTCACAAAGTCAGTAGGTGTCAGAGGCAGGTCTTTCTTCCTGTGAGGCTAGCATCACATCCATTCCACCACACTGCTTTCACTAGCAGTGAGACATATTTGTTCTTTACCCAGAACTGGATTCTGCAATTCTGTAATGTTTAGCTGGTCCCACCATTGTCTCAGAGGTGGAATGGGGAACATTTCTGTTTGGCTTGACGTGTGTAACCAATGCTCACGTAAGAAGCATTGTTCTCCACTAGTTTTTGGTTCTGTTTTGTTTTTCCAAGTCTATGTGAATATAGAGTATATAGATCTACAGATTCTAATCAGAATAAGGTAGTATTAAAATATAATCCAGGCCTTACAGTGTCAACCAACTGAATCATGTTGCCAAGGTGATCAATTCTTTTCCCCAAACTGAGAAACAGAGAGAAAAATGGATAGCACTTATCTCCTCTCCATGTCCTTGCCTACTAATTAGAGGGCTCAGAATTTTGATTCTTAGAAGTGTTCCTGGATGAGGACCTGTAATCATCCCACTCCAGCATAATGAAAAACAAGGGCATGTAAATAGGTTCGTGTGGAATGGGGTGATATAAAGCAGACAAAAACCAAATAATTCCTCTCAAAGTATTTGTCTCATTTTAAGCAACTCAATATTTGCTGCTTCTGAAAAGAGCTCACGGGGCTAAAGTAGGTCATGAATTTATCAACACTCTAGTTCCCGAATTTGTTTGGTCCTGAACTCCAGGTAAATTGTGGCTTCTCTTGTATTCTCTGGTGTTCCATGGAGTACTCTTTGATTTCCATATCATTCAGCAACTTATTAGCTACGGTACTTGTGACCACTTTTAGATCCAAATTTAAAAGGCAACCCACTTAGAACTGTTGGACCTGATAAATTTCAGTCTTCTAAACAGCTTTGACAATTTGCAATTTTATCACCCTGGTGAACTCCCAGCAAGCAGCCAATGTAGGACAAAGAGAAGGAAAAAGAGTTACCTCATGGGGAGTAGATTCTGCAGTAATAATAATGACAATGATAAGAACCTTTTTGGTCTCTGTAATAAAGCTCAGTTTTCTACTGCATTTATGCCAAGAAGAATCAGGAAACATCTTGTCCAGAAGTTGGCTGTGAACCAATAATGTCGAAGTCTTCATTCTTCATAGTTTATGAGTTTGTCCTTTGGATAGTGGATGTCTTTGGGATGGGGTATGTTGGTGTGGATATGGATTTGGACTTTTCTCATCTCCAAACTAGATGCTCCAAGGAAAATATAAGAATCCAGGAGGTGAGGATATTAGGACTCTTAATTCTCATCTTTCTCCTTCTCCTCTAATCCCTTGAAACTCTAAATGGACTATTGGACTATGTACTGGTACATACTAGACTATGTTTTTTCAGTCCTGTCCAATTCTTTATGACCCTGTTTTGTGGTAAATATACTCCAGCTCATTTTACAGATAAGGAAACTGAGGCAAACAGGGCTAAGCAACTTGCCCAGGGTCATATAGTCAGTAAGTGTCTGAGGCCAGATTTGAACTCAGGAAGATGAATCTTCCTGACTCCTGGCCCTACGCTCTTCTTCTTAACTCCAATCTGGCACTTGCTGCTCAAGGCTGTATTATGTACTGAACTTCAAAAATACCTCATCTCTCAACAAAGGGAAAACTTTTCCTGTAGGCCAGGAAAGGAAGGTCACTGGTGCCAGAGAACATCATGCCTCCTGTTAATCCATTCAAACAGATTTATTGCTTTCTTCTATTTATGGAGAACTTCAGGAACCTGTTATTTCAGCCTCTCAAGCAATTAGCTTGCCAGAAGCCAACCAGAAATATATTGTTTGTTTTGACTCTTTAACTCCTCTGTAAATATCATGGGAACAGAATCAGACCACCTGGCAGACAACTGAGTACCTGCCCTGGGAGTGGAGGCTGTCTCTGGAATGTAGGGAATATCAATACGTCCTGAGGTGTGTTAGCAGGTGAGCCCTGAGCTGATGTGGCAAGGAAGGGATGCAGTGGTTGTCTCCATCCTCATAAGAAATGGGAGGTGGAAAGAACATGGCTCATGACAGACAACAAGTGAGAAATCATATCACAGATTTAGAGCTAGAAGGTACCTCAGATATGATCTAGTCCAAAGCCCTCATTTGGCGGATGAGGAAAATGAGGCCACAAATAGTTAAGTGATCCATTCAAGGTCACAGACGTAGTTAAGTGGCAGAGCCAGGGCTCAAAGTCCAGTCCAAGCAGAGTTTACTCTTAACAGAGCATGGATGGAAGACTGTAATAGAAAATTCTGCTGGGTCACAGAATCTCACAAGGAGGATAATAAGTTTAGAGCTGCCTTGGAGATCTCTTAATCTTATAGATAAGGAAGCCATGTCTCATAGATTCATGAGGAGGGTCTAACTATCAACCCCAGAATATTCCAAGGAAGAAAGTTAAGATTTCCCTGGGTGAAGAGGTAAGAAATAAAATCTTGCCACATTCCTGCTTCAAGAACATATAGCCAATGTGGGAGAATAGGAAGAGAGAAGATATTCTATGGGGCACCTCTGGAAAATGACAGAAATCAAGTCCCTTTGAAAATAAAAAAAAAGATTACTCACTGGACTAGATCAGTCAAAGTGAGGATGTGAGCTAAGGACTTGAACATCTTGCCCAGTTCCCTTATTTTGTTAAAATATTCTCAATTTCCTAAATCAGAAAGAATTCTTTCTTAGTCTATTTCTTCTTCCAGTGAAACTGGGCCATTTGTTGTTCCTGGCACACATTCAATTGCCTTTGTAGAGAGGATATATAGGGGCCTGGAATGAGCTCTCTCATGACCGTGGCCTCCTAACATCCCTAACTTGACTGGCTGCCTTCAAATCACAGGAACTATCTCCTCTGTGAGGTTGTTCCTGAGTCTTCCAAATTGTTGGTGCTCCCCACAGAAAATACTATATCTCTTCCCAGTAGAATATAAACTCCCTCAGGAGAATGGCTGTTAATTTTTGCTTTTGCATTCCCTGGTACCTAGCAAAGTGCATGGCCAATAGCAGTACCCAGTAAATGCCTGTTGAATTGAACTGAGTTGAATGTTAAAGGGAATGTAATGGGAAGGTTAGCTGGGACAGGTTTCTGATGAAACCAAAAGGTAGATCTGAGTCAGGTCTTTGGGTATTTCCAGGAATAGCTTTGCATTGCTACTGGAGGAAATCTGAGCTATGTGCTTCCATCCAGATACCATGTTGGGGGGAGATGCCTCTAACTAAAAATCCTGTTTGAGAGTCAAGAAAAGATGCTCACCTGAGAGCAGCATCCAGAGCTCCCCTCTCATGCCCTCTGGGATGCCTTTTAGCACCAAGTCTCGGGTTTTCTCAGTGCGATACATGCAGATCCCCTGGCCGTATTCAGCAAAGTGAATCTTCCAGGCTTGCTCTTTCAAAAACTCTTTGGCCTAAAAGGGATTGGGAAATAATACATTACAGACAGAAAGCTAGATGCCATGGAGACATCTAAAAGGCATCATCAAAACCTTTTCTTTTGACTGGAGTGGGAAGTGGGGGGAGGAAATCAAAATGCCTATAGCTGACTTTCACTAGTGTGGAGCTGAGTCACATCATCTGGCTAGGTAGGTGATACTTGTAGGAATGGAGCTAAAATTAAAACCAAGAGGAATCATTCATGATGAAAAGAAAGGAAAACGAAAATGCTACTCTACAGTGACAGGGAGTAAAGTGATGAGAAGTGAAAAACTAGCCAGGGATTTCTTAGGAAGAAGACCTAAATTTTCTGATGAATTAACATGTCTTTGGTCAGCTAGTACCTGCATTTGTGGGAGCTTTTCCCTGTGCCTACTCCTGATTTCATGTAGAATGAGTAATAATTTGTGATAGGCAAAGTAGCGAAGGCTACTGATTCCATTCACACACTCTGCCTCACTGGTAGCTCTCCAAGGTCTAAGCAGATTAGTTTAAGAAAATGCACCATAACAACAGATGTTTATATCCTGCTTTGAGTTTTAAAAAGTATTTTATATACATTAACCTCCTTTGAGCATTAAAAAACAACCTTTGAGAGATAAATAAAGGTGTACATCTATCTATCTACCTATCTATCTATTTTGTACCTAAGGGAAATAAGGTTCAGAACCAGGATTTGAACCCTGGCATTAAAATCTCTCCCCTCCATCTCTTTCTCTTCTGTCTTTCCCTCTCTCTCTCTTCCCCCAAACAATTATTTGAATAATTTAAGACACTGGTGGGTTCAGAGGTGGTGGCACAATCCTTACATTCATACTGCCGGCTCATCAAGAAGTCTTCATAAATTGATATAGCCAAAAGAAAAAAAAAAGCATTCCCTGCAAGCCAGTCTTCTGATGATGAGCCTCACTTGATTTAGCTGCAGGTGCTCTCAGATGGCAGATATGGTCAGATAGGAAGCCATTCTCGAACTGGCCTGACCTGTTTGTGTTGGTATTCTGCTGACATAAGCATAGAGAATCCAAAGTCCCTAGGATGCTGCAGTGAAGCATCGCTAGAGGACTGCAGGAACTGATAGCAAAAAGCTATTTGGGGTAGAGGTAAACCTTGGCTTTCACTGGTGTTGGGAGTTCCCTCTACTGATACTGATTGGCATTTATTCTAGAACTTATACTCTTAGAGAACTGCTTAGGACACTGAAGGGGTTAAGTGACTTGCCCCGGGTCATACAGCCAGTATATTAGAAATGGGACTTGAATTCAAATCATACTTACTCCAAGGCCAGTTTTTCATCCACTCTGCCATTTCAACTTAATGACGGCTATATCGGCATTTGTACACATATATGTGTGCACGTGTGTGCACATGCATGTGCGCATATACATGTGTGCATACACAGCCGGAAGAAGTGAGTTGAAAGCTTGTCTCAGATACTTACTAATTGCATGGCAATGGGCAAGTCACTTAATCTATGTCAGCCCAGTTTACTTATCTATGAAATAAGGCTAATAATAGCACTTACTTCATGAGGTTCTTTGTGAGGACCAAATGAGATATGTGTTAAGTATTTTACAAACCTTAAAATGTTATATAAAATATTAATATGCCTACACACACACACACACACACACACACACACACAATGTTCAAAGAGCTTAAAACTCAAGACTTCTTGGGATACTGTGTATGTATGTGTGTGTGTATATATGCAAAAACACATGAAATTATATAAACAGTTATGCGTGTATAGTGTTTACAGAACACTGATAAATAAAAATTTATAAATATTATTATTATAAATAAGTATTTCCATGTAAATGCTATGCACACAGACACAGAAAACACACATATAATATGTATGTATGTACTTAGAAATACAGGCCAATAAAGCACTTGGACTCAGTTGCAAAATTGAAATAAATGATAAAAAATTACCCTTTTTTCTTGATCTCAAGTAAACTACTATGAAGTCAATTTTCACAATTCAGACCAATCTGTTTTTCCTTATGGGAAAGTTTATGCTTAAATAAGAAGATCACATGAATGTGTCACTTTAAGACACTCAGGTTATTATAAATGAGGCTACAGAAAGCAAGCAGGGACCTACTAATTTAGGATTGAATTCCTCAGGAGAGCGCCGCCGATACATGGTCATCAAGGGCTGGGTGGCTGTTGGAACGTTGTTCCCATTCAGGTTGAATTGACGCTCGCCTCCATCTGCCTCAGAGCTCATGCTGGGTTGAGGGCTGGAGGAGATAAGACTGCTGGGCCTGGAATAGACCTGTCAATGCAGATATACACATATGCTCTACAGCTTCTTAAAAGCATATATCCATATGTATATATGCAGTACATCAAGGATGTATGACGTCATTTGTCAGCATATTCCCCTCTATTGATACAGAATGCAGTTCCTCTAAGCTTGTAAATGGTTTTCTTGAATGACTATGCCCGAAAACATTTATCACTTGTAGCCAACTTTCTGGTGATAAGATTCCTTAAACTTGGCCAAAGTGGTTAAACACAACACGGCCTTCATTTGGGCCTGAAGTTAAAGCCTTTCTAGTTTGGCAGGAATTGTTATTTCACTAGGCATAGCCTCCAAGAACCCAAGGTCACTTGCCCATCAAGATGAGGCACCAGAACAGGACATCAATTGCACACATGCTACTATAAAGAATGCTTTCCTAAAGGTCATTTTTTGGGGGTCCCTGCTGTGCCACATTTGATACCTAAGGCCATGGAATAATCATTTCTTTTTTGAACTCTCTCTTACCAAGTCCCATTGAGTGTATGCCAGGAAATAGCCAATAAATATATGTTGAACTGAACTGATTTGACAGGGTCCAAGGAGAACTGGTATTCTGCATGATGGCAGATAATACAATAGAGAGGATGCAGGGCACTAATGCTGACAATAGATACAGCCATGTCAGAGACATAAGGAGAATCTAGGCAGGAAGATAAAGAGGTAGGTGGCTCTAAAGTCCATCTGGAACCCAGATGACACCAAATTAAGCTGGTCATCCCTTCAGTACCCGTCATACTTATAAGTAGGGCATATTTCTGAACCGTTGTTGATCTATAACATTTTCATGACAGTTTGGAAGATGCCCTTGCCAAATCACCAGACGATGTCTCCCCAGCCATAGAAGTGTATGGATCATGGGCTGAGTGTATTTGAACTGAGGCCTCACTTGGGAGCCATCACTACCACACTCCCTCTCCCCTGAGGGGAGGGGAAGGGCCAGTTAGAATTATTTCTGTAGGGAACGTAGGCACACCTGGGTCACACTGTTTGCATCCCTCCTGGCAATAGATTAGCATCAAATTCATGGTGAATATAATCATGCTGTTGTATGCAATTTCCAAAGATCTTGAGAGTGATAACTTTGGAATGCATGATAGCTAGTTTCCCTGTAAATTGGTAGCAGATTTTTCACAGAACTGGAACAACTAGGGGAAAGAAGGAGGAATAGTTAAGTTACAAATGACCAATTGCCATTGCTTTCCATGGCATTCAGTTTGAACAATCTGTCATCCCAGGTCAGTGATGACATAATGGGATGTTGTAGGATGACCCCTTATGGGTCAGGAGATGTGGTTATCTTATCTCAGTTTAAGGTCATGCTGGCTAATCACAATGCAGAAGAACATGACACATGAGATAAATCAGAAATTACTGATTGGAAAAAATGCTGGACTAGGTTTTACACGGGTGGTGGATGTGATGGACTTGATCCATCTCTGAATCTGAGATTCTGACCTTTTCCCCACTGGCTGCTCTCCCCATACCTCATCATCTGAACTGTTGCAGCTTCCTGAAATCTCTTTGTCCAAGTATATTTTGGAAGTTGTTTGTTGCAGGAAATCTGAGATCCTCTGCACCAAAAAGTCTCTGTCTTTCAAGTTAGCAAAGAGAAAGGTCATCCGGTTCTTTGTGCTGATGGATAGGGGGCTGGGTAAGACACTGGAGCTGTCAGCCTTTTCCACAATTGTTACCTGAGAAGAAACAGATCATCACCAAGTCAATTAGAACCCAGATAGCACTATGCCAGCCAAGAGCAGAATGACAAACAGCCAATATGTTTGAATTCTGTGGAATGTATGCATTTTATCAAGGCGGAGGAGATAGTGTCCTCTATTCCAGGAAACGGAAAAAATGCTCAGCAAATCTTAACATGGAACTGAAACTCGGATAGACTTTTCACTCTTTCCAACTGAACTTTGAGTTTCTATTAAACAATTTATGGATATAGGAGATGACGTTTCATTGTTGTGGTCTCATCTATGACAACAAGATCATCACAAATTGCACGGCTTCCTATACCATGGTTTAGGCTAAAAGGGTTTTCAGGACACTGATAATCCTTCAACTTCTCCTACAGACCCGCCAGGGTTTTATACTCCTCTCCCCCATCCCATTTTTAAAACCTTGATTCACAAGCAGCCATAGTAAAAGCAATCTAAGTGCTCATCTGCCTGCACATCAAGACTACCACAGGGAAGAGGGAAATCAGTTTCAGATCTGAGATCAAAGATTGCATTTGGTGGTTTATAATGGGGGCTGTTGTCAGCTGGGAACCAGGCTAAATACCAAGGCCCTTTTACTCAGAGCATTAGAGTAAATTCTAAAGCAAGTCCTAGGGGCAAAAGGCAAACTGTTTACTGGAAGAGCTTCTGAACACACACACACACATATATAATATATAATGATGATATGTATAACAACAATAATAATATTTTTTGAAAAAGCACTTAGCTCAGTGACATAGGCACTATATATTGCCTATGTAAATGATAATATATAATATAAAAATATAAATATATAAAATAGAACATATAAATGCCTATTCCTTTCCCCTCTCTCCTATTTGTATTTTTCATGCATGTATGTGAGCAGGGGGGCATACATGTATACATGGGAACATGCATGTGTACACAGAGGCATGCATGTGTATGTGAAGGCTCAGGCTAAACTATAAGAATTTCTGGTGAGATTTTCAGAAGAAAATATTCTCTGTACTTTCACTTCTGCATGAAAGGAAGTTTGAAAAGTTCAGCATGAATCTTATCAGTATTATCCAATTTGTTCTTCAATGGAGAACTTCAATGGAGTTCAGAAAAGAGTCCTAGAACAAATCACTACCCTGCCATTTCTATTTTATATTTAATGATTCTCTAGACTACTGTGTGAAAACCAGCATGGAATGTTGAACTTGGAGGGAAAGCTGGCTCTGGAGCTAGGAAGGCCTCTAATATATACCTGTAGTATGACTGTGGCTAAGTTGCTTAATCTCTTAGTACTCGAAGATTTTAAGTCAGAGGTTCCCAAACTTATTTGACCTACGACCCCCTTTTCAAAGAAAATTACTCAGTGCCCCCCGGAAATATACTTTCTTTAGCCTTTTAATTTTTTTTTTGAAATTTGTGTTATTTTAGAAAAATAGAATTTTTTTAAAAAAAGATGCATATAATTTATTGTAAATTTGTGTTGTTTTCCTGCTTTGAAATTTTGATGACATAACATTGTATCATGCAACTATATAGTATCTCATTGTAAACAAGTCATTACACGCACATATTCCTTTCGATGGATGCTGGACTTCCTGACAATGAGCAAAAAACTCACCTGCCAACACTTGCCTGTTAAGACCTGTTGGTGGACTTGACCACTGATAGGTCATAACTTGCATTTTGTGTGTTTCTTTGAAAAATAATGTAAACATTACAACTTTAACTCTGATATACAACAGATGAAAAACGCACGAAAAATTTTTCAAAATTTTCTTATCTTTTCTTCTTCCCTTATGCTTTCACCATCCTCTTATTTTTATTCAATGCCTCTCAACTGTACCCAAAGCTATTACTGACCCCCATGGATCATTCCAGAACCCCCTGAGGGGTGGTACTGCCCTCTTTGGGAAGCTATGTTCTAAGTTAAAAAGAAGATACCAATTCCCCAGTTGATAAATGGTCAAAGGATATGAACAGGCAATTTTCAGAGGAAGAAATTAAAGATATCTATAATCATATGAAAAAATGCTCTAAATCACTTTTGATTAGAGAGATGCAAATCAAAACAACTCTGAGGTACCACATCACACCTATAAGATTGGCAAACATGACAGAACAGGAAGATGATAAATATTGGAGAGGATATGGGAGAGCTGGAACACTAATACATTGCTGGTGGAGCTGTGAGCTGATCCAGTCATTCTGGAGAGCAATTTGGAACTATGCCCAAAGGGCTACAAAAATGTGCATATCCTTTGACCCAGCAATATCACTTCAAGGACTGTATCCCCAAGAGATCATAAAAATGGGAAAGGGTCCCACATGTACAAAAATGTTTATAGCAGCTCTCTTTGTGGTGGCCAAAAACTGGAAATCAATTGGGGAATGGCTGAATAAATTATGGTATATGAATGCAATGGAATACTATTGTGCTATAAGAAATGATGAAAAGAAGACTTCAGAGAGGTCTGGAAAGACTTATATGATGATTTGATGCTGAGCAAAAGGAGCAGAACCAGGAGAATTCTGTGCACAGCAGCGACCACAGTGTGTGAGGTTTTTTGGTAGACTTGAAACCTCATAGCAATGCAAGGACTTAAAAAAAATTTTCTAAGGATCTTCTAAGGCAAAATGCCTTCCACATCCAGAGACAGAACTATGGAATCTAATCGCAGAATATAGCAGATCATTTTTTTTTTTTTTGGTGTATCATGTTTTGGTTTATGTGATTTCTCCCACTCACTATAATTCTTCTATATAGCATGACCACAGTGAAAACGTAGTTAACAGGAATATATGTGTAGATCCTATACAGAATTGTATGCCATCTCGGGGAGGGAGGGGAAAAAAATCTAAATTATATGGTAGTGATTATAGAACACTAAAAATAAATAAAATTAATATTATTAAAAAAAAAAAAAGATACCAACATGCAGGGGTAGAAAAAGTTTCCTTAACCTGAAAGTTCCTTGTGCCAATGAAATCAAAGGTCTGGTCCCTATCTGTATAAACTACTGCATAAGTGGATAAAATAACTGATTTTATAATTAAATATGTATTAATAACCAGTGTATTAGCACAACTAAGGGCTCTGAACCTGTGATTTTTATTGGCATGGGCGAACTCATGGTACAGAAAATCCACTGATTCTGATCAGCAAATTGTATGTAACCAGAGAAACTGTGTGGGGAAGAGGCGGTTGGATGGAGGGCAGAGGAGGTCAAGTGCTACCAAGAATCACAGTCAGTTAGTATGCATCATATATAGGACTTGAACCCAGGACTTCCTGACTCCAGGCCCAGTGTTTTATCCACTTAATCACCTGGCTTCCCAGATATATAACAATAGGTACTCCTTATATGGCACTTAAGGACTTCCAAAGTGCTTAATATATACGTTATCTCATTTGGTTCTCACAACAACCCAAAGAGGTAGGAGCTATCATACATGAGGAAGCAAGCTGAGTCTCACAGATGTTAGGTGAGTTGTCCAGAGTCCCACACTAAGGGCATGAAGTAGGATTTCAATCTAGGTCCAGTATTGTAGTCAGTATTTCTTTTCTTCTTTTTTTGGAGGGGAGAAGGTCAGGCAATTGGGGTTAAGTGACTTGCCCAAGGTCAAACAGCAAGTAAGTATCAAGTGTCTGAGGCCATATTTGAAGGCAGGTCCTCCTGTCTCCAGGGCTGGTGCTCTATTCATTGTGCCACCTGGCTGCCCCATCTAGTCACTATTTCCAAATGGGAAGATATATGCACCACACATACTGGAGCCTTTTTCAGTTATATCAAGCTCAGGAACCTTTCTGTAAGTTACAAAAAGGTGGAATCACAGGATGCTACCACCATTGCCCTAGCATTCTCTAAGAGAAGTTAAGAATACAAACACTAAACATCCAGAGAAATGAAAATAACTTTTTCATAAAAAGCTCCAACTCCCTATGACCAATAGTGCATGAATGGAGAAACTCTGCTGAAAATGAGACCACTTAAAAATCCCTCTTCCCAAACCAATTGGCTTGTTTGTGAGTCTGCCTAGATTGGGTTATCTGTAAGCTGGAAATGCCAGGGCCCATAGCAAGGTCTACCTATACATTTATAAATCATCCACAAATCCCTGAGAATGCCACAGGTTCTACAGAAAACAAACCTAAAAAGTCAGCATGATGTCATGGAGCGAATGCCAGCCTTGGAGTAAGGTAGAGTTGGTGCTGAATCCCAACCATGGCTACTTGGTTGATTGGTTGTCCTTCATTCTCAAAGAGGACCAACATGACATCACCATGATAAGGTGAAGTTTCAGGGTATCTGACTGTGACTGATGAGACCAATACGAACTCGGAATGCTCTACTACAGGCTGGGCACAGATAGTCTGTGTGAACATTTGGGGTAGATACTCCAAATTTGCACATCCTATGTTTACTTTGAGCTGTCTCAATTCTGCTTTGCTCATAGAGCACAGCACCCTTTCTGATGTGGACACATCATGCTCAGTGGTCCTGTGCCAGTGTCTCCCATGTCGCACAGTCAAATCCAAAGTTCTTGATCCCAGTGGTCAAGTCACTTAACTCCTCTGCCCTTTAATTTCCTCATCTCTTACATGTCTGGTGTATGCAAAGTGCTTTGCAAACCTTAAAAGTGCTACATAAAGTCAGACAATCAATCAACAATTACCACCACCACATTTATCTGAATGCAAATTTGATAAAGACACCCTTGGTAAATGCTCCTGTGGGTAATAAACTACAATGTCTCGGTTCTCTTTTCACAGATAAGTTAAATACAGTAGAAACTTCCAATAAATTGTATCCAGGTGAAAATAATGGTCACATCCCAAGAACTAACTTCCTACTCTAGAATGATGAATTGCCCCTAGGCTGGGCATAGGGAAGAAGATACAACACAGCTTAAACAAACCTTTTTGCACTGCAATGAGCATGACAAGAGGAACTTATATAAAAGTAATTGCATCTAGACCCCTAATATTCCTAGGAGGACCCTAGTCAGGAAATCTCTTTAAGGCAATAATGGGTATCTCCCACAAAAGCTTCTGGGCAGTGGCTGTTGTTTTAGCCTACAATACTTCTAGTCATGGAGCTCATAGGATCACTGATTTAGAGCTGAAAGGGATCTTAAGGGTTATCACCCTTTCCTTTTACAGATGAGGAAACTGAGGCCATTGACAGTTAAGTGATTTTCCCAAAGCTATAGAAGGTAGTTAAGTGACAGACTCAGGATTCAAACTCAGTTCCTCTGATTCCAAAGCCAACACCCTTTCCAATGTATTTCCACATCTTAAAACCTATAGTATCCAGGTCAACATATTGTCTCATTTTCAAAAAGGGAAGAGAACATGGTAACTCCTCAATTAGTCTACAGAAGTCTACAATTGGCAATTGGTCATTTGGTACACATTTCATCTTACACTCAATCACTCAGACTCAGCTTAGCATTATCCAGGCTCCTAGTATGACCACTGCTCACTCAAATGGACCCTAAGTGCTTTTCACTGTTGTTTTTTCTATGTTCATCAAAATCCACAGGCAATGAAAATTGCATTAGTCCTTTGGAAACAGAGTACTTTGTAATTTGCATCTCTGATTCTTTTTCAGGGCCAGTGATCTGACATTAATACAGGCAGATGATTTACTGGTTAAACGGGGAAGGTGAAAATGACTAAGCCTGGCCATGGAGAAGAGTGGAGAAAAATCACTTCTCCCCATTCCATGCAGAGTGAGGTCAGTGTGGATGCAGAATACTGTCTATACTGTCAGATCCAATCACTATATAGCTTAGATTTGCTAAATTACTTTTTCCTACTCTAACACCAATGCAATACCCACAGTAGCCACTATGGACATGCATGCATATTTCCAGGATAAATTTGTAAAATATAAACTCTCTTCCTCAAAAATGAAACCAAGATATTTGTTAAAACACCAGAAAGCCAAATTCATCATAGTAACAAAGAAATTTATACACATTATCAAGGCAGGGAGCATGGCCAACCCCAAGCCTTCCCTCCATCAGGCCTCCCCACAAACAAGTTCCCTTAGACAAAATCACTCCCTCTCTCACTCATGCTACCTGCTCTGCTCTACCTGCTCTACCTGCTCTTTCCCAGCTCCACTCTTCCTGTTCTATCCATTCTGTAAGCTTCTCCCATCATTGGCTCCATGTAACTCAAGCTGTGGGCTGGGCCAGAGCTCAAAGTAGGTCCCATGGGCCTATTAAGGTGCAGGGAAGATCTTCAAATTCCCTTACCATTACACCTACTTGGTTAACAAAAGATGGCTCATTAGGGCACATTCAGAAATGAAAGAGAAGGGGATTTACTTTTGCCGTTTAAAATTACATTAAAAGTATAGTTTCATTGCTCAGGGTCTTCCCATAGATTTCTTGGTTACTTACTGCAAAATACCACTAAATCAGATTTATTTCTCTTTCCTAGTATTGTTTTCCTAGCTTTGGCGTTCTTAAAAAGGAACCCACTTGTGGCACAGCTCGGATCAGACAATCGACTTTAGCCTAAAAAAAAAAGTTCAAAGAATAACTTAGATGTAGAAAGTTATATAGAGGTCTAGGCCAACCCCTACCCAAAGTATGAACCTACTCTAAAATATGCCAGTAATGACCATCCAGCATCTGTTGATTATTTCCAGTGATGGGTAACTCACTGCCCCTTTATTTTGGGACAGTTCCAAATGTCAGTTCCTTTTAAATGTATATACATACACATATTACTTTGTGGAAGGATATTCTTCCTAACATTCTTAGGCCGCATGGTAAACAGCTACATCTCAATTGGTATGGGGTAGTGGAAACACTATTGAACTTGGAAACTGGAAAACCTGAGTTTGAATCCTGGCTTTGACACCTACTACCTACACTGTGGGCAAGCCCAATCATGTCTCAGTCTCAGGTTTCTAAATGCTACAATGGAGATACCACTCTACCTTTTGCCAGGTTATTGTGAAAGGAGTGCTTTGTAAGATTCTAAAGCTCTGTCTGAAGGATGCTATTTTATGTAGTAAATTCATAAAACAAGCACGATGTGGTGAACAGAAGACAGGGTATTTGGAAGCCTGAGGGCACCTACTCGAAGGACAACTCAAACTGACACCCCCTTGTTTCCTCACTACCTTAGGGAAGAATGATTTAATAAACTCTTCATTAGCCCATGATGCCTGGAACTATCTCTATATTGGCTTTGTCTTGCCCCTCAGGGTACTCCTACTCAATTTACAATATAAGAACATTCAACAAATATTTCTCTCATCCAATATTAACTCGGTGTCAATAGGTACAGTGTCCCACGTTGGCACCACACTGAATGCCCTGGGACCTGATTTTTCTCTTCAGTTCATAGATGGAATCCTGAAGCCTGGACAGAACTGGCTAAGGGGGTTGTGCTGGATTCCTTGGGCATTTTGAGGGGGCAGCAGATGCAAGACTGATGGGGCAGTATGCCACACCTGGAGGGCAACAGCAGTTAAGGCTGCTTGGAGCTCTCCTTTATTCTGACCATTGTGCCCCAAGATCCAAAGGGAGTGGATCTTCCACCACATAATGTTAGGAGGTAAAAAATTTTGTATCCTACACTCTGATCTTGGGACTATGGTCTGCACACAATGAGTATTCAATGGAAATTTTGGGTGCCTGATGAAAAGACCAGTAGTCAGAATCATGTAGGTTCCAGTTTAGGAAATCTGCCCCATTAAAACAATAAAATAGTAAGAAGAACAGTCATCTTGGATCCCTTACTATTTCTTACTCCCAATATACAAGATCTTGCCAAGGCCTGTCGATTTCACCTTTGAAGCATCTCCTGAATATATCCCCTTCTCTCCTCTGACACTGGCCCTACTTTAGTGCTGGCCCAAATCACCTCACTCCTGGACAACTGAATTATGTCTCCATTGTCTCCCTACCACAATCCATCCTCTATTTAGCCATTAAAGTGATTTTCCTAAAATGCATGTCTGACCATGTCAAACTGCCTTCCCTGCCCCGCTAAAACAAACCAGAAAAACCTCTAGCTTTATTAATGCTTCCTGGAGTGAATACAAAATGCTCTCTTTGGCATTCAGAACCCTTCATAACCTAGCTCCCTCCTTCCTTTCTACCCCTTAACATATATTCTACAGTACAATGACACACTGGCCTCCTGGTTGTTCCACAAACAAGACACTCCATTTCTGAGTTCTGGGCATTTTCTTTGGCTATTCCCCCATGCCTGTATCACTCTCCCTCCTCCATTCCAACTATTCATCTCCCTGGCTTCTTTTAAATCCCAACTAAAATTCCATCTTCTACAGAAAGCCTTCCTTCATCCTTCCTAATTTCAGTGCTTTCCTATTTATCATGTACATGACTTGCTTTGCATATATTTGTTTTTAAATCATCTCCCCTATTAGACTGTAAACTCCTCGAGGGTAGACCTCGTTGCATATCTCCAGCACTTGGCACAAAGACTAGCACCAAGTGGGTATTTAATAAATGTTAATGAATGAATGAAGATGCTAACCGGAAGCCTTTGGTGAAATGGAGTGACCACTGTTTGCCTTTTTCCACCTTTTCACAATAAGAGAATTGAAACTACCTCATGATGTTGTGGTGTGTGGATAACATAATGTAATATGCTTTAAAGAACTGAACTATGTAGTATTTCTAAAACTTTCAAAACTTCTTTCACATATATTGCCACATTTCATATTGCATCATAACAACTTGTGCTTTGTAGACCTCTGACGCTGACCAAGTGCCTTCTTTACAACAATCACATGAGCTAGGCATTGTAAGTAGCATTACCACCTACTTTGCAAATGAAGAAACTGAGGCTCAGAGAAATTAAGTGATTTCTGGAAGAATTTGATGGCACAAAATAGTGGTGAGAACCACTGCTTCAGCTGAAATGAAATCAGCCCTAGAACTCACAAACCACGGGTTTGGGGCAAGTCACTTCATTCTTTGGGTTTCAGTTTCTTCATCTGTAAAATGAGAGGGTTAAACAATATAATCTTTGGGTTTTTTCCAGCTCTAAGTGGTTATTCTAGGACCACAGACCTAGAGCTAGATACAACCTCATCTAGTCGAACCTCTTTAATTTTCAGATGAAGACACAGAATGAGGTGAAGTAGGAACCCGCCTTAGTGACACAGGTAGTAACCAGAGGCAGGATTTGTATTTGTTTTGACTCCAGAGTCAGTGCATGCTGTCTCTAGACCTGTTGACTCTACTGGCTACCTCTTGATCTCTCTCCCGTTTGTGCTCCACCCCCCTTTTAAATGATCATCTTTGGACTTATCTGTAGATACTGTTTCCCTCTTTAAAATGTGAGCTCCTGGAGGGTACAGACTGTTTTTCATTTTGCCTTTACTCCAATGCCCAACTCAAAATTTTGCATTCAAAGGTCACTTAATAAGTGCTCTTAGAATGGATTAACAAAACAAAAAAGGCAGAAAATACACACAAGGGGAAATAAAGGCACCAAGAATTTAAACATGTCTGAGGTTCCATAGAAAGCCAGGGGAAAACATGAATTTGAATCTCAGTCTCCTGCCACTCGGCTCCTTCCACTAGCCCACGTTGCCATCATTTTCTTAGTTTTTTTTTCTGTGAAGAAAGATACTGGGTGAGTCAGATCACACACAAGGAAAGAACAGTAACAGCTAACGTGAGCATGGGCATGAAACAGTTACATACATCACTTTGTAACTCAAAATATTTCATTGTGATTAAAGCTGTTCTCAAAGTCAGGCAACTGATGATATAAAAAAGAGTTAGGGGGAAAGAGAGAGAGAGAGAGAGACAGACAGACAGACAGACAGAGACAGAGAGACAGAGAGAGACAGAGAGAGAGAGAGAGAGAGAGAGAGAGAGAGAGAGAGAGAGAGAGAGAGAGAGAGAGAGAGAGAGAGAATGAATGAGAGAAGGTAGAAAGAAGAAAGAGAGAAGCTACAGTGGTAACTTTTAAAATATTTTTTTCCACTAATACCCACCTCTCGGAGGGGGATGATGAGGCTACACAAGTTCTCCTCCTTGCTGGTAAAACAGATGTAATTTGTTGACACAAACATCTGCCCCAAAATATGCATTTTGTTGAATGGAGTCCAGAGAGTACAATCTGTGTGGCCATCTAATTTCTCATCTTTGGGCAGGCGGAACAGTGCACGGTATCTCTCGCTCTTTGCTCTGGCATCAAGATCTCTGGAAAGCAACATTAACAGAATGAATGAATGAATGAATGAATGAATAAGCAATTATTAAGCACCTATTATGTGCCAAGCACCACGTGAAGTTCTAAACATAAAAAGAACACACTCCATGTTCTCAAGGAGCTCCCCTCTGATTAAGGAAGACAACACATGGAGGAGAATTCAGCTGCAGGTCAGATGAAAAAGTCTGGAGGTCCCAAGAGAGTCACCGCAGGGAAGAAGGCAAGGACCAGGAATGTCTGCTCCACATAAGAAGCACTGGGAAAAGAAGCCCTGACAGTGAACTCTCCAGCTTATCATCCCCATCATCCCCATCCAACCAAATACTCAATTTTCTCTACATTTAATGATCAAAAATAAATTAAAACCTTTTACTTATTTTGTCCTCTAGCCTCCACTAAAGTCCTACTCAGATACTTGGCCCAGAGTATGAGGTAACCCTGGGCTTTTGACAATAGTAGTTCACCTTTACATGGTGCTTTGAGGTTTACAAAGTGTATTTATGTACATCATCTCATCTGAGCCTCTAGTCACCTGGTGAGGTAAATACTCCAGGTATTATTATCATCCCCATTTACAAATGAGGAAACTGAGGCTGAAAGAGTAACTTGGTCAGGGTTGGATCTAGTAAATGCCTGAGATGGAATTTTCTTGACTATTTATTATTCTATGCTGCCCTTCTAAGGTTTGGTTAGTAGAATGCAACATAAGGTCTGTCAATCCCTACCAAGCCCAAAAGAATTTAAATGGATGGAAGGGTCCAGCATTGAGCTGTGTGTGTGTCATCTTGGAGGACCAACTTCACTACATTTGTAGACACTGGCTACCAGTTGAAAAATTCTTTGGTGACCAAAATTCATGAAAACTGTCTCCCAAAGTACAGGAAAGGCTGCAATCTGTGCTGGCAGAATTGCTCACTCCAATGACTTCAAGATCTTTCAAAATATTAAAGTTTGTCATCTGGACAGTAATTTCCCAGTCAAATTTTGCCAAATGCTGAAAGACCCTTGGGGAAATGAGAACTAAAAATGGACTTTTCTTTCTAAAAGATTTTCCTGTCTGTTTTTTTGTTTTATTTTTGTGAAAGGTCTACTGATGCTGTAAGAAATGACCTTCCCTTTTAGAAGGGAATTATCATCCACCTCTCATCACCCAAAAAAGGTTTTAACTCCTTCCCACTAAAAACACACAGAAAAGATTCAACCCTGTAGAGACAGGGAGTAGACCAGCAAACTGACGTAAGGAATTCTACCAATGTAAGATGGCATGTCCTTTGCACTGTAGGGAGCTGCTTAGATCCTAGAGTCACTGTTAAGTGATTTGGCCAGGATCACAACACTAGCATCTGTCACAGGAGGGACTTGAACTCCTGGCTTTAAGACTAGGGCTCTATCTATTATACCATGCTGCCCTCCAATCTTCACCCTTACTAGAAAAAACATGATAATGATGTCGCTCTCTTGGTCTCCTGACTCTAGGTCTATCTACTTGAGGGGAAGTCTCTGTTACCTACCGTTTTAAAGCAGACACTTTTTTCGGAGATTTCTTTTTCAGTTTAGGGAGGGATCTGTCCTGCTCAAAACCTTCGTTGTCCAGCAGCTGTCTCATGGCTATGTTGGCAAGCTGTTCCATCAGTTTGAATGTCTCATTGATATTGAGAAAGACAGAGAAGAAATGTTCGCTTGACCTGGTGCTCACTTTGATCACATCAGGCAGGAGCAGGGTGGCATTTTTCTCGAGCTGAGTGATGTCCACCCACCGGATCACCAACTTGGCTGAACACAGGGAATGAGGCACAGTGTCAGCCGCAAACCCCTGGAAAACACTCCTGCTCACTTGCCCTCCCTTCTCACCTTTCCAGATGCTGCAATCCCACTGCATCTCCTCAATCCCACTGACTTCCTCAACCTTTAGGAACCCTTCTTTTCTGTTTTAAATCAGAAATCAACAGCATTACATACCCACTGAAGAAAATTAACAAAAATTATAGTTGGTGGTAATGCCATAAATAAGTATTTAAACCTAACTTGCTTATAGAAATAATCATATTTTCAATGACACTTCTACAAAAAATCCTCCAAACCCCCCAACACTTAATTACAGCTTGGTGAGGTAGAAAAAGAGCTGGATTTGGGGTTGGAGAATCTGGGTTTCAATCTTGACTCCTACCACTAATCACCTTAGGTGAATCACTTAAGCACTGGACCCCAGGCTCCTCACCTATAAAATTTGGGGTTGCATTAGATGACATCTAAGATCGTTTTGGTGCCAAATCTGACATTATGACTAGCTTTTTGTATTTTTAGAAATATAGTCAATTCAAATGGTGGATAAAATCCCTATATCAACTATTTTTAAAGACTAATTTTTCATTTGTAATAGCATAAACAAACAGTAACTCTTCAGACATGTATTATTGTTTTATGGATTAGAAATTTTCTCCATGACAACCTGGTGAGGTAAGTAGCATAAGTATCATTACCCTCTCTGTTACCCTCTACCAAGGTTGAAGAAAGACAAGCACATGAATACATACCTGGCAGACTTTCAAATTGGTTCAATCACTCTGGGAAACAACCCCTTCATTTTACAAATGAAGAAACTAAAGCTCAGATCATTGACCAAATTCACCCATGATCACCCAGTTCATAATAGTAGTGTCAGGAGGCAAACTTAGACTTCCTGAATTTTGGTCCTGCAATCTTTCCATGAGGCCAGATTCCATTTCTGGTCTGACTGAGCTGAGTCCTATTTCCAAAGTATCCCTCTCAGACTCCGTACATGTTTGAGATGATTTTTACCTACCTTCCCTTCCCATCAGAAAGGAATAGAAGCAAAGGTGATTAATACTGAGGTACATCCAGCCCTGGCGGGGGACCTTCCCCTTCCAATAACTGCATGAGTAGTAATTGACCAATTTCTCTTCCTCTGGCATTCCAAAGAGCCTGTGGAACTTCACAATGGCCTCCTTAAACTTCTCAGTGTCATCATCATCCTTTATGTCATCGATTTTGTTGTATTCTGCGATAATGCCCTAAATGGGGAAAACCACACAAACACACAAGAAATATAGGCAACAATATAAACGATGCTATTGCGTCCCTGTGGCACAGGCATGTCAGGAGCAATGGCATTTCTGGGTCCCAAAGATAAGAAAAGCTGAGGCTGGGGCTTGGAGTTCATTCGTTCTAAAAGCATCCACTCTCTGCATCCTTTGTGCCAGGCTAACTCTTTCCCCTCACTTCCCAAGGCTGGAGAGCAGCTAAATTCTGAGACAAATTTAAAAGTGCTATTTGTCACCTCAAAAGAGTAGCTATAAATATCAAGTTACATCACTGGTCACCTTTAGAAGTCTATGCAGACAACGTCCAAGGTTCATAGTTTATAAACTGAGGGAACAAAGGTGGACATATTGTGACCTTTTCCTGCTTGGATTGTGAATAAACGCCAAATCGCAGAGTCCAAACTCAACTTCTCTCTTTAAAAAACAAACAAACAAACAAACCAGATAAAACAAAACAACCACTAAGGCTGAAGAAAGAAAAGCACATGACAAAACTGATAGAGTTGCGAGCTGCCTCAACCATTCTAGAAAACAATTGGAAATTATGCAAGAAAATTCACTCAGCTGTGGGATACGTACCCCAAGGAGTTGAAAGGGAGAAAGAAAGGGTTTATATATAATAAAATATTCATCACAGCAACTTTCGTTGTATCAAGGAACAGGAAACAATGTGGGCGTGGGTGGAGAATGTTGCATACGCTATCCATTTTGCTTAACTATTTTTTCTTACCAGAGAAGGCTTCACTGGGTAGGAAGGCAGTTGAGGGAGGATCCAGATCCACAAATAACAGTGATTCATCAGGACAACTTTAAAAAACAATGTAAAAAGCCAAACCGGGCATAGCACCGGCAACCTCAGCCCTATTATAATAAAGGACTAAGGTCTCTGTCCAAAGCACATCACCAGCCTAGACTGGTGCTGCCCATCCCAGAGCAATTTTTTCCACCTAAGCACTGAACTCCCACTGCAAGAGAATCAACATGGGCAGTATTTCTGGAGCAGAGCTGTCTGTGTGTCATTCTCTGTGTATACAAAGGTTCTGTAAACTGGGATGAAGGATTTCACTTGCATTTAAAACAGGAGTAAAAGAGATTTTCTAACCTGAAAAGGTACAAGGAGGTCCATGAATATGAAAATCTTTGTGTGCTAGCCTATGTCCCTCCTCACTAAGGTAAGGTTGGTAGAATGACAGTCTCCTGCTCTGCCACGTCACCTCACACTCAGGTAACACAACAGAAAGTCAATGAATCAAAGTGGAAAAATGTTTGTCTTCACTGGCTCAATTTATAAAGACAAATTCTGGGAATTATTCTGATATGTAAATGTGACCAGTACTGTAACCGAGCCCCTATATTCCACTCCTATCCCTAGAGGACACATCCTCCACCCAAAATTTTGTTCCTTCCCATTCTATACTTAAATATGTTTGGGGAATTAATGGCAATGGTCCCATATTGTTTAAGAAGCAATAAACAGTGAAGTTCAGTGGTCATTTGTTAGGCCCTATCATACTTCCCTTTCCTTTACTCAGCTCCCACCATCTCCTTTCAGTAACTGCCAGAGTAGTAATTGACTCACTTTTCTCCACTTCTGGCATCCCAAACAACCTGGGGAATTTCGCCACGGCCTGTTGGGTCCACATCACTTGGGCACGATATTTGCTGTTTTCTGTCATGTCTATTCTAGGACTACTTCCTCACAGGGTTGTTGTGAGTAGCAAGTGAAAAACGCATTTGTAAAGTGATTCATAAACACTTATTCTCTTTCCTTCTCCTTCATTTCTTCCATCTTTAATCTGAGCTCTGTGCCCAGAAATAACAGTATCTTTGAGGATATGATAAAACCATAGGGAGGTGAATGAATGGGTCATGATTTCTTGACTTTACTCCCCACATTGGCCCAGTCATTAAGGGACTAGTATACCTCTTTTTCTTACAAGGCTCCAGAGAGGCACCCCTCAGACAAATGAGTTAGAAATGACATAAAATGGTTTGAAACATGTTTGGTTGTGTCAATAGAAATTGAATTCAATAATGTTTTGCATGGCTATATATCTATGACAAACTGCTTCTCAATGAGGGAGTAAGGGAGGAAGGGAAAGAATATGGAACTCAAAAAGAAAATAAATGTTAGAAGATTTGCTTAAATGTAATTGAAAAAAAAATTAAATGCTAAAAAAAATATTCAATCCTCCAGGGACCTGAGATTTTGCCAGGGTAGTCTCACTTTACGGAAGCAGCTGGCTTCTTTCCTAAGTCTTAGTACATGGCCTTTTAGTTACCAACACCCAAATATTCATACTCCCTTGTGCCAATGTGGTAAAATCTCTCTGCAAAGAGTCAGGCTCATCTAGGGATGGTTCACAGAAAGTCTTATACTCAAATCTTTTCAGCTTCAAAAGATGACCTGACAGAAGAAGATGTGGGAAAACTGGAACACTAATCGTGGAGCAATTTGGAGCTATGCCCAAAGGGTATAAAGGGCTAAAAAATTATGTATACCCTAGGACACAGCAATACCACTTCTAGGGCTGTCTCCCAAAGAGATCATAAATATGGGAAAAGAACCCACAAGTACAAAAATATTTATATCAGTTCTCTTTGTGGTGGCCAAGAACTGGAAATTGAAGAGATGCCATCAACTGGGGAATGGCTGAACAAGTTGTGGTATAAGAATGTAATAGATACTATTGTGCTATAAGAAATGAGGAGCAGGCAGACTTCAGAAAAACTTGGAAAGACTTACATCAACTGATGCTGAGTGAAGTGAGCAGAACCAGGAGAACATTGTACAAAGTAGTAGCCACATTGTGCAATGACTAACTTTGATAGACTTGGCTCTTCTCAGCAATGCAAGGATCTAAGACCACTCCAAAAGACTCATGATGGCAAATGCTGTCCACATTCAGAGAAAGAACTATGGAGTCTGAATGCAGATGGAAGCAGGCTATTTGTTCTCCTTTTTTTTGTTTGTTTTGTTTTGTTTCTTCTTTCTTATGGATACTCCCATTGATTCTAATTCTTCTTTATAACATGATTAATGTGAAAATATGTTTAATGTATAGGTAGAACCTATATCATATTACATGCCATCTTGGGGAGGGGACAGGGGAGGGAGGGAAAAAAAATTTAACTCAAAATCTTATGGAAGTGTTGAAAACTAAAAAAAACCTAATTTCTAAAAAATATTACCTGCAATCTTCTTATTATGCATCAGAAGAGAAGTTTAGTGAAGATTAATTAAACAACTCACAGTAATTCAAGCCCTTCTTCTTTTACAGAGTCACTTTGTCAATTTAGAAACTGAGACCCATACAACAGAAATGAATTGTCCATGGCCACATAGTTCGTAACCAGCAGGGCTGTCATTCAAATTCAGGTTCTCGACCTCCAAATCTCACCCTCTATGTCCCCTGAACTCTTTCTCCTCAATGTTAGTGCTAGCACTGTTCCTCATGACTGTCATGTCCTCCATCTCATTTATTTCTTGAATTCCTACCTATTCTTTAAGATTCAATTTTAATGCCACGTTTTCCAGAAAGTCTTGGTTTATTCTTCTAGTATTTATTGTAATGCTGTGAATTACATCTAAATATGCTTATATATTATCCCCCACCCCTATGTGTCAAACATCCTGAGCTAACTTTGCACCTTCCCCTCCCCAGAGCCTGACCCAGGACCTTGCAAGCAACAATAAAAGTATCAATAATTCATATATTTCTTTTAAGTTCTGCAAAGCACTTCACAAATATTTACCATTTTATCCGAACAACAACATAGGGAGGAGAGGGCTATCATTATGCTCATTTTACAGAGGAGGAACTGAGGTTTAACAGAGGTTAAGTGAACATGAATACTGATTTGATTTGCTGGGTGGATCCCAGGTCCTGGCTTTAATCCTCCTGCTGTCCATCCTTTCCCTTTCTCACCATTCCTTGGCATGTCCTCCATGGGTGAGAAAGGAGAAGGAGGGGATGGTGGATTTGGCTGTAGTGACCAAGATGCTAGGAGGCTGAGGATGCCGCTGAATTAAAATGTTTTTGTGGCATCTGGGGATCCTGCTTAAGTAGGATGCTTAAGTATGTTTCTCTTTCCCCATCACCATTCATAAATGAGTTAGATATAACTACACTTTCCTCACCAGTAAAGGTGGGATTCAATTAAACGCCAGATTTTTTGTGAAGAAGACCCTGGGGAGCCTCAGGTCAGTAGAGTTTTAAGAAGAGATCAGAGAACAGATGCAGTTTTCAAACACTACCTGTATTTTCCCTCTCACAAAGGTGGTTATGTCATTTTCATTCTCAAAGATGGACAGTGTCTGCAGCAGATTCTGTTCAAGCCATTCCCAGTGCTCGGTGATTTCTTTCCTGGAACCAGCTGAAGAAAGAACAGAAAAAGACAAAAAATGTGATGATATCAGGGTGTTCAAATTCATGCCAAACATTTACATGGCATTTGGTGCTGACAAAGTCCTTTCACATAATTATCCCACTGGATACTCCCAACAACCTTGTGTGCCAGGCAGTGCACATATCATCAACCTCATTTTACAGATAAGTGAATGGAGACTTCCCCAATGACTTACCCGATGGGTCACATGGCAGGGAAGTAGCAAAAGCCAGATTAAAACCCAGTTCTTGGGATGCCTAGATGAAGACTACTTAAGGGAAATGTCACCTGGGTTATTCAAGTATGCCAACTTTTCTCTTTATTTTTTCCCAAGTGAGAGAGAGTAACAAATTGCATATAAAAGATGAAAAGATTCAGAAATGAAAAGCAGAAAGAGATGACGTTTGACTAAAGATTTCCAGGGTGATTTTAGGATCACAGGCTTTTGTACCCAGGAGACAAAAGTCATACACTCACCCTTTTCATTTAATCATGAGGAAATTGAGGACCAGAGAGCTTAAAAGACAGGGTAGATGAGGCTGTGCAGCGGATAGAGACTTAGACTGGAAGTCTGGGTATGCCTCTGGGGAAGTCACTTAAATCCATTTGGCTCTCAGTTTCCTTATCTATAAAATGAGAATAATAATATCTATAGTACCTACCTCACAGCATGACTATGTCGGTTCTGGGAGACCACGTAGGTAGAGAGCTTCGGCAGCCCTTAAAGGGCTAGATGAATGGCAGTTAATATGCAAGGTCCCATAGAGAGCAAGTAGCAGAGAGCCCAGACTCCAGCCAATACACTTACTTACTTCTGCTTCCCTTTTCTGAATAAGGCAGGAGAAGCATGGAAGATGTACAAGCATTTTCCTCACATGTAGGTATCTATTTCCAAGCCTCATTTTCCTTATCAATAAAATGGGAATTATCCCACAGGGCTTTCATGGTGCAGAGGGAAGACAGCTAAAAACAGCCCTCCCCCACCCACACACACTTGTATATAGAAAATAAGAATACAAGAAATAAGAAAA
Source organism: Notamacropus eugenii (assembly GCF_028372415.1). Lineage (NCBI taxonomy): Eukaryota > Metazoa > Chordata > Mammalia > Diprotodontia > Macropodidae > Notamacropus > Notamacropus eugenii. The sequence continues at coordinate 137,600,307 of NC_092877.1, forward strand.
TATAAGAATATATAAGAAAATATACTTATGATTGGGGTTATTTTCTCATAACTTATTAATCTAGGGTCCTATGCATACATATACACACATATATACATATATGTATATATACACATACACATAGATGCTTATCCTGTCTGAGCCTCAGTTTCCTCAGCTGTAAAATCAGGGTCCAGTTTAAATGACCAGGTCCTTCCTAGTTCTATGATAGAATGATGAACGAACATAAAATGCTTCCATGAGCCCAAACAAATATAAGCTAGTATATTATTATCCTCCTCCTCACTTTTTCCTTCTTTCTAAACTTCTCTTACATACAAATACAGCTCTTGCTTTGATAATGTTACATGTTAAGTTACAACAATAAAAAGGGCTTTGGAAAGCCTTCCGTTCTGATGAAACCACCTCCTAATAATGTGCAAAAAATGATCTCTCCATTCAATTATGAATGAGACATAAAAACAGACTGTGTCCAGGGAATATCAGCAAAGATTTCACTGATTCCATTCCTTGAAAAGTAATGGGGGGTGAGATCATCCTTCTAGCTCCCCATGAAGTCCTGAATTTTTAGTCTGCCAGAAACCTCCAAATTTAAACCATTTGAGCTGAACACTGCATCTAAACGTCACCCTGCTCTCTGCTCATCACTCTGCACCAATACAAAGTGAGGATGTGGTTGTAAAGATCCTGAATTAACCTTTTTTCTTTTGAGGTTTGTTAGCTGACGGATCTTTCTAAAGGGGAAATATCAAAATTACCTCTAAGTATTGTGTATAAAATCTCCTGACCCCATACATCCCTATCAGAACTGAAGAATGACTTCCGGCCCACTTAGTTCAGCTATAGATGGATGATATAATGGATGGATTCCTGAAAGAATCTTTTCCTCTTTTTCCCCATCCTGAGCTCTCTTTAACTATTCTTGTTGGCCAGTGACCCCAAATTCTCCCCAAATTCTTCATGTTGGCTCCTGAGAAAGAAGCTGAGGAATAGCCAAGGGCCAGTGGCACCTAGAGCTGTGTCAGGAGGATCACTGCCCCCAAACGAGGCATCCCTGAGAGGCTGAGGGAAGACCAACTGGACTTTTTTTCTCTTGGTTCAAAGAAAATGAAAATCAAGCTCAGCAGAATTCTGAGAGACTTTGGAAAAATGAACCTTCAAGTTTGGCTCAGAAGCAAAATTTTATGAAACTGTATTGCAAATGCACTTAAGAAGGAAAAGAGAAATATACTTATGACTGCGGTTATTTTCTCTTAACTAATTAATGTGGGATCCCATGCATACAAAATTCTCAGCAAAATTTTGTTGTCACAAGAAAGGCCATACAGCCTACAGCAGATCCTACAACTAGTCAGCATGCAAATTTCAGGGGATCTGTGACCTTGAATGGAAAGTTATTACCATGAGAAAGTGTCCATAGGCTTTACTAGCTTACTGTGGTGGCCCCCATCACAGAAAAGAAAAGTTTTTATTTTTTAACTGAGAAAAGTGGGAAGGAGAAAAAGTCGATTTTAGTTTATTGGGAAAAAAGGAAACTTTAATTAAAAAAAAACCCCAGCAAAACAAAAACCAAGAATTCTTGGTCTAAAGCATAGGGCTAAAAATTAGGAAACTTTGACTTTGCCACTTGTTAGCTGTGTAACTTTAGGTAAATTATGGGATTTTTCTATATTTATCTCTACTTCTCTGTATTTTCTATGTTCTCTATTTTGTCACTTTTCTCATCTGGAAAATAGAAGAGCTTCCTCCTTCTTTACAGGGATGTTAGGAATGTCTTGTAAAATAATGTGCATGAACATGTTTTCTCCCTTTCCGCTTACTTCTTTGCAGAATCATGAATGTGGAACACCACCTATAACATCAGAGGTTGTTGGGGAGATTTAAAATTTTTTATCCTTCCCCCCACCTGGAGTCAGACCATCTTGGGCTATGGCTCAGCTGCCTCCATGGTACTGATAAGAGGCCCTTGATGAGTTACAGGATAGAGGTGGGGTCTTGTGGGGTTGCTTCTGGCAGGTGCTCTCACAGTTAAGGGAGCAGAACGATTCTGCTAACAGGGAAAGACTAGTGATTGGTCAAATCAATAGAAGGCTAGGAGTGGCTAGCAGTGTCTGAAGAGGAAACCAAGTCAAAATTATGAGTTTGGTATCTACAGTAAGAAACAAGATCGACAAAGTAGAGTAGATGAAATGGCCCTGTAGGGGGATGGACATTTCTTCCATAACCTCGTCTTTTTATTATTTAACCTAAAGAACTCTGGTGCTTGCCAGCCAACCAACTGCTTCACTTTCAGGATATCTGTGATTTTCCATCTACTATGATAGAGTTAAGATCCTTGAGGGCAGAGTTTGTTTCATTTTTGTGTTTGTATTATGGTGCCTAGCACATTGGAGAGCACTTAGTGGGCACTAAATGCATGCTTGTAGGATTAAATAGATTGCTCTTGGTCCCACCAAGATGTTCAAGTGCACTCTTTGCTTGGGGTGGCAGGTTTCCCCAGAACATGGCTTGGTCTGAGCTTGGCTATCTTTTGTCTCTGTTGTGCTTCTAGGATGTCTGCCCCATTGTCTAGTGGACAGTAATCCTTTTCCTTTCTCCTTTCCTTCCCTCTATGGTTTTCTTTGCTGTCAGCAAGTCTAGAGTTTGCTACCCCCATCCCCGCTATCTTTAAAGCTTCCCCCTCTAACCTCATAGGACACTTAGCTTTGAAACTCATCAATGCATTTATCAGGTAATGCATATTGACTGTGTCTACTATAAATTCATGCTATCTGATCTCAACTGAATGCTCAGCTATGCTCTGTCATCTTTCTATTCTTCTGTGATTGACCACCCCAGGAAGCAGCAGAAGTGGCCTTGGAGCCAGGAAGAACCAGACTGAAGTTCTTCCTTTAACATACCCTGGCTGTGTGACCGTAGGCAACTTCAACACTTCTCAGTTGTTTTGGTTGTGTTTGACTCTTTGTGACCCCATTTGGGGTTTTCTTGGCAGAGATACTGGAATGGTTTGCCATTTCCTTCTCTGGCTCATTTTGTAAATGAGGAAACTGAGGCAAACGGGGTAAAGTAGCTTGTCCAGGGTCACATGGCTAAGAAGTGCGTCAGGCCAGATTTGAACTCTAGAAAATGAGTCTTTCTGACTCCAGGTTCAGCACTTTATCCACTGCACCATCTAGCTGCCCCTTAGTGCTCTAGGAAACCATAATGTGCAGCAAAGGTGCCAACCTGCATGCTCAGAGGGAGTCTCAGCGCCTAATGGGAGTTCTTTACTCCAGAGTTGGGCAAATTAAATCTGACCCACTCGTATAGCTCATGAGCTAAGAATGGTTGTTACCTTTTTAGAGCTGAATGGCTAGATTTAGCCAAAGCATGGGTTGCAGACCCCAGCCAAATAAAATCACAGATTCAGTCTTCAGCCCTATCCATATCATATTCCACACAGCCACTATTCCCAAGACTTCTCCTTTCTCTTTAGAACTCCTATGCCATGTCTACCCTGCTTTGAGCATGTGTCTTCTTCCTCTGAGAAATCTGAGGTCAGTCATCCATTGTAAATACCCTCATCTCCCCTCTGTATCTTTATTCACCTTCTCTGCTCCAGTATTTGAGGAAAAGTGCCCCTGAACAAGGAAAGCCCCTCTACTTTGTGTTCTTGATCCCAGTTCTCCTCATCTCCCTCAGTTGACCCCATCAATTTTTCACCCCCTCTCCCTTATTTTCAATCTCCCCCTTTAATGATACCTTCCCAGCTGCCTAAAAACACATACAGATCCTGTCAATTCTTTCAGAATGAACAGTTGGACATCTCAAACTAGATGTCCACTAGAAGTCACAGACATCTTAATCTCAATATGTGCCAAATCTCTCCCCTGAAATCCTCCCTTCCTCGTTTCCCTGTTGCTATTATCGGTGCCATCATCCTCCTGGTCACTCAAACTCAAGACTTAGGTGAGATTCTTAATTCCTCACTTCTCTTCTCTCCCCTTCCCCCCCATATCCAATTTCTTGACAAGACCTTGTGCCAAGGTCTCTTGCATATATTCCACCACTCTGGACCAATCCCTCATCACCCAAGGTCTAGACTATTACAATAGCCTGCTGGTTGGTTTCCTTGCTACAAAGCTCTGTAGTCCACTGCCAAAGCAATATTCCTAAAACACAGGTCTGTCCATGTCACCTCCTTACTCAATATATTAACTCCAATGTCTTCCTGTTACCTCCAGGATAAAATATAAAACCCTGTTTTGTATTCAAAAACCTTCATAACCTCTTTCTCCCTTGCCCCCACTTTTCTTATGTCACCCCTCCCCCAAGGACTCTGGATCCAGTGATACTGGCCCTCCTTGCTTTTCCTTAAACTCTCAGCTCCAGCTCTAGGCATTTTCAGGGGTGACCTTTATTCCCCATGCCCCTGTCTCACCCTCATCTCTGACTCCTGGCTTCTCTGGCTTTCTTCAAGTCTCAGCTAAAACCTCCCCTTTCATTGGAAGTCCTTCCCAAGCCCTCTTAATTCTGATGGTGTTGCTGATTATTTCCAGTTGATCCTGCATATAGTTTGTATGTAGCTGCACATGTTGTTTTCCCTCTTTGATTCTGAGCTCCTTGAAAGCATGAACTTGCCAAGTCTTTGTCTTGGACCTCCAGCCCTTTGCACTGGGCCTGGCACAAATCCCTCAAGTTATTGTTCTGTATATCTCCCCCCTCCCCCCCCCATCCCCTTTCATTGCCAAGCTCTAAAAAAGAGTTGTTTCCACTCCCTCCCTTACTTCACCATCAACTATTACTTCTCAGCATTTTGCAATTTGGCTTCCAATGCCACCACTTGGCTGAAACTAATATCTTCAAGGTTACTTATGAGCAACTTCTTAAGTGCAAAATTCAGTGGAGTTTCCTCTGTCCTCATCTTCCTTGAGACCCTGTAGCTTTGGACAATGTTGATCATTCCTGCTTCCATCCTCCACTCATGAACTCTCTCCATTGGTTTTTAGCTCTGTTGCCTCTCCTTTGTATCTGAAGCCTCTTCTGTTTCCTTTACTTCCTTGTCATTCAAGTCCTTCCCCTAAGCAGGGGTGTCCAGATCCCCTTTTTTTTTCTCACTGTAAATCTCTCACTTGGTGATCTCACACAATCCCACAGGTTCAGTTTGCATCCCCATAGTATATGGTTCCTAAATCTATATATTCAACTCGCATATCTCTCCTGGACTCTATCTATACCACTCACTGCCTGTTGTATATCTCTTCCTATAAGTGCTACTGGCACTGGATACTCATTTGTAGAATAAAGAGATAAGACCAGATGGTCTTCATCATTTCTTTAAACTCTCAATCTAGGAGCCTATGTCCAAAATAAAATTTATCATCTTTCTCCAACTCATCCTTCTTCTGAATTTTCCCATTTGGAATCTGAGAACCTGGATTTAAATCCTGACTCTGCTACTTACTCTATACCTTGGACATGTCACTCAGTTTCTTTATCTATAAAGTTAGGTTGGACTACCTTTAAGACTTCTTCCAAATCTAAATTTAGGAGTCTGTGATGGGTATTACCAACCTTCTAGGCTCTTTTCAATCTACAACCAATCAGTCATCCTGATTTCCTCCCTTTTCTTAAATTCCCATATCTAAACAGATGCCAAGTCTTGTCAATTCTTTCTGCATTGTATCATCCTCTTCTCTCCAACTCCATGGCCACCATCTTAGTTTGAGGTTCTCCAAGCATCTCTTGGAAGGTTAAAGTTACCACCTCATTGATCTACCTTTTTTCTAGTCTCTTCTCTCTTCAAACTCTACTCCACCCAGATGACAAAATAATCTGCTTAACACAAGTCTGACAATGCCAACTACCTGCTGAAGAAAACTTCAGTGGTTACTCATTGCCTTTAGGATCAAATGCAAAGAGTAGTCTGGGATTTAAGGGTAGCCAGGAGATGGCTCCAGCCTGTCTTTGCAGCCTTGTTTTACATTACACTCCCTTCCCTCATTCTAAATGTACTCTGTGTTTTAGTCAAACTGGATTACTAAAGGCAACAGACTTTAGTCTACATATTTACATATGCTATCCCACAAGGCTAGATCTCAGCCTCAACTTATCTCTGGTATCAAGGCTTTTCTAAGGTACCTTCTCTTCTCCTAAGAAGCCTTTCCTGTTTCCCCTGCTATAAGATGGCTCTTCCTCCTCAAATCACTTTATTTAATTCTATATATTGTTCCCCTCCCAATAGAATGAAAGTTCCTTGAGGGAAAAGACTGTTACATAATTTTTCTTTGTAACTTCACCACTGAATACAGTGACTTGCACATTTGTAGTAGGGGTAATAAATTTTTTAAGTTGGATTTAAGAAACGTACAACAGGAATTATGGGCTAATACTAGAGAGGTGGGTTACATTACTCCACAAAGTCAAGGCAGGAAATCCCCAAGATATTAGGCTGGTAGAAAGAATTATGGAGGGTAGTAGGTCACTTTTTTTCCATATTCCTTACCCTAGAATATAAAGAATTCAGGTTACTCTCCAGGGAACAATAAAGAAAAATACTCATTTGCTCTCTGAGACAGTCTGATCTTGCCAACAGCTAAGCAGGTCAGAAGCCATGTTCATCCTTGAAAAGTAATTGTGAGAATGTTAGGAGATTTTAAGAACTAATACTGTTCCCCAAGGAGGGATTCACTTGTCCAATAAGTTGCCCAAATCCTCACTCCCCTTATAAATCCTTCTTTTCAGTTGTCAAGCTTGGAAAGGTGGGCAAATGGTACTGGAATTGAATACTGCACTAAGAAAATTAGGGCATGTGAAATTGTCTATTACTTCACTTTGGGCCAGTCAGCCCCTTTCTCTCCTGCATATCTAACTCATTTTACCAAAGCTACACTTTAAGGCTGTGTATATAGACCAGTTCAGAGTGAGGTAATAGACAATTTTCTGGAAAGGGAGCTATTGGCAGTTAGGGAAACAACCCAAGTGACTGGCATAATCAGCTGGAAACACAAGAAGAAGCATTTTAATATCTGGGAATGTCATGGGATATCTAAGCACTCAGAAGGGGTAGGTGCAGATGAAGATTGATTGACTGAAGAAATAGAAATCCTCTTTGCTGAAAAAAGAGACTATATTTTCTGTAGGGGATACTTTAGAATAACCTACACAGACCAAATACCCTCTGATGATAATCAGGAAAAATATCCATCCAAGAATTCATTCAGTCTTGTTTCTAATTTTGTTCAATTACCTTCTATAAGTTACATGTCCTTGAAGTCTAAATAAATTGGTCCCAAGATGGTGAATTAGATTCTTTCAAATTTTATATTCTTTCAAATTTCATTCTAAAGTGAAAATGAAGGCATTCAATTACTTTAGATACCTTAAGGCAGGACATTTTTTTTTTATCCAAGGGGATTTTGGATGTGTATCTGGGACTCCCTGATTTTATTTTTAAAACTTCAATTTCAAAAAATTACAGTGATCAAGTCATATATCATATGTATATACACAGCAAAAATATAATTTATGTAACAAAAGTATACACATTACACACACTTGCACACACACACACGCACACGCTTAGCCCCTACTAGATCCAAGGACAATTCATCCAATATTTTCAGCTCTCAGTTCAGATCTCCTAACTGATATGATCAATTACATCACTTAAAAGAGCCAAACAGGAAGAACTGACTGAAAAAAGCCAACAAGCAAGCAGCTATAGGCAGGTCTAGCCTTCAGAAGATGAGACTTCTTTGGGCATAAATGCAGGATGAAAAAACAACAGTGATGCACAGCAGTAAATATCCAGCAACAGCGCCCATATGACAGAAGCACAAGTGCTGCAGCCAGAAGAAGACAGAGATCTGTGGTTGTGGAAAAGTCACAGGAGAAATGTTTTGCTGTAAAAAGAAAATTTTCAAAGTCAAAACGGTATTAGGTAGAATCCTAAGAATTAGAGGTGGAAGGGCCCTTAGAGGTCATTTATTTCACAATTTCCCTCATATTACCAGCTGAGGAAACTGAGGTCCAGAGAGCTAAGTGCCTTAAGGTTGAAGCAGATTAAAAGCAGGATTCACCACTGCTTCTCTGAAAAGCAGAAGATCTCATAAGTTACTGTGGGATGGGAAAGTTCATTGAAACAATATTTTTAATGCCATCTAAAATATCCAGCTTTCCATTATACAATCTTCTCCTCCGCCTGGTTTTAACTCCACCAGAACAAGATGCCCCTCCCGACTTCAGCTCATCACCTCTAACTGTGGTGACTAGTTGCTAACTCAAGCTTCAACAGGCACTATCTCCCTCAGCCTCCTCTCCCTTCTGATTGGAGGGCTTCCTTTAGAGAAGGACTATACCTTCTTTTAGAGAGGACAGAAAATGGACTTTGGCTCACTCTCCTCTGCATCTCTGCTTGGTTTCAACTCTGTGGAACAAGATACTCCCTGGTCTCTCTCCCCTAGACCTGCTTTCCTGGCCCCTTTTGGGTGTTGTTTCCCCTCACTGAACTGGGAGCTCCTTGAGAGAAGGGAATATTATTTAAAAATTAATTGTATCCTTGTATTTGGTGCAGTGCCTGGCATGTAATGGAAGCTTAACAAATATTTATTGGACAGAGGAAAAAAATAAAGAACCAGGATTCACACCCACGTCATCTGATTCCAAGTCTTGTGCTCTTTGCATCATCCACTGGTGAACATAATCAGTCTTTAAAATATATATATATATTATATATATATACATATGTTTGAAATGTGTTTGAAATCAATTTTCAAGTAAGGTCACAGGCTATTTAAGAAGATTTGGTAAGAATATAAATAAAGGGATGGTCTAGTACTGAGATGGGGGGGTAGGGTCTTGGTGGTCATCAACAGAGCTTAATAACTTTAACTTTGAATTTTTTACAATGTTTTGGACCTCTTGATGCTTCAGTCACTGTGAAAAGCTAACTTTTGGGTCGGACATGGTACCACTGCTAAAATTCCATCAAGAAAAATCTTTGTGAACCTAACACAACCATGCTGCCGTTCTCTGTGTTGTTTCCTTTTTACTGGAATGTAAAGGACAGAAATTGTCTCTCTTTCATCTTTAGGACAATGCCTGGTACACAACAGGTGCTTCATAAATGCTCGTTACCTTGCTTTGTCTTTGTATCCCTACCACAGTACCTGGTACACGGTGGGTACTTCATAAGTGGTAGGGTTTTTTCCTCCATTCATTCATATTATAAAAGTGATCAACAGGCCAGAAAAAAGTGCTCATGGGATTATTATAAACTGCTTACATAACTATGTTTATAATCTCAGGGCATGACAATATGGTTGTATCTTTATAACAACATTGAGAAAAAATTATCCCAGGTAACCCAGGCAAACTTGGTAATAAAAAGCCTGTGGAATTGCCTTGAAATAAAAAAAAAAAATAGAAAAAAAACTAGAAATCATCCCATAACCAACATTTGAAATGGAATACTTTCACGGATACCCACTGGTTTCTGGAATATAGCAAAAGGAACGATGTCTCCCTATCTACTCCTTTAACCACACACTCCCTGCTGCTACAGCATACTTTCCTTTAAAGAAGCCAATGGAATTTCCCAAAATCTTCACCATTTGGTGGAGAGAACAGCAGGCACAAAACTAATTAGAAAAAGTTAATTAAGCTCTGGAATTTTACTACCCCCTGCCTACAAGAATGCTTGAAAGGCAGCATGGCATCATGGAAAGACCACCTGGCTGTGAGTCAGGAGACCTGAGTCATGCCTGGCTCTTCTACCAAAGAGGCCGTGGACCTGAGGCAAGTAGCTTCTTGTTTCTGGGTAGTTTCCTCACCCACAAAAAAAGAGGGGTTGGACTAGTCCAACGGTTCTTAACCATTTTGGCATCCATTTGGCAACCATTCTGCCTTTTCAGAAAGTTTTTAAATGAATTTAAATGAATAATAATAAAAAGTTTGCAAGCACCAAGTTAAGAACCCCCTGACTAGACAGATCCTCCTTCTTAAAGTACTCAGCTATGAGTACCTGTCTTGCACCACCTTCCTCGAATGTGATTTTACATATTCCTATCATATCTAAGGGCAGCGAGGTGGTGCAGTGGATAGAGTGCCAGGTCTAGAGTCAGGAAGATGAGTCTTCACGATGGAAAATGCTGTCCACACCCAGGGAAACAACTATGGACTCTGAATGCAGACCAAAGCAGACCTTTTGATTTCTCTCTTTTTTGTTTCTTCTGTCTTTTCCCATTGGTTCTAATTCTTCTTCACAACATAACTAATGTGAAAATATGTTTAATACGAATGTATAGCCTGTATCAGATTTCATGCTGTCTTGGAGAAGGGGGAGAAAATTTAGAGCCCCAAATCTTATGGCAGTGAATGCTGAAAACTAAAAATTAATTAATTAAAAAAAAAAGGAAGATGAGACTTTCTGAGTTCAAATTAGACCTCAGATACTTCCTACCTGTGTGACCCTGGGCAAGTCACTTAACCCTGTTTGCTTCAGTTTCCTCATCTATAAAATGAACTGGAAAAGGAAATGGCAAACCACTCCAGAATCTTTGCCAAGAAAACCCCAAATGGGGTCACAAAGAGTCAGACATGACTGAAATAACAACAATCATACTTAAGTGAATCTTGTCTATATAATTAAGATCAGTTAGTTTGACTTTTTTTTTATCTTTCTGTCTCCGGTACCTAGCACAGTACATGGGCAGAGAGTAGACAGTTAATAAAATAAATGCTTATTTGTTAATTCCAGCAGCATTCTGTGACTGGTGTGTGTACTCATGTGTACACATGAAGATAGAAAAACAGATTGTTTGTGTTTGTGTGAACTTACATAGGTATATAGATCTGAAATCTTCAGGGCTCTGATAAGACCTTAGAACGGTAAGAGAAAACCCAGCAAAGCTAGTGGAAAAGAGAAACCAGTTACTGATGTCCTGAGACACCACAAAGACCTGAGCACAGCCATCTCCTCACCTCTCACCTGGCTGCACTGACTTCCGATTGACTTCTCCACCATTACTCCTGATTGCTACCTCCCATACACTTTTCAGTTTCCTTCTTTGTTTTCTTTTGCCCCATTAGATAGATTTGAAACTTCTTGAGGACAGGTATTGTCTTCTTTTTTTCTATTTGTATCTCAAGTGCCTGGAACATAGCAGGCTCTTAATAAAGGTTTATTGTTATTTTTTAAAAATCATCTCTGCAGAACCAGGAGAACATTGTACACAGTAATAGTAGCACTGTGTGATGATCATCTACAATTGACTTAGCTCTTCTCAGAAATACAGTGATCCAAGATAATTCCAAAGGACTCATGATGGAAAGTGGCATCCACATCCAGAGAAAGAACTGATGGAATGCAGAGGGAAGTATACTATTTTCACTTTGTTTTTTCATGGTGTGTTCCCTCTTTTGGCCTGTTTCGTCTTTCACTTTGACTTTCACATGACTAATTTGGAAATATGTTTTACACAACTGAACCTATATAACATATCATAAAACTGCTTACAGTGTTAGGAAGAGGGAAAAAAAGAGGAGGGAGAAAATTTGGAACTTAGAGTCTTAAAAAAAGGATGTGAAAAATTGTCTTTAAGTGTAATTGGGAAAAATAAAATACTATTAACAGAAATATCATGTATGAAGCAGAAATGCATTTCCCTCTTCCACAGAGAGGTGGACGACTGTGGGAAGCATCATTTCACATACAGTCGTTTGCTAGCTGGTTTTGCTTATTTGCTTCTCTTTGCAAAAAGGGAGGATTCATTGGGTAGGAGGAAGGAGATATATTCAGAAGTGATTGTGATGTCAAACAAAAGGCATCTAGCAAACTTATTGTTTTAAAAATAAATCATGTCTGAAGGTTAGAAACTATTCACAGAAGGCGGACACCATCAACTTTTCTACCTTCCCCTTCCCCTCCCCCCAGGCAATTACTCATTCCTTTCCTCATCAGTCACCAAAAGACACCCTTTTTGACAAATTCCTTGGAACTACTATGGGGAAATTTCTCTTTAGTCATACTGACATTGGGACAGCACACTCTGGGTTATTGGAGTTGAGTCAACCAACTCACAGCTGCATTGAAAGAAGATGGGCAGCATTTTGCCTCTGCCCATTTGAAGAGCAGTGGATTGATTCCTGTACCCAGGAGACAAGCTGTCCCCAGGGTGCCCTCTGAAAAGGCCACCAACTATGGGCGTGAGCAGGCATCTGTTCCTCTGCCCAATGGTCAGTTGCTGGCACTTACTTCCATTAGCTGAATGGGGAAAAGAAAGGAGGTCATCGCAAGGGTCAAAGTCATCAAAGCAGGCTATTTCTGCAGGTGGCACCTGTCCAAAACTTGTGTTACGCAAACACCATCTTTGACTACCTCCCCATTTTTCAGATCAATGCCATAGTCAAGTTTTGTTCATTCTACTTCTGCAACATTTTTTGCATCCCTCAGTCCTTTCTTCTCTAGTCTCTCTACCACCATACCTGAAAATTGACCTTTACCTTCAAAAGCTTCCCAATAAGTTTTCCCACCTCTAACACTTGCAACCCAGTCTATGTTATGATACTAATTTTTTGTATGTATAGACTTGACCCCATCACTCTTCTGCTCAAAAAACTTCAGTGACTCTTGATTAGTTATCAAATACAGTGAAATTCAATGCCCTCCTCAATCTGGTACATATCTAATCCATCTTATTCCCCATGAGGTACTCTATGTACAAAATAGCGTTCTTCTCTGTGCCTTAAACATGCCTTGCATTTTCCTATTTTTGTTCTATGCCTGTGATGTATTCTCTCATTCTCTTTGCCTCTTAACTTTGTATTTATTATCTAATGACCAACTCAAATTCTTATCTCCTCCAGGAAGCCATCCTTGATCCCCTGTCACTAACAACCCACCCCCTCACTTAGCACTTCGTTGTGCACTTGTTACATACAATGTTATTATAACGTATTTGTATTATATTTCCTCAGTATTATACTGTCAAAAGACAGTGGGCATAGTGGTCAGAGAGCTGTCTATGAGCTAGGAAGATGTGGGATCAGGTACTATTTCTGCCATATACTGGCTCTGTGTTACCCTGGACAAGACACTTAACTCCTCAGTGTTGAGGCTTCTAAGACACCAAGACAGGGGTTCTTCACCTTTTATAATTTAGACTATTTTGGTAGTCTGACGAAGCTCATGAATCACTTATTAGATTACAAAGCAAATCAATAATATTGAAATGTGCAGTTATCAAAGTTTCTTTCTATATTTTAATAGAATTTAATTTTTTCCAATTACATGTAAAAACAATTTTTGACATTCATTTTTTCAAAGATTTTGAGTTCCAAATTTTTCTCCCTCCTTTTCTCCCTCCCCCAAATAGCAAGCAATCTGATACAGGTTATGTGTGTACAATAATGTAAAACATATGTCCACATTGATCACGCTGTGAAAGAAGAATCAAAATAAAAGGGAAAAAACAGAGAAAAAAACAACAAAAAAGTAAAAATAGTCTGTTTCAATCTACATTCAGATTTCATCAATTCTTTCCCTGGATATGGATAGCATTTTCCTTGTGAGTCTTTTGGAATTCTCTTGGATCATTGTATTGCTGAGAAGAGCCAAATCAATCATATTTGACCACTGCAGAGTGTGACTATTACTGTGTACAGTGTTCTCCTGGTTCTGCTCACTTCACTCAGCATCAGTTCATGTAAGTCTTTCCAGGTTTTTTCTGAAATCCACCTGCTCATCAATTTCTTACAGCACAATAATATTTTATTACATTCATATACCACAACTTATTCAGCCATTCCCTAATTAATAGGCATCCCCTCAATTTCCAATCCTTTGCACTACAAAAGGGCTGCTATAAATATTTTTGCACCTGTGGGTCCTTTCCCCTTTTTAAAATGAAGTCTTTGGGATACAGTCCTGGTAGCAGTATTTCTGGATCAAGGAATATATAGAATTTGACTGCCCTTTGGGCAGAGTTCCAAACTGCTCTCCAGAATGATCAGATTAGTTCACAACTCCACCAAAAGTGCATTAGGCTACCAATTTTCCCACATGTATCTAACATTTATCATTTTCCTTTTCTGTCAAATTAGCCAATCTGATAGGTATAAGGTGGCACACCTCAGCACTGTTTTCATTTGCATTTCTCTAATCAATAATGGTTTAGAACATTTTTTCATATGACTATAGATAGCTTTGATTTCTTCATCTCAAAACCGCCTGTACATATCCTTTGATCATTTATCATTTTTAAAAAATTATGGGCTCCAGGTTAAGAATCCCTGCTCTAAGGACTTAAGTTTCAGAGCAGATGCCAACATGCACTGATAGACATTTCATCACTTAATGATTCCCTATACCAATGAAAGCCAAGGTCCAGTCCCCATCCCTATCTGTAACCCCAACCCATAAGTTCCATGAGGATGGAGACGATATCTTACTCAATGGATATCAATATGAATGGAGGATGAGGATGGAGACAATATCTTTGCTTCACCTCCATTGTTTAGCACAGTACCCTGAATATAGGAGGCCTCTAATAAATTACAGGTTAAACATTTTCCTTCCCAAAACCCCCCTTCCTCCAAATTGTTGCTTGGAATCTGAGGACCTATGTTTGAATCCCAGCTTTGCAAATTACTAAGAAACACTGGGCAGATCATTTTTTGGTCAACCAAAATTTCTGGCTTTCTAGAATTAAATATACAGACCCTCAGGATGCTCTCAGGAATGTGAATTTGAGGGAATTAAGAATTTCAAAAGCTCTCCACATAACTCTTCTCCAAATTCACAATCTGTAAGAAAGCTGTTATGTATAAACATTGACCCATATTTCAGCATCCTAGGAAGAACCTTTCATAAAAGGACCTTGGTACAGTGAGACAGCTTTCTCTAGAAATGGCAGTACTTGCAGCCTAAACTGTTATTATCTTTCAATGGCAGCCATTGAATGTAGTTTTAAAACTGAAATCGATTGTTATGGTTTACTTTTAGGCAAACAGGGCTCTCAAAATGGCCCATCTCCATTGCAGTGCCTTCCATAAGGAAACACTGGAGTTGCACTTATTGGAAATCAATGTGAAATAATCCCTTTCTTTCCAGCTAAAACTATTCTGGAGAGAGGAGATTGGTTTATTGCAATGAGCTCATGCTAGGGGATGAGCATAACTTAGATCATATAGCTATATACTCATATGTGGTAGAAACTACATCCTCTGGTGTTTGCAACATACATAACCACAACGAGCCCAGATGTGCACATGGGTGGATGCATGCATACATGTGCATGTGTGCGTGCACACACACACACACACACACACACACACAAATTCAGGAAAGCCAGAACTTTTGTCATTTTGGAATTATTGTTACTCAGAGTACTCAGCCTCATGGCCTAGCTCAGCACCAAAACCAGACAACTGATTGGTGAGAGGAGATCTAACCAACTGGAAAGAAATGAGGTAATGGTTGAGGAAGGAATATGACTAAATGAAGGAAAATCCAGTGGCAAAGACCCACTCATTGGATTCTTTGGAGGGAGAGGAGAGGGGCATGTAATGAGGGACATACAAAATCCCCAGTAAAGGCCTAGAAGAACTCAGAGAAGGGACTCCCTGTGGAGACGCCATAAACCAACTTAGCATTCACAGTAGTTGCTTTGTGGTTGGAGAAGGTGAGAAGGTAAATGGAGAGAAACAGGAAAATTTTCACCTCATTGATCTTGGCTGGGTGCCTGTTTTTTCAAAGGTTATTTCATTTTCTTTCTTTCATTTCTTTCCCCGCTAACTACAATGCTTACTTTAGCACTAATCTTTATTGCCAGTGTCAACTGAATGTGACTCCTAACTCCCAACTCTTGGCCACAGGCCTAAAACTACAATCTCCCTTCCTCCTCTCCCACCAAATCCTATACCTCTAACAGATGTTCACTTTACTTCATATTGATCAGACATCCACAGGTTTCATGGCAATGAATAAGATTCAGGAATGTTCTCTAGGTGGCTAGTGTGAATTCTATTTCCTGTTTGGTTGGCATCTGCCATATTCCTCAAAATATCTTCAAGACTGTTCTACTCTCCTATCAAAGCCTGTTCTCTCATCCTTCATTTACTTAGAACCATAAAGGAATAATGAAAAAAATGTCAAAAATTCAAGTCAATGCAACAAACCTTTCCTAATTTCCCTTTGTGTAAATGGACCTTTAGATTGGATCTATTCGAAATCCAAAAAGAAAATAACACCAACTTCAATGAGCTTACATTTTTGAAAGGAGAGGAAGAGACGAAACATACATTAATAAATAACTAAAGAAAGTATTCAAAATTCAAAATTGGGGCAGCTAGGTGGCATAGTGGATAGCGTGTTGGATGTATGTCAGAAAGACGTGAATTCAAAGCAGTCCTCAGCAATTTACTAGCTGTGTAGTCCTGGGCAAGACACTTAACCCTCTTTGCCTCAGTTTCTTCATTTGTAAAATGAGCTGGAGAAGAAAATGACAAACCACTCCAGTATATCTGCCAATAAAAGTCCAAATGAGGTCACAAAGAGTTGGACACAACTGAAATATCCAAAGTAATTTTAAAAGGAAGACAATTACTAACATATGGAAAGGGAGGAGAAAAAAATCAAGAAAGGCTTCATGGAGGGAGTGGTTCGTAAACTGTGATTGAAGGAAGGGATTCTAAAAGGCAGAGGTGAGGGGAGAGCACACTGCAGACACAGCTTGGGTAAAAAGGCACAGGTGAAGATGAAAGAACATGTATGAGAAAGAGCAGCGTGATGAAAACTTTGGAGCAAAGGTTAGTAATCTGAGATAAGACTTGATATCAGGGCAGCTAACTGGTGCAGTGGATAGAGCTCCGGCCCTGGAGTCAGGAGGACCTGAGTTCAAATCTAACCACAGACACTTGACACTTACTGTCAACTTGGACAAGTCATTTAACCCCAATGCCCTGCTAAAAAAAAAGAGAAAAAGAAAAACTTGATAATCTTTGATTATTATTAATTGTTAGAGTCTGGAAAGACAGATGAGAGACAGACTGTAGGATGTAAGCTGAGGATTCTGAATTTGATTCTAGTGATATGAGTGACCCACTAACTTTATTAAAGTAGGGGAAATCACACAGTCAGATTTGAGGTGTTAGAAATATCACTTTGGTACAGGATGGATTGGGAAGGGGTGACTGGAAGCAGGGAAACCAATTGGGAGATGGCTACAATAGCCCAAGTGAGAAATAAGGAAGACCTGAACCAGGGGGGTCATTTTAAGAGCAGAAAAAAGGAAAGGGGATCACATGAGTGATAATATAATAGTAATTATTATTAAATAATAGCAGCTAGCATTTATATAGCATTTCAAGATCTATAAAGCACTTAACAAATCTCATTTTATCCTCACACAACCCTGGGAGACAGGCATCATTATTACCTCCATTTTGTCACTGAGGAAACTGGGGAAGAAAAAAGCTAACTGACTTGCCCAGGGTCACACGGCTATTAAGTGTCTAAGGCTAGATTTGGACTTCGGTCTTCCTGACTCCCAGTCTAGCTATATCCACTGTGTCACCTAGCTGCCTTGTGTTGTAGTGAAGTTGTGGAGGCAGAGTCATTAAGATTTGAGAAATGATTGGATTTAAAAGGTTAGGGAAAAGGAAGGGAGCACAAGGGCTCTGTGGTTGTGAACCTAGGTGACTAGGCATGGTCAGAACCACAAAAGAAATAGGGAAGTTTGGAGGAAGGGTAAATTTTGGGGAAAATAAATATATTGAATTTTGTTTTGGATATGTTGAGATTGAAAGGTCTATGGGACAGAAAATTCAGGTAGAGATATCTAGCAGGTAATCAGTAACAGAAAGACTGAAGTTTAGGAGAAAGACTGCTCCATTTGCGAGTATCAAGATGACAACTGGACCCACTGAATCCAGGACAGAATCGTATATTTAGTGGATGGGATTAAGCAAAGGAGGAGCAGCTGTCAGACTGGAAGAGGGAAAACAATGGGGTCAGTGTCCAGAAAGCCAAGGGAAGGGAAAATATCCAGGAGCTGGGGCTGGCCAACAGCATCAAAAGTGGCAGAAAGGTCAAATAGGATGATTAATTAAGAGATTGTTGGTGAAAACTATCTATGATGTCATTTTTTACAATATGCTGATCAAATTTGTTGGGAGTTCTTTCTCCTCTTTATTTTTTTCTTAAAAATCCTCTTTGTTCTAAGGGACAGTTCTCTGAAAGGGAGAAATACAGGGGAAAATCAAAAGAGATTTCTTAAAAAGATTAGTGATCACTCTGGAGAGGGTGGTTTGAATCCAATACTAGGACGGGATGCCAGATTTCAAGGGGTGGACAAGTGAAAAGTGAAGGAAATTAAGAGAGATGATCCTTTTCACAAATTAAGAAATGAAAAGGAGAAGAGTTATCTTGAGAGAAAGGTAAGGTCAATTTAAAGTTTTTGTTCTGAGGCTGGAAGATGGTGGATAAGGAGACTGAATATGTAAAGAAAAGGAACGATGTGAAAGAAAGCTTCTAGGGAACCAGAGGATATAGGATCAACCGACAGTGGGGCTGGACTTTGCATCCTGCTAAAGGAATTGAGCTCTATGGGTAGGATTTTAGCATTAGGTAGCTCGTGAGCAATAATTATTTGGGACATTTAGGCCTTGTTGGCACCCTGAATTCATATCATATATGTGGATGCTTATGTTAATCGATGAATCATTTATGAAACACCTACAATGTGCCAGGAACAATGTGCTAGGAGCTGGGGGTCCAAAGACTTAGAAACAAAATGGTCCCTTCCCTCAAGAAGCTTATATATTCTGTGGTAGGAGACAACATGTATATGTGTATGAATATAGATATACACAAAATAAATGAGTTTATTAGCAGGAGGAAGTGTCAGCTGTTGGGGAGATCAGGAAACATTTCGTAAAGAACAGGGGATTGTTAACCTAAGGTTCATGATAACTATATTTCCGTATAGTTGGCTTCCTTTTGCAAACCTAGAGATTTTAAGCACTTAAAAGCGCTATTCAAGAAGGAGGCCACGGGTTTTATCAGAGTGCCAGAAGGGTACATCTAAGACAAAAAAGATGAAGAAACTCTAATGTAGATGATGGAGCTGAGCTTTGAAGGAACCTAAGGCTTCTAAGACGTACAAGTAATGAGGGAACAAATTCCAAGAAAGGAGGAAAGCCAAGGCCATTGTGTCTCTGATCTAATTCATGAGGTGGTCTGTAATCAGATAGGAACTATTCAATACTATGCTACTTTAAACATCCCAAGTCAGCATCTGTCTGTCTGCTATCCATTGTGGTCACTCTAAAAGCTAGATACTAAACAATTGATGAAAAAGCATTTCCTCCTCTACTTTGGATCATAAGTTCCTGCTCTGAGAGGTCCAGGGTCAGTAAATACTATTGAGTAACATTTAACTGAAGGAGATTTTTTCTCTCTGGTGGCTTCTTTGGGTCCAGCTGGGTAAGCAGGGGAGAAGGGAAAGAACTCTGTATGTGGAATTGGGTATCTGGACTGAAATCATGACTCCTGGTTTTGAATCTCTTACATAACTGCCTGTAAAGTTTTGGGTGATGAGCTGCCCTGAGAAAGTGCTTCCTCAGCTGTCAAGTGTGGGACTTGGACTTCATTTCTAAGATCCCTACCAGTTCTAAATCCTATCATCATCTGTCTAAGATCCCTATCAGTTCTAAATCCTATCATCATCTGTCAAATAAGTGCCTTTCTCAGTGACAAAACAGTATTCTATTATGATATTAAGAATTAGGTCTTTTCTTTCTAAGCATGAAAATTGGAACACTACTACTCACCACAGGCAATGGTCCAATATACCAACGAGTCTGGAGTCTGGTAGAGAATACGGTAAGGGGCGACTCTTGCACTGGAGTCTAGAACAACATCGAGAGTTCCCACCAGGAGGCCTGGAAAAGAGGAAACACCTTTAAGAAAATTCATATACGCTCCTCCTAGGGACTTCCCACAATGCCCACAGTGGGATTTCTGGAAGATAACTTTTTTTTAGACAACCTGATATAAGGGAAAGACCATTGGATTTGGATCAAGAGGACATTCCCCTGAGTCCCTGCTCTACCACTTACTGGTTCTGTGGTTTGGAACATATCTACTCACTTCTTTGAACCACAGTTTCCTTATCTATCTAATGGGCTTATAATATTTACAATACCAACCTCACAGGGTTGTTGTGAAGAAAATAATTCGTAAATCTTCCGGTGCCATGGAAATAAGCTTTTATTAGGAGCAGTATCTTCCGGTGACCATTATTAGGAATAGTGGGGTAGTTGCCAAAGGCTTAGCTGAAGTCAAGTATTCATTGGGCAGATAGAAATCCAGCACCAAAAAAATGGAAAACTTGCCTTGGCACTGATATTGGAAAGAGTGCCAGTCACACGACCCATATTTTAAATTCTACCCCTGATGCTTACAATATGTCTGATCTTGGTCAAGTTGCTTCACTAGCCTAGGCGTCAATGTCCTGTAAAATGATGGGGTTGGACTAGATGGGGTTCATGAACTTTAAAAAAAATATTAATAACTGTTTTTTGATATATAACTGATTTTCTTTGTAATCCTATGTATTTTATTTTGTGCATTTAAAACCATTCTGAAAAGGAAAACCTGAGAACATATATGAACTAACGTAGAGTACAGTGAGCAAAACCAGGAGAACACTGTACATTGTAACAGCAATATTGTAACAAATGATCAACTATGGATGACTTAGCTACGACATTTCCAAAGGACCCATAATGAAAAGTGCTATCCACTTCTAGAGAGACATCTGATCAACTCTGAGTGCAGATTAAAGCCCATTTTTTTCACTTTATTTGTCTCTTTCTTTTTTGGCAACATGGGTAATATAAAAATATTTAGCATGACTTCACATGTATAATGAGTATCATATGCTTACATTCTCAGTGGATGGTGGAGGGGCTGGAGGGAAAGAATATATAACTCAAAATTTAAAAAACAATAATTAATTTGTTTGTTTTTAGTTTTCAACCATCACTTCCATAAGTTTTAAATTCTCTCCTCCTCCCTCCCCATGGTGGCATGCAATCTTATATGGATTCTGCATATACACTCTTATTAAACACATTTTCACATTAGTCATGTTGCATAGAAGAATGGGAGAAACCATGAGAAAAACTGAAACAAAACATAACAAAAGGGAAAATAGTCTGCTTCATTCTGCATTCTAACTCTATAGTTCTTTCTCTGGATATGGATGGCATTTTGCATCATGAGTCCTTTAGAAATGTTTTAAGTTTGTATCAGATACAGTCCTTGCACACTGTGGCTCTTCCTGTGTACAATGTTCTACTAGTTCCAGTCACTTCTCTTAGCATAAGTTCATATAAATCTTTCCAGGTTTTTCTGAAGTCCTCCTGTTTGTCATTTCTTATAGCACAATAGCATTATATTTCATTCATATACCATACCTTGTTCAGCCATTCCACAATTGATGGGCATCCCCTCGATTTCCAGCTCTTGGCCATCCCACCACAAAGAGAGCTGCTATAAATATTTTTGTACATGTGGGTTCTTTCCCCCTTTTTATGATCTCTTCGGGATACAGTCCTAGAAGTGGTATTGCTGGGTCAAAGGGTATGCACATTTTTATAGTCCTTTGAGCAGAGTTCCAAACTGCTCTCCAGAATGGTAGGATCAGCTTACAGCTCCATCAACAATGAATTATAACTCAAATTTTTAAAAAATGAATGTCAAGAATAAATGAATGTTAAAGAAAAAAAATTCTGAAAAGGGACCCAGAGTCTTCAGACTGGCAAAGGGGTCCAGGACCAAAAACAGGTTAAGAGCCCCCGGACTAGATAATCTCTAAGGACCTTATCAGGTCCAGAGCTTCTGATTTATGAATTTAGGATTGCAGAACCTCTGTTCTAAGGTCCATTCTACCTTTTACTAGGTGTTTGACTTTGGGCAAGTCCCCTCAACTCTGAGTAAGCTCCTCCATCAGCAAGGTGAAGATATCACTTGGATGATCTCACAATTCCCAGCACTGTAGTAAGGAAGGTTCTCTGTAAACCTTAAAAAGCACCCTCAAGGATTATTACATGAGATGTCACTTTTAAGAAGCTTTTATTTTACAACTTGGCCCTTTTATAGCAATGTCCTATTTCACAAGTCATTTTTGCAGCTTATCCTTTCAAATAACTATCATTATATTCTTTTTCAGAGAGAATAAAGTATGATGTGAGTCAGCTATGGAATTTAAGAGAGAAATGGTGACTGGTGATCAGAAAAGGCATCCCCAGGCAGAAAAGACCTCTTCGGGGTCTGCGTTTGGTCTCCTGCATCACAAAATTCAGTGGTTCCTGCATCAAAGGGCTATTGGGAAGAATCGGCTTCTGCAGGAAAACTACATGTAGTCATAGATAACCTTAATACCTCTTAGGATCACAAAGACTGTTGAAAGAGACTTCAGAGAGGGTTAATTTCAGCTCCTTCATTTTACAGATGAGGAAATAGACTCCGAATGAAGGGAATGACTTGCTTAGAGTCTCCCATTTAACTTATTTGAGATGGATTTTTATCAGGATGACAACTTAATAATCTAAAATGAGAAATGAGAATGTGGTAGACTAGTAAAAGAATCAGGGTAGGAGTCAGCGACGATCTGGGTTAAATCCTAGCTGGACAAGTTATTCCTCCTATGTTGGTTGTTCTAAGCTCTTGGAATTTGGAGTTATGAAAGAAAAGTTACTAATCTGCTTATACACATTGCCCCAGAGATCTCACTACCGAGAGTATACCTCAATGTCATTTCAATACATATAAAATTATTCACAGCACCATCTGCGGTCACAGAAATTTAAAGGTAAAATGTGTCCAGTTATTAAAGAATGGTGGACATAATAGGATGTTATTGTGTGGTAACAGATGATATTCCTAAAAGCATAAGTCTATGGCACTCCCCTGCCCAAGAAGCCTGCCCACTCTATCTTGTCTCTCTTTCTTTCACAAGCCTAGAATTCATGCCCTCCATAACTTTACCTGTTGGAATTCCCAGTTCCCTTCAAGACTCAACTTGTGCCCCTTCTTAAAGAAGCTGTTTCTGATCCCCCAGCTGTTAGTGTTTCCCACCACTGCCTGGCCAAAATCACTACTTTGCATTTACATGTATATTTTGTACTTATCCTTTCACGCATTAAACCCATTCTCCTTCCACCTTCCCTCCCCCCAAGCATAAGTGGGAACTCCTTGTGGGCAAGAACGAATTCATTTTTGTATTTCCGCTGCCCAGGACACACAGTACCAGGCATACGACAAGTTCATTTTCATTGCTGATTTTGTAAATGAACAACTGAAGGCCAAATGAGGAATTCAGAGAACTACAGGAAGACTAGAAGGAAGGGATGCCAAGAAAGGATGAAATGAGGAAAGCAGCAGTGACTGCCTCACCTCACTACCTAGGACTTCATCAGTATAGTAGCTCCCAAAGGAGAAACTCCATTTAACTATGCAAATCAGCACATTTTTTGCAATTTATGGTCTTGGAAAGTTGCTTGAGGCTCCAGGCCTGCCCAGAGTCAGACTGTCACTGTGTGTCAGAGGCCAGACTTTTAACCCAGATCATCCTGGGTGCTGGCTGTCTCTCTTAACTATTACCTTTCACATTCAATGTTACATCCATATAAATGAAAACAACACTGAAAACCACATCCCTGGACAATCTGTCTCTCTTTCCTCTCTTAGTTTCCAGAGAAAAGAAGGAGGATGCCTCTATTCGGACTACTCTCTTCTCACTACCAGTCAGTCTCTTCTGGAGAGTCAACACTTTCCCTCTGCCTTTATTTTGATCACTGACCTTCTGTCAGGTGGATGTCCTTGCAACGACCACATCCTTACCCCCATATTATAATCTGAAGCTGATTCTGACCACCATTTAAATAATCAGTAGCTTAACATACACAGCTAATTCTGATAACTCTTCAGTCAATGCCAGCTCTAAGCCAGGTGCTCTGCTAAGCTCTGCGCATACAAAGAAAGGCATTAGACAGTTCTTGCTTTCCAGAAGCTCACAGTCATACTAACATATGTCGGCCAATAAACATATAATGATCACCACATGCCTGACCAATTGCCTCCCAACATCAAATATAAAATCAATTGATCAAAAAATATTTATTAAGTGTCTACTATGTACCAGGCACCTAAGCTTTCAAAATCCTTTATATCTTGGTTCTTCCTACACATTTCCTTCATCTTCTCACACTGGAATCCCTGGGAGGGGAAGTGGAGGCTGACCTGATTGACTAGGAGCCATGTTGGGATGATCTCCACAAATTTTTTCTACCTCTCTCTTTATCCTCTGAAGGTTGGTAGATATGCTGCCATTATTATCACGGTAGGGTTTTGGCTCATGCCCATCATAAAGTGATGGAAGTTGCTCAAAAAGTTTATTTTTGGTTGATTTTGTACACACAATGAAACCAGTTCTACCAACTTTATTATCCAAGTAGATGTCAGCCTTCCATTTAGCTTGGACTACCTTTACCTTCTCATCTCACCATTCAGACAGCAATATGGATGTGGTCTAGCTTACAATATTGATGCTGCTACGATGTTATCTGGTAGGCACTGGACACAGATCTTCACATTGAAGATGCTAATAGCTGTTAATATTTACAGATGGCATAAACAATATATGATTTTTTTTTGAGGCAATCAGGGTTAAGTGACTTACCCACCATCACATGGCTAGTAAGTGTCTCAGGCCACATTTGAACTCAGGCCCTCCTGATTCCAGGGCCAATGCTCTATCCACTGTGGCACCTAGCTGCCCCCCTATATGATTCTTAACAGTCTCTACTTCCCATGCTATCACTCTGTCAGTGTCACCAGGAAATCAGAAGGAGGCTTCAGAGGTCTGAGAGTCATTTTAAAAGTCTCTTAGTTTTGTGGGTTCCCATGGCAAATCATCTTCTATGGTCAACCTACTAGTGACGAGTCTCTACATGTTTAGCTGAGCTGGTCATTGGACAGAAGACTCAATCTGTCCTCAGGACCGTACTTGAATCCTTTCTAGCTTAGAAGAAACTGTTAGTCAATCCATCAACAAAATCAATAAGCATTTATTAAGCCCTTACTATCAGGCATTTTGCTAAGTGCTAGAGATACAAAAGTACAATAGAAAAACAGTCCCGAAGAAAACCAAATTACTAACATTAAAAATGAAAGGGGTGAACTCACCTCCAATGAGGAGGAAATTAAAACAATAATTAGAAACTACTTTGCCCAACTTTATGCCCACAAATTCGACAATCTAAACGAGATGGATGAATATTTTAAAAAATACAAATTGCCCAGATTAACAGAAGAGGAAGTTGAATACTTAAACAACCCCATCTCAGAAAAAGAAATTGAACAAGCCATCAATGAACTCCCTAGGAAAAAATCTCCAGGGCCAGATGGATTCACAAGTGAATTCTATCAAACATTTAAAGAACAGTTAATTCCAATACTACATACACTATTCTTGAAAATTGGGGAAGAAGGAGTCCTCCCAAATTCTTTCTATGATACAAATATGGTTTTGATACCCAAACCAGGAAGAGACAAAACAGAGAAAGAAAATTATAGACCAATTTCCCTAATGAATATAGATGCAAAAATTTTAAATAAGATTCTAGCAAAACGAATACAGCATCTTATCACGAGATTAATACATTATGATCAGGTAGGATTCATACCAGGACTACAGGGCTGGTTCAATATTAGGAAAACTATTAGCATTATCGATCACATCAACAACAAAGCTAACAAAAACCACATGATTATCTCAATAGATGCAGAAAAAGCTTTTGACAAAATACAACATCCATTCCTACTAAAAACATTGGAGAACGTAGGAATAAAGGGAACTTTCCATAAAATAATAAGCAGTATTTATCTAAAACCTTCAGCAAGCATTATATGCAATGGGGATAAGCTAGATGCATTCCCAATAAGATCAGGGGTGAAACAAGGTTGTCCATTATCACCACTATTATTCAATATGGTACTAGAAATGTTAGCTGTAGCAATTAGACAAGATAAAGATATTCAAGGAATTAGAATAGCCAAAGAAGAAACTAAGTTATCACTCTTTGCAGATGATATGATGATTTACCTAGAGAATCCCAGAGATTCAAGTAAAAAATTACTTGAATTAATAAACAACTTTGGCAAAGTTGCAGGGTACAAAATAAACCCACACAAATCCTCTGCATTCCTATATATTAGCAACAAAGTTCAACAGCAAGAGATAGAAAGAGAAATCCCATTTAAAGTTAGGGTAGACAGTATAAAATACTTAGGAGTCTACCTGCCAAAACAAACCCAGGGACTATATGAACACAATTACAAGACACTTTTTGCACAAATAAAGTCAGATTTAAGTAAGTGGAAAAACATTAGTTGCTCATGGGTAGGCCGTGCTAATATAATAAAAATGACAATTCTACCCAAATTAATATACTTATTTAGTGCCATACCAATTAAACTATCAGACAATTACTTTCTAGAGCTGGATAAAATAATATCAAAATTCATTTGGAAAAACAAAAGGTCCAGAATATCAAAGGGACTAATGAAAAGAAATGCTTGGAAAGGTGGCCTAGCGCTACCAGACCTTAAACTGTACTATAAAGCAGCAATTATCAAAACCACTTGGTATTGGCTAAGAAACAGAGAGGTAGACAAGTGGAATAGACTTGGCACTCAAGATGCAGTAGGCAAGGAATATAGCAACCTTCTGTTTGATAAACCCAAGGACCCCAGCTTCTGGGATAAGAACTCATTGTTTGACAAAAATTGCTGGGAAAACTGGATAACAGTGTGGCGGAAATTAGGCATAGACCCATACCTGACACCGTACACAAGAATAAAGTCCAAATGGGTACATGATTTAGGTATAAAGATTGATACCATGAATAAACTGGAGAAGCAAGGAATAGTGTATTTATCAGATCTATGGAGAAGGGAAGAATTCTTTACTAAAGGAGAGATAGAATGCATTATGAAATGCAAAATGGATAACTTTGAGTACATTAAACTGAGAAGTTTTTGCACAACCAAACCCAATGCAACCAAAATCCGGAGGGATGTAGTAAATTGGGAAAAAATTTTTACAGCTAAGCTCGGGGATAAAGGCCTCATTTCTAGAATATATAGAGAACTGACCCAAATGTATAATCATACAAGTCATTCCCCAATTGATAAATGGTCAAAGGATATGAACAGGCAATTTTCAGAGGAAGAAATTAAAGCTATCTATAATCATATGAAAAAATGCTCTAAATCACTATTGGTTAGAGAGATGCAAACCAAAACAACTCTGAGGTACCACATCACACCTATAAGATTGGCAAACATGACAGAACAAGAAAATGATAAATGCTGGAGAGGATGTGGGAGAGTTGGAACACTAATTCATTGTTGGTGGAGCTGTGAGCGCATCCAACCATTCTGGAAAGCAATTTGGAACTATGCCCAAAGGGCTACAAAAATGTGCATACCCTTTGACCCAGCAATATCGCTACTAGGACTATATCCCCAAGAGATCATAAAAATGGGAAAGGGTCCCACATGTACAAAAATATTTATAGCAGCACTCTATGTAGTTGCCAAAAACTGGAAGTCAAGGGGATGTCCATCAATTGGGGAATGGCTGAATAAATTATGGTATATGAATGTAATGGAGTACTATTGTGCCATAAGAAATGATGAACAAGAAGACTTCAGAGAGGCCTGGAAGGACTTATATGACCTGATGCTGAGTGAAAGGAGCAGAACCAGGAGAACTTTATGCACAGCAACAACCACAGTGTGTGAGAGCTTTTTCTGGTAGACTTAGATTTTTGTAATAACACAAGAACTTCTGAAAAAAAAAAAATCTCAATGGTGGACCTCAAGCCAAAATGCCTTCCACACTCAGAGAGAGAAATATGGAAGTCACTCACATAATGTAGCAGATCATGTTTGTGTATGTGTATGTGTTTGTGTATCATGTTCTGATTTGTTATACGATTTCTTACATTTATCTTAGTCTGACTACATAGCATGACTATAGTGAAAATATACTCAATAGGAAAGTATATGTAGAATCTATACAGAATTGTATGCAGTCGTGGGGAGGGAGGGAGGTAGTGGGGGGTGGGTGGGGAGGGATAAAATCGCAATTGTATGGCAGTGATTGTTAAACATTAAAAAAAAATAAAAAAATAAAAATAAAAATAAAATAAAATAAAAATAGAAAAACAGTCCCTGTCCTCAAGGAGGTTCTAGTTGAAGGGGAGCTTATAATCTGCTGGCCAAGTTTTCTAGTACCCAAGTTTACTAGTACCTAGTAGCAGTACACCTTCTTGTATAAATTTACAGAAGTAATCTTTATGGAAGGGTAACCCCATAAACACTTTCCACACCATTGTCATTTTTACCCACCTCTGTGTATGGAAATATTATGGCGGCATGATAAAATGCTAAGATCACAGTATTCTCTTAGTTCTGCCACATGTAGCTGAGTCACTTCATCTTTTTCAGTTTTAGTATCCCTATTTGTAAAATGTGGATAAAAATATCTGCTATCACAAAGCTGTTGTAAGAAAAAATGGGATAAAATTCATTTATTCAAGAAACACTTACCAAGTATTTACTACTTGTTATGGCCGGAGATACACCAAAATTGGAAAAAAAAAAAAAAAAAAAAAGAACAAAGTTCCTGCCCTGGAGGAGCTTATAATCTACTGAGAAAACACAAATACAGGAAAAAAAAATACAAGATAAAATGTGATAGAACCAAAGGAGAGATCTAGACAAATCAATGTAGAAAAATTTTTAAATTTAAAAACTAGGAGGCACTATCACAATGGAAGAACTTGATGAAATCATCGGTTATGCAGGATTTCTGTGCCCCTTCATGCTAAAGAAGCTAACCCATTCGAGAAATGATGGCTAATAAACAAGTCAAGACTCCTGGGCAGACAGAGCTGATCACATAACCAATCAACGTCCATGGCAGAGCACTACGCTGGGGGAAAATTGTCCCAGGGAGTTTTAGATTAGATTATTTTTTTTTAAAAAGCCACTTAGAATTTTCTAAAAGCTTTACTATTCCCACATTTGAAATGATTGTCAAAACACTGAACCTTTTCATCATTTCCCACACAGAGTACTGTTTTAGCAGCTGCTCTAGTTGGCTATTTCAAGCATTAAACAATCTTTGATCGTCTGTAATAACGAAATCAAACTGAGGTCCTAAATATAGCTCTCCTAGGTGTCTACTTATCCATTTGTTTCTACGGCATTATTCATCACAAGTGCATATTCAGAGGGTTTGAAGTATAACAAAGGCACAATAAAATTCCCCCCTTCAACTAGTGAATCAGGCGCCAGGTTCATTTTGGCACAGGTAGCATTGGGCTGAGGTGGTGAGCCAAATTGGTTCTGGTGCAGAAGTGAAAGTGAGAGGACTAGCTTGGGTACTAGGGGTGGGGAACCAGCAGCCTTGAGGTAATATGGGGCTTTGTTCTATGAAGTTTGGATTCAGTCAAAGGGCCCCCCTTGAGGACTGAGAGGGCCACATGTGACTTCGAGACCACAGGTTCCCTATCCCTGGTAATGTCTCATTTCATCACCTCTTTGTGATGGGAAGTCCACTGAAAGATCCTACCACCTTCATAACATATCTGGCATATACATCCACTTCTCTCCTCTGACACAGCCACCATCCTGGTGCAGGCCCTCAATGACCTCCTGCTTGGATTATTTCAACAGTCTTCTACTTGGCCTCTCTCCCCACACCAGTCCATCATCCTCCACTTGGCTGCCAAAGTAGTCTATGTCACTCACCTATTCAATAAACTCCAGTGGCTCCCAGTTACCTCCAGGAAAAAATGGAAAATCTTGTTTGGCTTTTAAAGTCCTTTGCCACCTGAACTCTTCCTACCTTTCTAATCGCATTATACTTTATTCCTCTTCACATACTCTACTCCACCAGCCTTCTTCCTGTTCTTTGCACATAGCACTCCAGCCCCAGACTCCATGCCTTTTTTTTGGCTGCTCCCCATTCCTGTAATGCTACCCCTCTTCTTTGCCTGTCTAAGTCTTCAAAACTCAGCTCAAATCTCACCTTCTACAAGAGACCTTTTCTGGATCTCCCCCTATCCTTCCCATCACTTCCCTCTGACTTTACTCTCCCTTTACGCGGTATCTTGTATGTGTACATAATTACTTGCAAGTTATCTTACCCATTAGAATGTTAGTTTCTTGAGACCTCACTAGAATTTGAGACTCTCTGGTGCTTATTACCACAGTGCCTGGCACATAATAAGCATTTAATAAATGCTAGTTGACTGGTTAATGGATGGACCAGGGCAGAATTCTAGACAAAAAAAATATGAATAATAGGAGGATAGAAGGAGCAAAGTTCAGGTGTGTTTGGGGGGTGATGGGAATCCCATTTGGCCAAGAGTTTAAAGTACTTCTATGGGAAGAGTGGATGATATAGCTACAAATGTGAGTGGGGGTCAGATTGTGAAAAATCTAGGAAGCTAAGAACAGTCTTTTGTTAGGCAACAGGGAATCCTGGAAGACTTTTGAATATCTTGAGGATCTCATTTTCTATGAATTTGTCTTTTATTTGGAATCAAGCCCAGGACGATAACCTATAATGCACCAAACACTTTGACTAGCATAATTTTCCCTATTTTATGTCTCAATTGATACTGACAGAAAATTATTGACTCTTTCAACATCTTTATTTCCAGTACTGCAGGTTTTCACTTTGCATGATTCTAAATGCTAATAATCTAACTCTTTTCTCACTTCAGCTACAGTTCACAGTTACATGTTCAATGTTTCTTCTCTAGGGGGAGATGACTTTTTCCCTGAGAAAAGTTCTAACAAGTCTGGGATTCCACTGCAATGTGATGGTCTAGTTTAGGTTGTGGAGAAGCCAATTAACATGTGGGGCTGTTTCTTGCATTTCCAATGGCCTTTTCTTCCAAGTTAATTCTAATAATTTATCCCTAGATACTCCCCCATTAATTACGATCATTTAAACTCTATTTAAAGCTATCTTCTCTTGTGAGAGCTTTTACCATTAGATTCCATCCGTTCACTCTCTACTAGGAATTTCAGAAGGGATGACACCACTGGGTAATTCACAAAAACAGATATTTATTTTTCTCTTTATACCTTTTAGTTACAACTTCCCATTTCCCTATATTTCAAACATCATCTTCTAAAATATCCCTCAGGATATTTTACAGTTTCTTCATCCTTTAGGTTAAGCGGTACTCCCTTGCCTTAAAGTTCTCTGTACATCTCTATTTACAATGCTGAGCACTGACTTGTTTATATCTAGATTACTCATTAGCCTCCATGCTTAATCATGCGTAACAGTAATTTAACAGATAGTAGTATCTAATATTCAGGTAATTAAAATTAATCAGAAAATTATATAAAACATATTAGAAAATTTTTTTTTAATTTAAAATTTTTTTGTAGTCAAATCTCTTTGACACGAGGGTATTCAATAAATCCTATATGGATAATCCCTACAATGTGTCTCTGGCAACACAAAGAAAACTGCCAAATGGTCTGAATAATGTCAACCTGTAGAAGAGCAGACGTTGCTGGATGGACCAGTAGCATAGGGGACTGCATTCAAGAGTTGTGAGTTGGAGATGAGGCAACATGTCTTAAAAAAACAACAAAAAGGTCCTTGATCTAAGATAATCTGTTTGGATCAACATAATGGCAGTGGTCAATGTAATGTCACTGTAATGGTCAAAGTAATGGCCATGGTTGGCAACCAGGAATTGGCAAGAAACAAGATACCAAACTTAAAAGCCTTGAAAACCCTCTAAGAATCTGATGAACTCCATAAGCTTATCGACTGATATCCAACATATCCATAGTGTAGAGTAAAGCCAATTCTGAGATCCTTTACCTAGGAAAGGTTTCAGATCTATTCTCTCTTCTCTTGCTAATATTCTACTATGGGTAAAAGCCTTTGGTTGGTTAGAGAGATGAGTGACCAGTTTTAAATTCAGGGTCAGATTTAGAGCCAGAATCTCTCGGGATTCATCTAATCCCAAACCGATTTTTCAGATAAAGATCTGTTTTGGGCACCTTGGAAGAAAAATGAGTTCTGGAACTTGTGCTCTCCTGACATGTGTCTTGAGAACCCATCTCCACCCTGAAATAAAGCATCTAAACAGTTTTAATGGAAAAGAGCAGGAAAGTAATTGTGGTGTAGCCAACTCCCAGCACCCTGTACACCTGGGCACCTGTACACATTCATAGTCTGAGAGAGCTGCCTGGGGGTGACTGAGAGGTGAACAGATTTGTTCAGGGACCCATGGTTTTCCTGACTCTAAAGTGGACCCTGTCTACTGACCCATGCAAGGCCATGAACATGTTGTTGTTGTTGTTGTGACCCTGGGCAAGTCATTTAACCCTTTTTGCCTCAGTTTCCTCATCTGTCAAATGAACTGGAGAAGGAAATGGAAAACTACTCTGGTATCTTTGCTACAAAAACCCTAAATGGAGTCACTGAAATGACTTAACAACAATTCAGCATAGTATAGTACAGTGGATAGAGAGAGGGCAGGTCTTGGAAATCAGGAAGACCTGAGTTTGAGCCCTGCCTTTGACACATACTAGCCCTGTGACTCCAGGGACTTTAAGTCCTCAAACAGAGACTGATCTGCATTGGTGAAAGGACTTTCCTTATCAGGAACTTCCTATGCCAATGAAATCACAGGCCTGGTCCAAAAACCCAAACAAGACAAAACAAAACAAACCAAAAAAACACCTGCAGTTATTTAAGAAACAAGTTATTTTCCAAGGGGGAATAAACAAGCAAAGGTTTCTCTTTACCAATGTTTCCCCAAACAAACCCTATCTTGGGACCTTCCAGGATCTGCTCTGTGCTGTGAAAATGGACAGAGGAATTTCCCCCCAAGGGAGAGAGTCTGCAGAGAAAAGCGGAGGTTTTTCCCTTTTTGTATCATATCTTTTGGGGGAAGAGAAAGTGGGGATTTGTTTAAAACTAAAGTAACAGCAGAAAAGACAACTTACAAAGCATTTTTTGCATGCAGATCCAGCTCATCCATACATCCAAGTCCATTAATATTTGCTGCTGAGATCTTACAACAAATCCCTGGGCACTTCTGGGAGCCTTCCTATTTACATTCCACGTGGAGCACCTGATGTACCCTGAAGCCTGAACAAGGCAAAAGCTTCATGTCTTTCCTCTCAGCCACATGGGCAGGGGTACACATTAATATAATATTGATCTGAATGCAGGAGATGCCCAAAATAAGCCCCATCAGTAAAAGGAAATCTCTTCGAAAGGAAACAAAACAGATATACAGTGAAAAATAACAAAATTATCATTATTAAAAATATTTTATGTAAGGACTGAACAAGCAAGCAGCGGAGTGGAGAGTTAACTGCAGGCTTTATCTAGATTCTGCTCAAGGCCAGGCCAAATGGAACCTTGAAGCAGAGCGCCTGACAAATTTACAAACCTGTAACTGTAAAGGTGTACAATCCTAAGCTTTGCTCAAAACCAGTTCTGCACTCCCACCAGTCCAATATGGCATGTATGCATATTTTCCAGATGCAAGGTAGCACAGTGGATAGAGCACAAGACCTGGAGTTAAGAAGATTCATCTTCCTGAGTTCAAATCCAGCTTTAGACACTTCCTAGTTGTGTGACCCTGGGCAAGTGATTTAACCCTATTTGCCTCAGTTTCTCAACCGTAAAATGAGTTGAAGAAGGAAATGACAAACCACTCCAGTATCTTGGCCAAGAAAAACTCCAAAATGGGGTCATGAAGAGTCAGATATGACTTAAATGAGTGAACAACATGCACATATATGCACATCTATATACATCCACACCTACATATTTGTGTGTGTATAACACCACCAATAAAAGAAAGGAGAAAATACTTCCGTCCACTCTCCTTCTTTGGGATTTAAAGCATGAGGATGTGACACATTTCAAGTCACCAAATGCCCACTGGATGTCTACCGAAATGTGTGTTGTGACGAAAACAACACTAAACTTGTGAGTCAGGAGAAGTTGTGTGACCTTGGGAAGAGACTTCACCCTCTATGGGACTCACTTTTCCCCATATGCAAAATGAAAGGGTGAAATGAGTTAGTCTCTTAAGGTTTCTTCTATGGGATATTCTATGCCTCATGATCTATAACTGACCTAACTTTTTACAAACTCCTTACTCAGGAGATCCATAAGAAAGGGAAAATATCTATTCCCAACAGAATAGAAAATGACAAATAAAAACAATCAAACAAAAAAACCCAAACACTTTTAGTATTATAACTTGGCTCACCTGCACTCAAATTAGGTTCATGTAAACTGGTGAAAAATGGGTATGCGTAGAGCCAAAAGTTGTCACAGGATTTCAGAACACTTAGGAATGTCAATTTGGAAGGAAATAAGAGCACTCTGGGAGAAACTCGGCCTGCCAGCATCTACCAAAATATTTTTCATTCTAGCCATTAATTGCAGATACAGTATTGATATCTATACCCTAGCAGGGATATGCTCCATTATCATCTATGCGCTGACTTTTATTGGGATGTTAATGATGCAGGCATTTTAGTCTTCAAACACAAATTGATTGCAATTAACGGCACTGTGTTATACTAGAAGAGGAGTTGGACTTCCATCTGTACTTTCCTCCTTGGTGAATTCAGCCACTTTCATGGCTTCAATTATTCCCTTTGATTATCCCTAAACCCCAATCCATATACACATAGAGCCTTCATCTCTCCTCTGATCACCCAGCTCATTTTCTACTGCCTTCTAGACATTTCTAGCTAGATGTTCTGTTGATTTCAAAGTCAACATGCAAAACCTCCAGACCTTCCCCTCTTGCTAATTTCTCCAACTCTATCAATGGCACCACCTTTCTGCCCTGTCACTGAAATTATGTTCATTGTTCTTTATGGTATAACCATTATATTAGAGAAAGGAATGATGGAGCAAAATACTCAGGTCTAAAAAGCTATATGGCAAACCCCTAGTTAGGGCAGCGAGGTGGTGAAGTGGATAGAGTACTAGACTGGGAATCAAGAACACTGATCTTAAGTTCAAATCTGGCCTCACTTATTAGCTGCATGACCCTTGGAAGTCACTTCACCCTGTTTGCCACAGTTTCCTTATCTGTAAATTGAGCTGGAGAAGGAAAGGGCAAACCACTCTAATATCTCTGTTAAGAAAAGCTCTAATGGGGTCAGGGAGATTCGGAAACAAATGAAAAATGACTCAACAACAGAAGCCTCAGTTAACTGGCATCATTTGACTCTCATTTTCCTCATCTCTAAAACAGGAACAATACACGGGGTTTGAGAGACTCAAGTGAGTAAATGTAGCTAAAGCACTTTGTAAACCTTATAAGCCTATAGAAATTTCTGCTGTTCTTTTGTTGGTGGATTTGCAGGTGCTCTGTTTGTTTATAACTCCCAAACACTTGAAAAAATGAGACTAATAACATGCTCATCCTCAATTTTCACTTCGGATCTTTACTGCTTTATGTTGATGCTATCAAATCTACGAAAGCAAGGAAAACCTACAAAGACCCTACCATTTATTCCTGTCCCAGACCCTCTTTCCACCTGTCTCCTATGTTTCAGCTATCACGAAGTTTCAGAGTTAGAAGGGAACACAGGTCATATAGTCCAACCCATACCAATTCACAAATGCCCTTACAGCATACTCAATAAGTGACATCTCTGCTTTGATCATTCTGTGTTCCAATCAAATAGGCACATGGTTTATTCTCATTGCCCTGGCCCCTTTGCTGTGGTGCCAGATGTCACCTCCTGTGGACTTCCTCATCTCCCATCCAGGTTCAAAGCCCAGCCCAGGCACTTCCTCCATGGAGACTTCCTTGCTTCTATCAGAAAGAATGAATCAATCTCTTCTCCCTCAAATCCTTCAGGCCATTCTGTTTGACCTCTCCTAGACATTTGCTTTTCTAGTTTGCAGAAACTTTGATTTTTGTTTGATGTTTGTAGAATTGAAAAGCTAAAACAACATTACTAAGTGTGGCCCCAAAGATGAGATATTAACAAGGAACCTCATCCCACTTCTTTAAAGAAGAGGATGCAATCTGTATGACACAATGCATATAATATCAGTATAAGCCTTTATTTTTTGCTATCTTGGCTAGTTTTGCTGGACTGTTTTGTCCTCCGTATTTTATTCTTTGATAAAGGGATAGCTTATGTGTAGGGATAGTTTTATCAGAGAGATCCTGGGAGAGGCAGAAGATGGAGATACATTGGGAAGAACATGTACTTGAAAAAAAGGAAACGAAGTTTTTAAAAAAATAAAGAGAGAGATACTGGATAAGTGGTCAAAAGATATGCACAAAAACTTCTCAAAAAATTGCAAACCATTGACAACTATTTGAAAAGAATACTCCAAATTACTAATAATAAGAGAAACACAATCTGCACAAACAGACAAAGAGAGGAAAAGATGGGAAATCTGTAGTCATTATGGAGAAGTTTTGGTAAGATAGATTCCCTAGTATACTGATGAGGGAGCTCTGAAATCCATACGGTGACTTTAGAAAACAATTTGCAATTAGGTAAAGTAACTAAATGACCCATGTTCTTTGACCCAGAAATTCTATTCCTAGGCTTATTTCCCAAAGAGGCTACTAAAACAGAAAGTCAACCTATAGCAAAGAATTGGAAACCAAAGAGATGCTTATTGATTGGGTAATGGGTAAAGAAACTGTGGAACACAAATATAATGGAATATCACTATGCTATACGAAATGAAAAATGCAATGAATATAGAGAAGTAGGTAAAGATCTACATGAATTGATGCAACTGATGCAAAATGAAGTAAGGCAGACCAGGAAAACAACAGGAACAGAAAGGGCTGGGTCAGAGCTTTGAACGTGAATCGTTTCCTAGCTTCAGAGATTCACTTACTTTTCTTGGTTGCGTTGTGTTTCTCTTGGCCCTTGATAATAGATCAAGAAGATGGATTTCCCGCATGCAACTCAACCACAAGTGAGTTAATGTTAAGATTAGGAGAAAATAATTTGAAAATAAGCCATTTTGGAATGTCATCATCTTATTTGTACATTCTGGAAATCCTTCAATATTTCTTTAGCTGTCATAATTTCTGGTATTGATTGTAAGTTTAAAAAATCTAACTAGAGGTTTACCATATAGCTTTTAAGACCTATTTTGCTCCATTTTACCTTTCTCTGTAAAGAACAATGGACATCATTTCAGTGACAGGGAAGAGTGGTGGTACCATTGATGGAGTCTGAGAAATTAGCAAGAAGGGAAGGTTTGTACATGATTGAGGTATAAAGATGGATACTACAAACAAATTAGTGGAGCAAGGAATGGTGTATTTATCAGATTTATGGAGAAGGGAAGAATTTTTGACTAAACAAGAGAGAGAAAGCATCATGAAGTGCAAAATGGATAATTTTGATTACATTAAACTGAAAAGTTTTTGCACAACCAAACCCAATGCAACCAAGATTAGGAGGGAAGCAGAAAACTGGGAAAGAACTTTTGCAACCAGCATCTGTGATAAAGGCCTCATTTCTAAAATATATAGAGAATTGAGTCAAATGTACAAGAATACAAGTCATTCCCCAATTGATAAATGGTCAAAGGATATGAACAGGCAGTTTTCAGAGGAAGAAATTAAAGCTATCTATAGATATATGAAAAAATGCTCTAAATCACTATTGATTAGAGAGATGCAAATCAAAACAACTCTGAGATACCACATCACACCTATCAAATTGGCTAACATGACAAAACAGGAAGATGATAAATGTTGGAGAAGATATAGGAGCGCTGGAACACTAATTCATTGTTGGTGAAACTGTGAGCTGATCCAACCATTCTGGAGAGCAATTTGGAACTATGCCCAAAGGGCTACAAAAATGTGCATACCCTTTGACCCAGCAATATCACTTCTAGGACTGTATCCCCAAGAGATCATAAAAATGGGAAAGGGTCTCACGTGTACAAAAATATTTACAGCAGCACTCTTTGTGGTGGCTAAAAACTGGAAATCAAGAGGATGCCCATCAATTGGGGAATGGCTGAATAAATTATGGTATATGAATATAATAGAATACTATTGTGCTATAAGAAATGATGAACAGGAAGACTTCAGAGAGGCCTGGAAAGACTTATATGATCTGATGCTGAGTGAAAGGAGCAGAACCAGGAGAACTATGTACACAGCAACAACCCCAGTGTTTGAGGATTTTTTCTGGTAGATTTAGAACTTCATTGCAATGCAAGGACCTAAAAAATTCCCAATGGTCTTTTAAGGCAAAATGCCTTCCATATCCAGAGAAAGAACTGTGGAATTCAGTCTCAGAATGTAGCAGATCATCTTCTTTTGTATTACATTTTGGTTTGTTATATGATTTCTCCCATTCATTTTAATTCTTCTATGCAACATGACTATGGTGAAAATGTATTTAATAAGAATGTATGTGTAGAACCTATATAAAATTGTATGCCATCTTGGGGAGGGAAAGAGGAGGGAAGGAGAAAGGAGGGTGAGGGAGGGAAAAAAATCTAAGTTATATGGTAGCAATTGTAGAATACTGATAATAAAAAAAAAAAAAAGAAGGGAAGGTTTGGCATTTCTGTGTGTTGATTTCAAAGCAGTGGCAGAACATCTAGCTAGAAATGCCCAGGAGGCAGTAGAAAATACTTCAGGATCTCTTGAAAGGAATGCAAATGAAAATTCTCTCTTAGATATCAGATACCTGAAGCTACTTTAAAGAGAGGAATTTTTCAAGACTTCTTAGCCAAAATTTCCAAGAACTAGTTTGTGGGCATGGGGAGAGCACATGTGATATGAAACATCCTCTAAAGAGGACATCTAACCCTCTACGGAAAAAAAAGATGGGGGGAGTAGAAGGAACTTTTCTAATGTACATTTTAATTAAATAAATTACATTTTATGTAGCACCCTGGTTGGATCTCCCTGAGATATATATGTAGCTCAAACCCTTTTTAATACTTAATGTTTTCATTTAACTGCACAGACTTTTGAAGCACTCAGCAATACTTAATATTATCCCCATTTTAGAAAGAGAAACTTGGGCATGGAGGTGCTTAGGTTATTTATTAAGTAAGTTCCTATAATGTGGCAACACACTATGCTAAACACCCATGTTCATGGACCAGAAATAGTATCTGTCTTTAAAGAATTTAAATTTATTAGATTAACTATGGTGTTCTTAAAGGGCCCTTAGAAATAAGTGTGCAAAAGAAAACATTTCTCCTGATCATAACATCCATCCACTTGTGATCTAGTTGGAAGGGAGAGACCATTTTCTTTACCTGTAGTCAAGATTTTTAAAAAAGATACAACGTAATCAAAAAAGGGAAAGTGCTACAATTAGAGCACCCTTTAAAAAATAGTATTCTATTTCTTCCCCATTTACATATAAAGATAATTTTTAATATTCATATTTTAGAGAATTGAGTTCTAAATTTCCTGCCTTCCTCCCCTGTAAGATGGTAAACAATTTAATATAGGTTATATGTGTGCAATTGTGTAAACATTTCCACATTAGTCATGTTGGGAAACAGACCAAAAGGAAAAAAAAAAAACAAAAAAATAGAGCATCCTATTCTTACAGAGACATGTTGCTTGCAAAACAAGTACCTGAAAGACTTTCTTTGCTCCGCAAATACAAGACTTCTTTTGAAGTCATTTAGATAATGGCTGGTATGGAGGAGAACCAGAGATGTGCTGGGAAACGATTAACAATCTGAGTATCTTAGTGGGGAAAAATCTAAGTTGATTTCAATGCATAAACACATTTAAATTAATCTACATTATTAACAATATTTTTTTAAGTCTAGACGATCAACAAAACAATACCTCAAGTCCTGACTTGTAGTGATTTTGATTTTTGGGGTGTCAATGCTCACAATGAAAATTTAACAAATTTCACAATTAGCTTGCTAGTTAGAAGTGGTTCCAACAAATCCCTAAATCAGGAGTGGGGAACATATGGCCCTCTAAGTCCTCAAGGGTGGCCCTTTCAGTGAATCCATGCTTCACAGTTCTGTGTATTCAGTGAAAGGGCTGCACTTAAGGACCTAGAGGGTCATAAATTTGGATTCTGTCAAGGGGCAACACTTGAGGACTTAGAGAGTCACATGTGGCCTTAAGGCCACAGATTCCCTACCCCTGCCCTAAACAGAATTCTGTTCTTGGTCCTGGTCCTCCTCCCCATTTTAAAAATCAGTCAGTATAGATGAAGATATAGATGGCATGCTCATCAAATCTGGAGTTCCCACCAAACAGGGAGAGATTTAACTCCCTGGGAGAAAAAACTAAGCTTCCTAAAGTTCTTGATAAGGCTGAAACCAACAGGGTGAAACTTCAGTCTGAGTAACTGGAGGCAAGTCAGTTCCCCTCTCTCAACCTCAGTTTCTCCATCTTTAAAGTGAAGAGGAATTTGGATCAGCTGGTCTCCCAAGGCTTATGAAAGCCTTAAATTCTAGAATCTATTACAGAATCAAAAGATAATTGTTCAAATACAGAATTGTGATGAACAGACTGAGGTGATCTAGGTGGGCAAAGCCTTGGGTGGTTTAATTGGCCACAAGGCAACAGTGTCATGCAGCTGCCCCCAAAAGGTAAATATAATCTTAGGCTATGTTAATCAAAGTAAAAGTGTCTAGATAAAGGATGGGCAGACCACACTGGGCATATTGGATTCAGTTTTAGATGCTACAGTTTAAAAACAATACTGATTGTGTGACATTGGGCAAATCACTTGAGTTCTCACTCAGTGCCCAGGAAATCATACAAGTAAAAAGTTGCCTTGTTCTGCACCTCTTCATTGCTTATCTACCAAGGGATGGAAAGCCTGTTTCATACTCGCACTCCTAAAGTCATGACTGGTCACTGCTAGGATCAGGTTGATGATTGCTATGTTCATAATAATTTTTAAAATGTTTTTTTTTAAGGAAAAAAAAAACCTAAGTTGCAGAAGGGTATCAATCTTCAATGGCAGAGGAACTTCCTCACTAGGGACCAAAGAAATCATAGGTCCCATTAAAAAAATATCCCAAAGGACAACCAGGATGGCAAAGGGCCTGACCACCATATCCTACAAGAAACAGCTTCTGAGCATGTATCTAGAAGAGAGAAGGCAGGGAAATAACAACTGGCATGTGAAAGAAGTAATGAACCAGAGGACTAAATTAATATGGTAGTTTAAGAAAGGAAATTTTTAAAACAGAATTTTTGTTTAAAGAAAAAGAAAAGCCAACAATGGAACAGGCTACTTTGAAAATTAGAAGGCTACCCTTCAAAATGAACCCTGGTCACCATCTGTAAGGGGAGTTTTTGAAGGGTAGTAGGATGTACTTTCCCTTAAGACAGGAGCTATTTCATTTTTGTCTGTTTCTCACAATTCCTGGCAATTAATGTTTGTTGAAATGAGTTAAATCAGATGGGAAGTGATGAGAGTGGTGGAGACAAGATGTAGGCATATATGCCTAGATCCAGCTCAACTGTCCCAGCATTCCCTGCCAAACAACTTTAAAATACTGCCTCAAATCAAATTTTGCACCAGTAGCCAACAAATGGTCAGAGAGAGACATTTTTTTCCAGCCTAAGACAACTTAGGTGATATCAAAGACTGGTTTGTGACACAGGGGTCTAGAAAGGCCCAGAGCAGGGCAGAAGCACCAATGGTAGATGGACCTTGGAAGGGGTTGTGACTACAAACAGCAGCAACAGATTGAGGAGCTCTCAGTCCAGAGACAGTAAGGGGGTCAAGACAACTGGTCAGCAAGAGATTACAGGAATTTTTTGTTCGTACTGGGTATGGATAGTGCCGACTGGGCAGCTCTACTGCTCATACACAATTCTGGGTCATGGTTCCAAGGAGAAGAGCACTTGTGATCAATCACAAGGGAAAAGGGCTGTGGTCACAGTTGTAGGGTCAAGAGGAACACTAGCACTTTTGGCTGCAGGAGAGTAGGGGACCTTCCTGGGGCACAAGGGAAGACACAGGCCAGGAGAAAATTCATCATATTTCTTCCAGGATAACCAGCTTAGAAGCACTAAAAAGAAAGAGAGCACCCAGAACTAGCTCTGAAAACAACACAAAGAAGTCTAAAACTTGGGAGAGAGCCTCCTAACCCCACCTCACCTCACTCAAGTGAGCAAAGTCAGCTTTAACACAAAGTTCAAAGTAAAAAAACGGACTTAGAAAATGAGCAAATAACACAAAGCAACTTAACCACAAAAAGCTACTATGGTAGCAAGGAAGACCAAGACATAAGCATAGAAGAAGACAACAATATGAAAAGAGCTACAAGCAAAGCCTCAAAGAAAAATGAGAATTGGATCCAAGACCAGCAAGAATTCCTGGAAATGTCAAAGAAAGAGATAAGTGTAGCAGAGGAAAAATTTGGAAAAAAATAAATGTGATGCAAGAAAAGTATGAAAAGAGAATTAACAGCTTGGTAAAAAAAAAAAAAAAGGCACAAAAATACTTAAGAAAATAACACCTTAAAAACCAGAACTACCTATTGGTAAAAGAGGCACAAAAACTCACTAAAGAAAAGAACTCCTTAAACAGCAGAACAGGCCAAATGGAAAAAGATGTACAAAAGCTCACTGAATAAAACAACTTCTTAAAAATTAGAATTGGGCAAGTGGAAGCTAATGACTACATGGGGCTTTAAGAAACAATAAAACAAAGTTTAAAAGAATGAAAAAATAGAAAAAAATGTGAAATATCTCATTCAAAAAACAACTGAACTGGAAAATAAATTCAGGAGGGATAATTTAAGAATTATTGGACTACCTGAAACCCATGATCAAGAAAAGAAACTAGACATCATATTTCAAGAAATTATAAAGGAAAATTGCTCTGATATCTTAGACTGAGGATAAAATAGAAAATGAAAGAATCCACCAATCACCTAGTGAAAGAGATACCAAAATGAAAACTCCAGGAATATTATTGCCAGATGCCACATCTCCCAGGTCAAGGGGAAAGTACTGCAAACATCCAGAAAGAAAGAATTCAAACACCATGGAGTCACAGTCAGGATAACATGAGATTTAGCAGCTTCTACATTAAAGGAACAGGACTCTTGGAATATGTTTCAGAAGCAAATGAACTATGATTACAAGTAAGAATAACCTATCCAGCAAAACTGAATGTAATCCCTCAGGGGAAAAATGTATATTTAATGAAATAGAGTACTTCTAAGCATTCCTGATGAAAAGACAGAGCTAAAGAGAAAATCTGACATTCAGACAGAGGACTCAAGAGGAAAATTAAAAGGTAAATAAATATGAAAAAATAATCATAAAGGAATACGATAAAACTAAACTGTTTACACTCCTACATGGGAGATGATACATGTAACTCCTAAGAGTTTTATCATTATTAGGGCAGTTAGTCTACATAGATAGAGGGCATGGGTGAAGTAAATTATGTTGAGATGACCTCCAAAAAAGAAAAATGTAGGGGTGAGAAAGAGGGATGCACTGGGCAAAGGGGGAGGGGAGAGGTAGAATGGGAAAAAATGTTTCTCATAAAAGAGGTGTACAAGGAAGAGTTTTTATAGTAGAGAGGAAAATTGAGGCGATGAGGACAATGCTTGAACTTCACTCTCATATGAACTGGTTCAAAGAGGAAAGAGACAGAAACACACTCAGCTGGGCATAGACATCTTTCTTACCCAATAGGGAAGTAAGAGGGAAAGAGAATAATAATATGGGGAAAGGAGATAAAAGGAAAGGCAGATTAAGGGAGGTAGTAATCAGAAACAAAACAGACTTTAGAGGAAGGACAGGATAAAGAGAGAGAAGAAAAAATAGAAGAAAACAGGATGGAAGGAAATACACTATAATCATAACCATGAATGTAAATGAGATGAGCTCATCCATAAAACAGAAACAGATAGCAGAATGGATTAGAAAGCAGAATCCAACAATATGTTGTGTACAAGAGACATACTTGAAACAGGACACACATAAGAGTTAAAATAAAAGGTTAGAGCAAACTCTATTATGCTTCAGCTTAAGTAAAAAAAGGTAGGTGTAGCAATCATGATCCCAGACAAAGCAAAAATAAACCTGA
The DNA here is from genome assembly GCF_028372415.1 of Notamacropus eugenii. NCBI lineage: Eukaryota > Metazoa > Chordata > Mammalia > Diprotodontia > Macropodidae > Notamacropus > Notamacropus eugenii. The sequence continues at coordinate 137,644,507 of NC_092877.1, forward strand.
GACAATCAGGGAAACTACACTACGTTAAAAGGTGCCATAGCAATGAAATAATATCAAACATTTTAAAGTAAGTTTCTCAAATATATAGGCAACTGAGTCACATTTATAAAAATAAGAGCCATCCTCCAATTGACAAGGAGTCAAAGGTTATGAATAGGCAGTTGGAAATCAAAGAAAAAAGAAAAGAGGACCTATATGTAAAAATATTTTTAGCAGTTCTTTTTTGTAGGTATCAAGAATTGGAAATTGAGAGGGTGCTCATTGATTAAGGAATGGTTGAATAAGTTTTGGCATATGATTGTGATGGAGTACTACTGTGCTGTAAGAAATGAAGAGGGAGTGGTTTCAGAAAAACATGGCAAGATCTATATGAACTGATGCAAAGGGAAGTGAGATGAACCAGAAAATCATCATGTATAGTAGTAGCAATGATCTAATGATGACCAACTTGGCTACTCTGACCAATACAAAGATTCAAGACAATTCCTAAGGATCCATGATGAAAAATGCTATCCATCTCTAGAGAGATCTGATGAACTGAGTGCAAATTGAGGTATAATTTTCTTCCTTTATTTTTTTTGCAATATAGCTAATATGCAAATATTTTGCATGATTTCACATGTATAATTGATACATTGCTTGCCTTGTTAGTAGATGGGGATGGAATGGAAGGGAGGGAAATAATCTGGAACTTAAAATTTATAAAGAAAGAATGTTCAAATAAGTAATAAATGAGGAATTAAAAAATGACAAAAAAAACTTAAGTCAGATGGGATTATTGGACTCCATGGTGTCTTTTAGTTCTGATTATCCAAGGCTAAGGAAGTGAGGAAAGGTAGATACCAACTGAACCTCTATCACATTATTTTCAATTTTCTTTTCTTTCAAATTCCAGATGTTCCTTTAAAAGTACAGAACACTCAGCTTCTCCCAAAAGATAAACTACATTTTATTCCATTCAACAATTATTTGCCAAAAAGGAGAGAGGAAAACCTGAGATCAAATCCCACTTCAGACACTAGCAATATGTCTCTGGGAAAATGACTGAACTTCTCCTAGACTCAATTTCTTCATCTTCATTTGTAAAATAGAGATAAGGGCACATACCCCTCAGAGTTTTATTGTGAGGTTCCAATGAGGCAACATCTGTAAAATGCTTTCCAAATCTTAAAGCACTACAGAAATGCTAGGTATTAACTGAGTCCCTACCATAAGTATACACTCAATACTGTATTTGGTCATAAATTGGAATTTAGCAAGACCCAGGCTTGCTAAACAAACACATACTTTTATCAACTTTAGGAAAATGTTTTGTGAAATAGGAAAAATTAGTGACAAAAAATTATCAAGGAGACTTCTTACTAAGGAGGAAATAAACAGCATTTCATTTACTTGGAATAAGTAATTGGATAACTCTGTTCATCCCTTCCAATTCTAAATCCTATGATTACAGATATTTGGCCTGAATTCTGTATTACTTCATCTTTAGAGGTTGTTCCAGGAAGTCATCATCAAGTGGTAATCTCTTCCTACAGAATTCGACTTGGGGGTTGCAGGGCACCATGAGCTCTGCTGAGTCAACAATGAATGGAAAGGCTATTGAGCTCTGAGATACATTGACAGATACAATGTCTAGCACAAAGGAGGTATTTGATCCACTGTACTGGTTAGGCCAGGGATAGGGAAGCCGCAGCTTTCACACGTGGCCCTCTAGGTCCTCAGGTACAGCTCTTGCACTGAATCCAAACTTCACAGAACAAATATCCTTAATAAGATACAAAATTTGGACTCAGTCAAAAGGCCACACCCATATGTGGCCTTGATCACAGGTTCTCCACACCTAGGCCTATCTAACAGCACAATCAGTTCTACTATAGCACTTGTTCTTTGAACCTGACTAATTAGGAGATTATTTGAGCATAATGTGAATTTTGCATTTGCTTTTCCTTGTCAAGAAATCATAAAAGAACACAGAAAATGGTACCACTTTACAATTACTCACGAGCTGCATCCCTTCGGATGCCCATTTCCTCAAGCTAAGTTGGGTCTTTGTCAGAGTAAAGTACTGCCATATTTACTGTACATCTTCTAGTGCAGTTGGAGTTATGCGCTGTCCAGGCCTCCTTCCTTCCCCACCTTCCACCACAGCTGAGGTCCAGGTCCCTGTTCTTGCCCTCAAGAGAGGCTCTGCCTTCCTGCTCAGACTCAATTTACTATAGGATTTATAAACTTAACAATTTAACATGTCTAACACTGTGCCACCATTTTTATTCCTATCTTTTTTTTAAACATGTCACTGATGAATGTTTCTCTGTTGCCACTTCCCCTATAAGCCCTGTGTTTTTGTTTTATTTTTTAATTTTTAGGAATGCATGTTCAGGATGCTATATTTTAAAAGAGCTGCTGCCTATCAATAGTGCACCCAAAGAAGCGGGCCTGACCATGGTAAAGGGAACAGATGAATGACAATTCCTATCTCTATGGTGCTCTCTTAGCCACAACTCTGAAACGTGGGAAGCACAATTCTGTCTCCATTTTACAGAAGAGGAGAACTTGTGTCAGGATAAGTTACTTGATGAACGTCACACACAAGCAAAAAAACTTCAAGGCTGGGAATGGAACAGTCAGTCTTCTGACTTGGGCCACAGCAATTTTTTCTACTGTACCACAAGTTATCTGAGGAGGCAGCTAGGTGGCACGGTGGATAGAGCACTAGGCTTGGACTCAAGGGAGACTCATCCTGCTGATTTCAAATCTGGCCCCAGACACTTACTAACTATGTGACCCTGGGCAGAACACTTCACTGTTTGCCTCATTTTCTTATCTGTAAAATAAGTTGGAGAAGGAAATGGAAAACCACTCCATAGCTTTGCCCAGAAAACCCAAATGGGATCAGGGAAAGTCAGACACAAATGAACCAACTAAACAATAACAAATGACCTGAGGAAATGTTAAGGATGCTGGGAATGTGTGGCCTGGAGAAGAAAAGGTTTTGGGGAAACATGTCCACCATCTTCAAATTCTGGTAGGATTTTCCAATTTTATTTTACATTTTTATTGATTTAAAGAATTGTTTAGCAACGACAGGATTAGGTGAGATTACAATGGCTCTAGAAGAGCAGGAGGAAGACCATGGGGTGGAAGTTCTAGCAATGGTTATATTAGCTGAGGTTAGCAACTAGAACTATATTAAAATAAAATGGCGATCTCTTAAAATCCCTTTTATTGCAGATACTGAAACAGAGGCTTGACTGACCTCTTGTTAGGGATGGTGCTGGAACATGTGTAGGAGTCCTCATGCTTCAGCAAGATGGGAAAGAACCTCTAAATGATCGTTGCAATTTTAGAATTCTAGAAATCGATGATTCAATATAGCCTACTTTAATTATCACATGTAAAACGATTATTTCAGCTCCCAGATTAGGGCAAGCTTGATGCTTGGTTAGCAACCTTTTTCAAAAGAACATTTACTCCTTTTAGAACACATATTTAAACATTCTTACAAAGATCCAAAAAGCAATATTATCCTCTCATAATTACAATCGTTTTCCACCTTCAATGTTACAAAAACACACTATAATTGGAGTAGAAAAGAGATTGCAATCCACATGCATCTACTTTTAAAAATATATCTTCAGATGCCATATAGGGAGTCATTCTGATTACTGGCTGGCATCCAAAACTAAAAATAAAAGAATAAGATTCTACATGCTTAATAATAATCTTGAATCCAGGGCTATAAACAAAGACTGACAGAAATAAGCGCAGTGCAGTGATTACAAAGGTCATGGGTACACCCTTTTAAAACATTCTTTCTGTTCTACAAACTAAGATACCTAATCCAACACTGGTCAGGAATGTTGGCTGCTGTCCAGCCCAAAGAATTCATTGCTGTTGTGAGGAGAAACAGAATTACCTCTCACAAATTTGGGTAATCTCTGAATTACATGGGGAATAATTGACACTCTGTGGTGGAAACTTGGCTGCTCCACCAGAGCTAAGATGAAGCTTTAACAAGCTGGAAATGTGCCCCCTTTTTCATGCGATCACAGGCAATATGCTCATGTAATCCTTTAGGCTTTAGAAAGTGCATTCCTCACAAAAAGCCTGAACAGTCAGGTCATAGAAGCATTAGGACCCTAATTTCATACCCATTTCAGTTCAACAGACACTGATTAAGTACCCACTATGCATGCCCAAGACATCCTTTTGGGCTCTGGAAAAACAAAGACCAAAAAAAAGAAGGAAGCAATTCTTGCTCCCAAAAAGTTTACATTCTACTGGAAAGTTCGACTCAGAAAGATTAAGTCATCTGCCAAAGGTCACCTACAAAACAGTGATAACGATGATGATAATTATGAAAAATGACATAGCTCTTTAAGGTTTACAATTATTATCTCATTTTAGCCTCACAACAACCCTGGGAGATAGGTACTATGAACAAAGAAATAATAGGAAATAAATAAGAGTCAGAATTTGAACTCCAGTTTTCTGATTCTCAATCTAGTGCTCTTTTTACTATACCATGTTGTTAATTTGTTGACTTAGAGCTGTCTATAGTAGTATGCTATGTAAACCCCTTTTTTCTCCCCACTCCCTCCCCACCAAGATTACCTCCCAAATCACATTCACAGATCAGGCACTTGGGACAGCAGCTACTCAGTTTCAAAGTACCCTGGAGGTACGTCCTTAAATTTTTATCTCAGAACTCACATAGAATATTCGATGCCTCGAATAGTCAACATAGGTGATAAATGTTTTTGGCTCAAGAACTCATAATACTAAGGCATGGGATTGAGGGAGTATGAAAACAGATATTTTCAAGTACTGAAGTAATAGTACTTTCTTTTGTAGGCTGAATATTTCTATCACAGACAGACCATAACTTCTTCACAGTCTCATGACTTATGTGGCCAAAAAAGTTAACTATTTGGTGGCCAGCCTTCTGGGGAAAGGCTTCTCCAAACTAAGCTAGGATGGTCATCAAATAAGTAACATACAGTGTCTTTTTCTGGGCCTGTCCAACTTGGTAAGGGCCAGGAAGAGCTTGTGCTCTCATGACATTGTCTTCAAGAATCCAAAGTCACTTCCACTCCACAGTGAGGTAAAAGAAGGGGACATTAGTGGAAGTCTATGGCATTAGACACTTCAAAAACAAAACAAAACAAAAAAACCTCAAAAAACAACCAACTAAACCCAAACCTAAAGGAATACCAATGGAGAATCAGTTCCTCTTCGCTAATGATAATGATAGTAGCAATGGTGGAGATGGTGGTGATGGTAATGATGATACTTACATAATGCTACTTATATAGCTCTTTAAAGTTTAAAAATATTATTCTATTTTAACCTCACAACAACCCTGGCAGATTGGTGCTTGGAAATGAAATACTAGAATTTTTCACCTCTGTTTTCTGCAAACTAAATCCCCAAGTGCATCACAGTAATCAGTTCTTATTTTTAATGTACTTTCTACAGTTCCTCTTTTTATGAAAATGTTTACCATGAACTTTTGAATATCTCAATACACAAAGAACTTTCAGAAAGGAGGACTGTATATGAAACTGTCAACTTCTGTTACCCAGCTGGGGTTTTTTAAAGTGCATATTAAATTCAATACCACAGTACCACAACTACCTTTCTTTTCTATATCCCCTTCTGAATTTCCTTCTTTTGCTCACTCCTCTTTTCAATGATTTAACATATGCTCCCTTTTTTCTTTCGATTTCTATTGCTCCTCATCAATTCCTTCCTTTCCTACCCCAATAGCAAAACCACCCAAAACAAATCAACCCATTGGCTCTCACTCATTTCTCAGGTCTAGTTCATCTCATCTCTAACAAGAAGTAGAAGTCATACATACATTACCAATCAATCTGATGAAGTCTCGATTGGTCACTGGGTAGCATCAAAGTCCTTATGTCTTTTTTTCCTTACAAAATAATATTTGCTTTGAAGATACAGCAATTAGAGAAGTACAAACATCCCTGCCACTCCCAACACCCAGATGGCACATTCTCCCCTATACTCCTTTGGTCCCTACAGAGCATGGTCCCCAAAATCTTTCAAAGTTGTTTTCCTTTATTACTGTACCATTTTTCACTCAGTGGAACTGAAATGAAATGGAAATTTGCCCCAGTCAAGCGATAAGCAGTCATTTAGTCTAGTTCTCCTCTAAGTGACAAGGTGCCTCAGTGTATTACCTCCAATGATTCCAATTCTTACTGACACCAACTAATAATCTTGATGAAGGTAAATACACAGAGTTTCTTCAAGTTGCAAATGTTCTCTCATCACTATACTCAGACTGGAACTTTTTAGTGTATTGCCTGAAGTAGGAAGACTTTTTGATTTTTTGGAAGACATTTTGAAGAGGTACCATTTCATTATGTGATTGACATTCACATCAAGCTAAGGAATATCTACTAAATGGAAAATAAATTCCTTCTTTGGGAATGGTTTCAGAAAAAAACCTGGGAAGACTTTTTTGAACTGATGCAAGGTGAAATGAGTAGAACTGCAGAACAATTTACAAAATAACAACAATACTATAAAATTAAATAACTGTGAAAGACTTAAAAACTCTAATCAACACAATGAATAAGCACAATTCCAAAGGACTCATGATGAAAAATGCTTTCTACCTCCAAAAAGAGAGAACTGATAGACTCAGAATTCAGATTAAAAGAATTTTTCCCCTTCCTTTTTCTTGCTTTCTTTTCTAGAACATGGCTAAGGCAGAAATTTGTTTTGCATGACTTCATTCCTGTAATGATTACATTTCTTATTTTCTCAATGTGTGTGGGAGGAGATGGAGGAGGAAGAATCTGGAACTGAAAACAAAATTTAATTTAAAAAATTATAAAATACAATAAAATATAATAAAACATAAAGAAACTTCTCCTTTCTATTCCATCCATATTTATTAAGTGCCTAATATATATTAGGGGCTAGGGGCTTGGGACAGAATATCAGAATTCCCTGCTCTCAATGAATTGACATTTTTCTAGGATATAACAAAGTAAATAAAATATAATCTGAACAGAGACAGAATATTAAAATCAGAAAAGGCTTCCCTTAGGACGTGAAGCTTTTTGGAAGCTTAAAGTATAGACAGAAAACCAAAAGAACCAGATGTTGGAGGTGAAGTCCTGGAGTCCAAACTTTTATTATGGAAATAAGGAAACTGAGACTCAGAAAAAAATAAGTGACCTACTGAAAAAAAAATCACATAAGCAGAATGTAGATACTCTCTGATTTCAGATCTAAAGTTCTTTTCACCACACCACACAGCCTAAGAGGAGCTTAATAATTTATAACAACAAAAGACATTCTGCATAAGAAGGTTGTTTTATGTCTCAAATTATTTTTCTCTGTCACTTGATATTTTTAAAATCTAAAATTTGCAAAATGTCCAGGCCACTAATCCCTGCTTCAGTTATGCAGAGTCAGGACAAGACTTACTCAGAGAATAGAATAAGATTTTTCTTACTCTCCTGGAGAAAAATCCTCTTTGAAGATGGAAGGGAAGGACTAGATCTGGGCTGGAGACAGGGTGGATAGTAGAAAGAAAGAAGCTTGAACTCAGCTTAGATGCCTCACTCAGCACTAACACTAACTTGCTATGGAAACTTTGGCAGTTTTCTTATCTGCAAAATTAAGGGGTGCATCTCAATGGCATCTACAGTCTCCTGCAGTATTAACTTCTTTTTACTTCCAAATTCTTAGAGGCTCTGGAGCAGGAATGGGTCGGGAACATGAGACACCTTGTAAGATGATGCTTAGGCTTACAGTCTCTCAATGCAGAATTCAGGAAGAGATCCTTCAGCTTTAAACACAAGTAGAAATATAAATATAATAAATACACATATATATACAGACATACATTCTTACATATACTGTGTATGTATGTATATATATGTACATACACACTGTACTTAGGTGTGTCTACACAAACTAATTTCTCCTTGGTGGTCTCTACCTATGTCTTAGAAGTAAACATGGTTCCATTAGCAATTAAAAGTAAGTTTTATCTAACGTCTCCTTTTAGCAGGCAGCACACAGAAGGGTAATATCATCTACCGTCTTATTTGAAATTGGTTTGATCATCTACATGTTAGAGCAAAGATCAAAACCAGTACCAAATTAAGAAAAAAAGGATAAAAAATGAACTTGACCTATTTTTAAAAGTTACTGATGCTGAAAAATGGGAAATGGACAAAGAAAAAATATCAACAACACAATAATTTCTTATCCAAGTTTAATGAATGCAAAGCAATCACTACAATGGGACGAAGGAACCCCAAAACTACCTAAGCCTCCAAATATATGTTCCCTTTGCCAGACAGAAAGATACACCAGCCAAAGATAGCATCAGCTTAGAATATAAATCTATATGCAAAGCACAAAATGTTAGCGAGGAGGACGGTAGATAATAATGAGCACTATCTCATAAAACCGTGGCAGCTAGTTGGTGCAGTGGACAGAGTGCCAGGCCTGGAGTCAAGGAAGACCTGAGTTCAAATCTGACCTTAGACGTTTACTACCTGTGTGACCCTGGGTAAGTGATTTAACCCTGTTTGCCCCAGATTTCCTCATCAGTAAAATGAGCAGGAGAAGGAAATGGCAAACTACTCAAATATCTTTGCCAAGAAAACCCCAAATGGGGTCACAAAGACTCAGACGTGACTGAAATGACTGAACAACAACAATGTCATAAAACTAGTTGTTGCCATTCGAACCAGTTATCTACGGTTGAAACTCAGGAGGAGGAAAAAGAGATTAAGAAAGGAAAAAGTTCTGTGAGCACCAGCCATGGAGTCAGAAGGACTCGAATTCAGATCAGGCCTCACACACTTACTACCTGGGTGACCCTGGGCAAGTCATGTAACTCTAATTGCCTCCAAAAAATTAGAAGTGATAGTCTCTGACACAAGGAAATAGAAAGCAAAATGATACGAGAAGGGCAAATGGATTAGTTTAAGTATACACAGAAGAGGACTGTGCCAGAGTAGACATTTTTGAGGGTAACCTTATAAATGAATCTTAATGAAAATAAGATAGAACAATGATATTTTAAGAAAGGTTTCCATGTAAAAATATTCATAGAAGCATTTTTTTTGTAGTAGTAGTAGTAGTAGTAAGAACTGGAAGCAAAGTATGTGCTCCCTGACTGGGGAATGGCTAGACAAATTATGGTGCATGAATGTAACAAAATATTACTGCCTTGTAAGAAACAATGAACATGAAGACTACAGAGAAGCCTGACAAGACACAGAAAATGATACAAAGTGAATTAAGCAGAACCAGGGAAACAATTTACAAAGTGACTACAAAAATGTAAACAAAAAGAACAATGAAAATGAAACTGAAGACTGGGCAGATATAATGACCAAATGTATGTCTGAAAAAATGTATCTCCTTCTCTACATAGGTGGGGGATGATGGACACTGTATATACTGTCAAACTCAGCTGATGTGCTGATGTGCTCAGTTGTTACAAGTGGCAGTCCTCTGGGGAAAAGAATGGGGAAGGGTTATATCTCAAAATGAAGATTTTAAAAAAAAATCAATAAATTTTAATTTTTATAACAACTACAGAAATGGAAAAGTTTGGAAAAATCAAGGAATCTACTGTGCTTATTGCCATTGATGGTAAAAAGGTCATTAGCTTTAGTAGGGTACAAGGACACCATAACAAGTTGTCTCGCATTCATATTAAGATGATACAAAATTTCTTGACAAGTACTACAACAGTTATCTTGGGCTGCAGCATATCATCAATGTGATGTATTGTGCGGAAAGGAGTTAAGCCAATCCTGTAGTAAGAGGGATAACAAATGGCCAGACCAGGAGCAAAGATAAGATCTAAAGAGTAATATTAAAAGATTAGAAAGGCTTAACCAGGAAGATTTAGCAGAGGACATGGACCAGAGGAGGCATAATGAGAAGACTGAATTATTAGCTTTATCACTCGAAAGGGATCACATCAATCACAGATCACTGAACAGGCATACTATTTAATTCATACTCTGTGTGTGAGTTTAAAATAAGGCATTATATTTTCTTTCTTGTTTTCAAGGAAGTCTGTCTTTACACCACGTTGTAGTGCCAATGTGATATTCACAGAGCCTACCAGGGCCATGACTATCCCTGCATAATTCTGAATTGGGAAATACCACAGACTCTTCACATGGAACAAAAGACTTATTCAGACACCAGAAAGCCAAATCCATCATAGTAACAAAAATCTATACACAGTAACAATGCAGAGAACAACACTGTTCCTAAGCCTTCCCCGTGCTAGGCTTCCCACAGACCAGAGCCATTCAACAAATCACAAACAAGCTCTTTCACTCACACTAGTCATCAGCCTGCATCCTTCCTAGCTCTAACTGCTCTCAAGATTAACTTCCTCTCAGCTCTGCTGCAGCTCTGTCTTTTCCTGTTCCACCTGTTCAGCAAACTCCTCCCACCACAGGCTCCCTGTGACTCAGACTCATGTAACTCAGGTTTACCTGTGACCCAGGCAGGTCGCATGGTCTATTAATGAATGAGAAAGATCTTCCCTTTTTAAATGACCATTACATGTATCATCATTAGCATGGTATAATAAAAAGATCACTGGGCTAAGATCTAAAAGTTTTCTCTCATGTGACATTGGGCAACTCATAGAACATCTCTGAGTTTCAATTTCCTCAACAATGGATATAGCTCTGTGTCTGGAAGACCTGGGTTCTAATTCAGTCTCAGACAATTCCTAACTGTGTGACCCTGGACAAGTCACTTTAAGTCATCTCTGTCTGGTTCAGTTTTCTCAACTGTAAAATGGAAATAAAAACAGCATCTCCTTCCCATGGCTGTTGTGGGGATTAAATAAGATAATATTTATAAAGTTGTCAGCACAGTGCCTGGAATATAGTAGGCCTTTAACAAATGCTTATCCCTTTCCCCTTTCATTCCCATGAAAGGGGATAATGTTCTGTCTGGATATTGTTCCATCTGTCATTCTCACATTACTGTAAAGATCAAATGAGAGACTGTGAAGGCTTTATTAATATGTAAAATATCATCTGATTATAAGGATGATTAATAATCAGCCTGGTGACCTGGTAGCTACTGTAGACACCCTTCCTAAGGAGTTTTTCCACCAAGATCTGGTGATGACAGCTAATAGGGATGAATGAATCAAGCGAGAGCTTTTTAAGGGTGGGGAAGATATGTTAATAGGCAGTAGGGAAACGGAGAGATTTGATTAGGGTATGACTGCATGACAGAATATTATTATGCAGTAAGGAATTATGAAGAATTCAGAGAAACATAAAAAGATTTGATTAAATTGATACAAAACAAGAAGAATCAATGGAAGGATACAGTAAATATCTATAACTATGCAATGAAAAGATCACAAAAAGGAAGTTGAACAGAAAACTCACTAAAGGTCTTGGAGAAGGTCCCAGGGACATGACATATTTTTTCTCACAGGAGAGGGGCAGGGGAGCACTAAAACAGAATATCACATTGATTGTTTCTGGGATGTATCAAGCTCATCTGAGGGCAGGAATATTTTTGTCTTTGTATATCCAGTGCATAGAACATATAGTAGGTGTGTAATCAACGCTTCTTGAATTTAATTGAGTCATCCAGTCCAACTCCTTAAGTTTATAGGTAAGAAACTGAAGCCTATATCTAATTTTCTTTTTTTTGGGGGGGTGGGGTGGGGGTATCATTGTGTAGGGGAAATGAGAGAAAATGGTAAGATAAAGACAAAAGATACCAATAAAACATTTGAAAAAAAATATTAGTTTATAAAAAGCTGTATGTATGTTAGTTTGTAAAAAAGCTTTTTCAAGAGAAATTACCTAGAAAGTCCTTTCTACTACACTAGAATTTCAATGTTAATTGAGAGACAATTTGTTCCCAAAGTTAATACAAAGGACAATGTCTTTTTGGAGAGTGGGATAGGACAGCTGATGTCTGCTCGCTGAAGATAGGTCTGCCTTCTTAATCTGAAACCTGCCTGCTTCTGCCCAACACAGCTGGAGATGCAAGATGTTGGTGCTGTGGCTATTATCACAGTGGTGCTCACCAAAAAGCTGGAGGATTAAATTTGGGACATATATATACATACATATGTATATGTACATGGTGTTGCAGGTCCATCCCATTTCAAAATTATTTTTAAAAATGTTTCCTTTGTTTCACTGAAAATATGATAAAGAATGGAAGAAAAAAGTATTGAACTGTTCAGAATTAAGAAACTTCTGCCAGTTGTAAATTTCCTCAAATGAGAACAGATATTCTCTCAAACACAAATGTTATGTTTGGAAAGAAATATAAAGGATCCTTTCAAAAGGTGTATTTCCTCAAGGGGGCTGTCCTACAAGCACTAAATTTGTCTTTGACAGATACTCCCTTTCTGTGAATTGATCAAATTTCATTAGAACAAAGGAAAAACTGAGACTGCTAGTGAGAACAGATAGCTCATACAATCATTTTTACTTATGTATATCTGTGTGTATGTATACATATATATTTTAACTTTTATATGTATTTTACATATATGTGTATTTCATGTGCATGTACACACACACATGCTTCACTTTTTAAACTAAAAAAAACAATTACATACTCAATTTAAAAGAAAACAAGTTAAACAAGTATAAACACATTCCGTACTCTAATTTTGAATCTCAAGGCAAAGGTAAGTCAGCTCCACTACAGACCAAAGAGTGTACTGGCAAAGTGTTGCCTCGCTGGATTTGGAACCAAGAGTCTATCTGTGGGTTCTTGGGCCAGCTGCTTGGCTGCTATAGGCCCCAGTTTCTTATTTATAAACTGAAGGAGTTGGACTGGATGATTCCATTAAATTCAAGAAGTGTTGATTATACACCTGCTCTGTTCGAGGTACTTGACTCACAAAGACAAAAATGAAACTGTTCCTGCCTGAAAATTTTTATAACTTTTTATACCAGGTCTAAATCCTATGAATTTATGAGCTCTGGATTGGGAGTCAGGAGACTATAGTTGTATTTCTAGCTATGAAAATTACTAGCTCTCTGACTCCCTTATCCTGTTTCTAAATCTGTACAGTGGATCTAATAATACTTATCTGACCTACCTTCATGGGTTTTCATAAAGAAAGTCCTTTGAAATATTATATATGAATGATCAATTTGTTATTGTTAATAATATTGTTAAACTATGCCTTATGGCTGTTGGTTTGAAAGCCATATCAACTCTGAATGAGAAAAAAATTTATCAATCATTTCTAAAAATAATTACAAATAATTATATTACAACTGTGAACTAAGGAAGATTATAATTACTAGACCTGTGATTTAATTGGCATAGAGAAGTTTCAGGTGAATAAATTCACTTGACCAAAGCAGCCCAACACCTTCTCTGCAACAACAGTTTTAGAGAGTTGCCTAGAGCACAGAGAAGTTAAGTGACTTGCCTAGGGTTACACAGTCAGTACGTTTCAGAAGCAAGACTTGAACTTTGATATTCTAGGTCTTCTAGATCATCTCTCTGTCCACTTGACCACACTCCTTTAGAGGTAAACTGTTAGCAAAATGTTGAAGTTTTAAATGCTGCATAGGAAGCTTTATGATTTTTCTGTATTCATATTCAGGATAGAATGATGGCAAATTCCTGATATTATTAATAAGCAGATGTCTAGAACAAGACAAAAATATAAATGTGTGACAATTAAAATCATTAAAGAGACTGCAAAACCAACATAATTTTTATGGGATTAAAACTCTTTGCTAGGTTTAAGATGAGCAAAAATAAAGTCATTCATCGATATAATCATATTAATGATTAATTTTAAAATGTATCTAGTGCAAAGCTTCTCAACCTGGAATCCATGAGATTGTCTTTTAAAATATAATTTGATACCTGTATTTAAATATAATGGACATCCTTTGTAATCCTATGTATTTTATTTTATGCATTAAAAACCACAAGAAATCCATAAGCTTTATCAGATTCCCAAAAGGGTTCATGACACAAAAAAAGGTTAAGAATCTCTACTCTAGAAAACAAATAGGTTTGAAAGTATATTAAAAAGATGATTTGCTTTAAATGGCTTGTAGTACATAGATATTTCACAAATTAAAATAGTTTATGGAAGGGCATGGAAGCCCTCCAGGATAGGCAGGGTCCAAATGGGCTGCAAGTTGCATCAGTGAATAGACTACTTATGGGAATGAGATCATAGAGCCAAAGTTTCTAACCCTATTACATGCATGTGGGTCCCCTATTTTCTCCAACCAAAAATTAAGATGGGGAGCCTGGCCAAGCATAGCCATTTTGTTGATCCAGGACCAGGAGATCATTTATATTATGGCCTATATTAATTATTATAGAATATCCTTAGCCAGTTAGGAGAATAAAAAAAATGCCCCCCCCCCCCAATTCCCAAATCCTCCTGTTTAAAGTTTAATTTCAAACACTAAAAGTAAGTTTAAGTTCTGCTTGATCAGTTATTTCCATGTGAAGGTGTGGAAAGGAACCTGGCTCTTAGATACAGATGTGAATCTTCTAGAATTCAAACATACTTGTTTGATTTCTAAAGTGTTTATTCTTTTAATGGTGACTGGCGGACAGACTGTAAAGATAAAATGGAGTTTACAAGTTAGGTAAACCAAAGGTTGGCTGAGGTTGAAAGTGTCAACAGATTAAACCAAAGTTGCCAATGAGTATAGTTTCACATTACTGTAATACTAATCCTCAGGGTAATGAGAAATGATGAGGTGATTTATAAGTTATCCCACCTTCCACAGAACTTACTCAACTTAATCAGCTCTGAATTTCCTTGAGTTAACAGATTTTCCATGAAAACATTCAGGCCCTTGCATTTAAGCCTAGAGTTTTAGCCTGAGTATTTTAATTAATTGATTGCTACAGCTAAGATGGGAGAAGAGCCGAGAGAGATCAAAACCCCAAACCTACCAATCCAATTCATGGCCTTGCAAATTTGATAACAGCAGATGGGGAACAGTAGTGGGAAACAAAGCAAAAGTCAGAGGACTAGAGGACACAAAAGGGGTTGGGGGTGTGGGTAGATCTGCTCTATAGAGAGATAAGTGGTCAAGGTCCCAGTGATCACTTGGTTTAAAGGTGGAATCTGAAAAGTTCCGAAGAGGGAAATGACCTGCTTGAATTCCCTAAACTAAAAAGGTAGTTTAGCAGAAAAGTTGGAATTTCAACGAAGATCTTTCAACTCTCATTCAACCCACATATATCAATGGGGCAGCTAAATGTCGAAGTGGATAGAGTGGACCTGGAGTCAGGAAGACTCATCTCCTTGAGTTCAAATCCATCTTCAGACATTTACTAGCTGTGTGACCTTGGGCATGTCACTACAACGAATATGCCTCAGTTTCCTCATCTGTAAAATGAGCTGGTGAAGGAAATGGCAAACCACTCCAGGATCTCTGCTAAGAAAACCCTAAATGGGGTCAAGAAGAGCTGGACACAATTGACTAACAACAAGTTGTTGCAGTTTTTGTGTTTGTCCATTTCCAAGGAGGACCATGACATCAAGATGATGACATGATTTGAATGTGACTTTGATTTGAGTGAGGGAGGGCTGTATAAGATCACCAACCTCACTTTCTTCCCCTTAGCCATCTGGGTTCAGTGGCCTGATATTCATCAGGACAACTGAAGATGGCCCAGGATGCAAAGTGAGACCCTGGCCTTTCAAGCTAAGGGCTTATCACATTCTCATTTTGATTGAGATACATCCATTCAATGAATAGATTCTTTAAGTAGTTACTCAAGGGATGACCCCTTTAATAAAAAAAAAAAAATCAAACTGGGAGGGGAAGACCCTCAGGGTTCCTGGGTAAAACAATTACTACTTAGTAATTACATTTACTCTGTACTAGGTGGGTGGGGACTTGTCCAGTCTATGAGTTCCAGAGTGAACTGGGTTTAAGGCTTGATCTTTGAGCAAGAAATGTAGCCAATAAACCCTGAGGAAAAAAGGCAGCTTTTAGGCATAGAGTGTACCTTCCCCTCGGTAGAACAGCAGAGGAGAGGAGAAGGAAAAGGAGAAAGAGGACGAGAAGGAGGGCTGCTACTCACTTACAGGTTGTGTTTGTCCTTCATTCTTGAAGAGGACCATGACATCAAGATGATGCCATGACTTGCAGTTGCCTTTGATCTGAGTGAGGAAGGGCTGTGTAAGATCACCAACCTCACTTTCTTCTCCTGAGCCATCTGGAGCCAGTGGCCTGATATTCATCAGGATGACTGAATGGCCTAGGATGCAGTGTGAGCCCCTGGCCCTTTCAGGCTAAGGTCTTACAGCATTCTCACTGAGGAACAAAAAGTGTACAATAATGAAGGCCTTCCTCCTGCTTTGCCACCACACTTCAAGATTTCAGAGAATCCACAAGTACAGAAGATGTGGAAAGAAGTTATATAAAGCAAAAACAGACTGGAGGAAGTGACTCAGGAAAGACTCCCTCACAAACAGGGGCTGGTAGAGTAAAATATTCTCCAGCACTGATTGAAGATTTTCTCCCTTTCTTCTGTTAGAGTTTACTGCTAGGCACTCACTTGGGGGAACAAGCATATTGTTTAAAAACATAAATTCTTCTGGGAGTGTTAATAAGTATCAGTCATTCACAGACTAGGGTAAATTTACTAAGACTCTCTTTTAGCAGCCTAATGAAATTAACTTTACTGGAAGAAGGGGGGGTGAAGGGAAGAAAGAAAATAAACATTTATTAAGCATCTGCTAAGTACCATAAAATCTTTCATCCTTACAACAATCCTTGAAAGTGAGTTCACTTTACAGATGAGGAAACCAAGAAAAAGAGAGGGTCAAACAGCTAATCAAGCATCTAAATCTGGATTTGAATTTAGGTTTTTCTGACTCTAAAGTTCCAAGCATGTGCACCCAATGGCCTCATCATTAGCTCTAATAGGAATGTGGGAGCTAGAGCACTTTGTGGGGCAGAACAAGCCCAGGTAGATGCCACATTGTGGGGGATTGGGCAGCTTAAGGACATGCACACTTGGGGAAAAGGGGTGTTAGGAGCTGGGACAGGGGTAAAGGAAAGGAAGAGGAAGGATTCCAAAATCCTCATTCATTTCCAAACTGAACCCAGAAATTAGGGAAGAGAGTGATTCTCTTGCTCTTCCTTTTTCTTTCAGTGCTCCCGGGACCCACAACCCAGGCGAATACTGCTGATGTTAGACTCTGACTGGATCTCAGGTTAAGGACCAAGAGCAGGCAGATGTTGAATAGGGGCTCCAGTACATGACCTGAGCTCTCTCTTCCAGGCTAGGTGGTACCAAGGAATGGAATACTGGGTCTGAAGTCAGGAAGAACCAAGTCCAAATTGTGCCTTAGTTAGACCTGGGCAAGTCACTTCACTATCCTTAGCCTCAGCTTCCACATTTGTAAAATGGGGATATAAAAGCACCTCCTTCATAAGGTGGTAATGAGAATCAAGTGAGATATTTAAATGCTTACTATTACTGTTATTTATTATTACAAACAACTTTAGGTAGCACAAGGGATAGCGTACTAGACTTGGGAGACAGAAAGACCAGATTTTGAATCCTGCCTCCAAAATTTCCTAGGTTTAAGTGTGACCTTGGGTAAGTGATTTAACTCTTGGTCAGTCTCCACTTCTTGATCTGTAAAATGGGGATATTAATAGCACCTACCTTTTAGGGTTATAGTGAGGATCAAATAGCACTTGTGAAATACTTCACACTCTTTAAAGAGGTAAATAAGTGTTAACTTATCGTTATTATTATTTCAGTAGGACAGAGGATTAAGTAGAGAATCACTGAACTGTGGATGGTTAGCCAAAATAGGACTTTTTTTGGGGGGCAGTAAGAAGTAGGGATTGTAGAATACAGCTGTCCTCAAGTCTTTAAAAGATTATGATGGGAATTCAGAAGTCACTTTTTCAGTAGTTTGAACTGTATAAACTGAAGAACAATTTCCTAATAAAAATAGCTGTTCCAAAGGAAGAACATGGGGCCATAAGAGGTAGATCCCCCTCACTGGAGATGCTGCCCTAATTCTGGGGCTATTGAAGAAGAGACTTTGGTTCAGATGTGAGCCCTTGGAGGATCTTTCCAATGCCCAGGATTCTTTGAAATATGTTATTATGTGTAAGTTAACATTGGAAAGATCATGCATAAGCTTGTTCCTATGGGAAGATGTTTTCATATGGATAAAGAAATTAAAAATTAAGGTTTCTGAAGCTGAAACAATAACTAGACTCAGCTGTAGGCCATGCGCATGATCCTGAAAACAGAAACAGAAGCCCAAATTGATAAGCCTCTTGGAAGATGATGCAATCCCTCTCTAGGGTTCCATGAAGAAAGAGTAAACTCATGGGATTGACAGATCTCAGCCAGGGGTTCTGTAGTGGACCCCTTGGACAGATGAATACAGCCCGTGGACCTCTTTTCAAAAAAGTGTTTAAATGCATAAAATAAAAAAAAAAAACAGGATCATGATGAAAACCAATTATACTGAATTAAAGTTATGAAGGAAAAAGTAAACAAGTTGAAAGATCTCCCGGATCCAGAGGAATGCCCTCACTTGACAGATCAGCAGGTATCAGACACTGTGGAGTAGAAGACATCATGGCAAGAGACGTCAAATGCCTGGTGATGAAAAGACAAATGGACCCCTCTGTAGGTCCAACTCATTGTAATTCTATTTCTAGCATGCCCAGGGACTTTCTGATTACATAAAAGCAACGGGCAAGTAGCCTCCCCATTCCAAATGTATGATCCAATCATCCACTCTCCAAATATGGAGCTCCCTTCCTACTCTCCAACTAGGGCTATTTGGAAGTAGAAACAAACTTGGCCTTTCTTTCTAAACAATGCTCAATACTTTGCCAGCATAATCTCACTTGATGTTTAAGGTCTAAACAAATCCACTCAGAAAAGGAAAGAGTGACATTAGCAGCCCTGCTAACTGTTCAACAGCTCGGTAGGATTTCTTTCTTCTAGATGGAGCTGGGGAAAAGGGAGTATTTAAAAAGGAAATGACATTAATGGGAAGTCTATCAATGGTTTTATGGATTTCAGATGGATTTATTTTGGTTCTTCAAAAGGCAAAGATTCCCTGATCCAGGAGTGTGGAAGCCACACGTGGCCTCCAGGCTGAAGGTTCCCTAAGTCAGCGCCTAATCCATGAAAACCCTTCCCTTCATTGCAGAAAACAAATTCCCCAAGATCTCATTTCCCTCTAAGTGGGACAGTTCTTACATTCTTAGGACCACACATTTTGAGCTGGAAGGAGCTTTTAAGTCATCTAATCCAAATGCCTCCTAGTAAAAGATGAGGACACTTCCATACCAAGGTCACAAAGAACTTAAACTTAAGTTCTTCTGACTCTGAATTCAACACCTGTTCTACTGTACTATTATTACTACCATTGTACTGTACCAGGTACAAAGAAGGGCTTCACACTGGAAATTTATTAAGTTTCCTGAAATCTACCCAGTTCAGTATTTCATGCAATTGTGTTGCACTCTGATCAAACATCAGTTCTGATGTTCAGAGAAATGCGACTGATGCTTGATGGTTTTCAGTGGAAGGTGGGACATCCTCAAAATAGGCTTGAATCTAGATATTTGGTCCCCTTCTCACCTTACTTTTACCCTTCCTTCCCTCTTCCTGGTCTAGACTGAAGCCCAGAATCCATCCAGGTTCCTCTGGCTCAGATGGTTTTGATGACATGGAAGTCACCAACTCTATTCCTTTGAGTGAGATGGAGGACCATCAGGCATTACCATTTCCTTTACAACTCTCTCATAAAGCCTTCTGGGTCTTACCATCTCTGTCCTTCAGACTCCTGTCATTGTTTGTTATCTGCCCTAATGCTGCAACCTAAGGATCTCTGACTCTTGTCATTTGCCATCCTGCTGAACCTTTAGGACTTTCTAAACAGTTGTCAATCAATCAACATTTATTAAGTGCCTACTATATGGCAGGCACTGTGCTAGGCTCTAGGGATAAAAAGAGACAAAAGACAGTCTCTAACCTCAGGTTTACAATCTTATAATCTTGCAAGTGGCAGATCTGGAATCAAGAAGCCTGGAATTCAAATCCTGCCTCAGATGCTTATTAGCTATGTGAACTTTAACCTTAAAATCTCTCTCTGTCTCAGTTTCCTCCTCTATAAAATAGGGGAAAAAAATAACACCTATTTCCCAGGATAAAACTGTGAAGATAAAAGTGCAATAATAATTGTAAACATTGTGCAAACTCTGAAGCCAAGTAAGTGCTAACTACTATTATTATTAATGATTATATCTCTGTTGTCTCTCCCAGTTAGAATGTGAGCTTGAGAGCAGGGTCTGTTTAGATTTTTCTATCTGTATCCTCGGCACTCAGCACAGTATCTGGCATGTAGTAAACACTTACATGCCTTTCCATTCATTCACTCATTCATTCAGATGTTGTACTGTATGAAATGCCAGGAGATATTCAGGTAAAAAGGTACTTAAATCTGTCTATGAAATAAGGACAGTTTATTTATTATCAATTCTAAAACTGATTCTGTAAATTGAAATCATACCTTAAAACTGAGTTCTTGAGTATCCAATATAAACACAGTGGTAAAAAGAAAAATACAGAATGATACTGCTTGCATCCAGCAACACACGATAGCTGTAAACCTCTCAGCAGTCAAGCAGTCTGCTTGCTGAGAGCAAGCAGTTTGACAGAAAAGAGGGCAGAACTGAATTTCTATGGCAGAAGCAGAAGAATGGCAGTTGCTGTGAATTCTTCATAATTTAAAAAAAAGCAACCACTTTCCAGATATTCATCTACGAAAAAAAAATAAGTCACCCAAAATGGGTAGAGAGAAATACCTCCACAAAGTGCTGCTGCAGAGTCCAGAGGCCCTATGGTACAATGAAAGGTCCCATAGACCCTAGAAAGAGCACTAGCCTACATCACTTGCTGACTATGTGACCTTGGGGAAGTCACTCAGTCTTGGTTTGCTCTCCATTAAAGTAAGGAAAATCAAACTTGCACTATTTAGGTCAAAGTGTTATTTGTGAAGATAAAATGAGATCTAGCCAAAGTGCTCTTCTCCTTGGTTCTTCTACCTAGCCAGACTCCCTGTCTTTCTGTGTTTGGCCGGGCCATGCCGCAGTGCTAGAAAGCCCTCCTCCTTAACCTGAGCCCAGGTCCCTTTTTTCCTTTCAGTTACAGCTCAGGCACCATTTTCTACAAGAAGTCTTTTTGGATGGGGCTGGACCTCCCACAATATCTTGTATCCTTAGACTGCGAACTCCTTGAGAACAGGAGACTGTCTTTAGCCTCTTTTTGTATCTCCAGCACATACTATAGTTCCTGGCACATAGTAGGTGTTTAATAAGTGTTTACTGACTGATTCATTGTATTTTACTACTCTGATTACATGTGTACTTATTAACTATATCATGATGCTATGTATATTTTTATATGAACTTTTCCATCAGAATGCAAGCCCCTTTCGGTTAGGGATTGTTTCATGATTTTATCCCTGTGACTAAGCACAGTGTTTGCACATAGTAGGTACATAGTAAATAGTGGTTGTCTGAAATGTTTTTATAACTATAATGTAGCAAATTTATCATTATCATTAATCTAATAGGACTGTAATAAAAAATTAAAAGTAGAAAATAATTGGGTTCTGTACCCATGTCTCTCTAAATGAATAAACTAGCCAGGAATTCAATATTTACTATATTTAAGGACTTTTGCTAGCTAACATATATTAATTGGAGTATTAGTTCCAGATAGAAAATGCTCCCCTCTGCTGTAAAGCAGTTCCTCTAGTACCTATCAGACTTTGGCTCTAGGAAATTCAATATTCACACAGAACTAGATATGCATGTTCAACATGAATGCATTGAGTCAGGCATGCTCCAAGAAGCAGGCTGTGAAACTATATGGTGCCAGGATGCTAGCAAGAATTCACAGGGAGGTGCAAACTCCCTATTACTCCATACCTTGTTGGAAACGTGCAAAAAACATGAAGATTTGCACAGGTCATCTCTCCTACACCTACAGATACAGATAACATGGGATCTTATGAGTCTATAAAGGAGTATGATCCTTTTGACCTTAAAAAAAAATACATGTATGTGACCAATGAGGAAATGGGCTTTGCATGACTTCATAAATAGAATGTATATCATATTTCTTGCCTTCTCAATGGAGAGGGAAGGGATGGTAAGGAGAATTTGGCACTAAGTTTTTTCTTTTAAGTGTTCATATCCTACAATTAGACAAGATGGCAAAATGAGGTTGATCTCAGTGAAAGGAAGACCATCAGTTTTTGCCTCTGACACATACTAGCTATGAAACCCCAGGCCAGTCAGTTAACCTCTGGATACCCATATACCTATGACCATAAACTACACAGATCCATCCCTGGATGACTTGAGGAACCAGGGTAAGACAAAACAAATAGATACTCCATCAAATCACCTGTACAATCATCATAATAGAACACCCTGAAAATAAATCTTAAAAGAGGATAGTAAAATACTGGCTTTGGGGCTCAAAATTCTCACCCTGCTACTTATTTGTTGACCTTGAGCAAATCACTTCCCCACTTTGGGTGGCAGTTTTGTCATCTATAGAAAAAAAGAGTTAGATCATTTCTAAGTTCCTTCTGGACTCTCAACTGTCATGGTCCAATCAAGTTGCTCAAATTGAAAACTGGAGGGCTGCCAATATTTTGAACTGGGACAAGGCCAAAGTTCATTACTCTGCTGTATTCTTACCCAGTTAAACTAGCAGAATTTGTACTATTGACTCCATCCTTTTAAAAAATCAAAATGTCAGTGGAGGAGTGGATAAGGAGAGTACCAAATGGCTTCCAGGCAACTAGGATTGTCCTACTGTCCACAATGGATAGTCAATAAATAACATTTCTATCATTAGGAGCTAGTTTCTCAGTGACTACTTTAATACTTAATTCAATAACATTATTTCAGTGATGTCTCCAACTACTTACAGTAGCTTGCCAGGAAAACTAATGGAGTTAATAAAATTCTAATTACATCCTTCAGTAACTAAACTCGGAGATTTTTTGTTTGTTTGATTAAGAAACATGGTTTAATACAAACTAATGATTTCTTCCCTCCTTTTCACCTCTCCCCCTGTAGAGATTCCTGCGGTGTTGTGTTGCTGCTGTACGAAATGACCACACCAGCCCCTTACAGCTCTTCCTTTCCCCTGGAAACAAAAGAGCTTTGGATGTCTGCTGCTTACTATTACCTAGAATGAGGGTGAACCCCAACCACGACAATCCCTCCTCCCAAAATACAAGCTGAGGTTGGATTTCTCATTGGCAGCACCGCATTCAAGGAATAAGGACAAATGCCTTACCCCAAACCACTTGTCATCCTCGGCAACATCCCCCCCATCTAGGGATGTGCACGGGACAAAATAACCCGAGAGGCTCAAAAAAGAGAATGTTATGATTGCAGTGCCCTCCCTCGATGCACCAAGGTTGGCCAACCTGTGAGTCAGGGAGGGTCAGTGGCGTCTTTAGAGGATAGCCCAATGCCGAAGCCCAGGTTGCTCACTTCCCTGGGCTCCTCTCTCCCTCACTTCCCCCCCTCCCCTCATCCCCCGCCCCCCCCTGCCAATCTAGTCCCTGCCTTACCAGCCAGTCCCCCGCCACCGCCTCCATCACCTCCATGGCCCTTTCTCCTCTGCAGGATGAAATAAGGGTTGGCTCTCTCCGCAATCCACAGGGCGTTCGCCAGCAGCACCTCCTCCGGGTTCAGCCACATGCTCCCGCGCCCCTCGGACACACAAAGAGCGCACGGTGCGGGCTGCGCTTCAGAGCATACACACACAAGCACACTCCTCCCGTCCGGGACCCTCGAAGCCCACCTCCCCGCAGTCAACACGGCCGCGGATACTTCTCAGAGCCCTTCCAGCCTAGAAGCAGCGGCAGCGACAGCTGGAGGAAGAAAAGGAGGAGGAGCAGGAGGGGGAGGAGAATGGGGAGGAGGAAGTGATCGCGGCCGCAGCGCCGGGATCAGGATCCGGATCCGCAGCCGAGCAGGGTGGCGGGCATCTCCAGCTGAAGGAGGCAGGGCGGTAGCAGCCCGGTGGTGGGAAAGGCGGCCGTTTCTCCAGCGCTAGTCCCCAGGCCAGGGGGCGGGGGCAGTTCAGAGCGAAGGCGTCCCCCAGGCTGTCGTCTCCCCTCTCGCCCCTCAAAGGCAGGCAGCGCGCCAGCAGCCCGACACTGGCGGCTGCATTTTCGCTCCGAGGACCGGTCGGGGGTTCGAGGTCTCCAATGGGCAGCTCTCCTCCCCGGGGCTCAGCGCGCGCTCCTCCGGGCCTCGGGGCGCCAGCACCCCCAGCCAGACGCTCCGGGATTGTGCAGGATAAACGACGAAAAGCCCCTCCGGAGCAGCCGGCCGTGACCTCACCGTCCGGGGAGAAGCATCTCCCGTGCCCCCTTCACGCGGTTCCCGGGGGCCGAGCGCCGCTCCTGCCGTTCGCTGGCTGGTGCTGCCTGCCGGCCCCGGCGGAGCGAGCCCGGCGCCCCACGCCCATCCTCCTCCTGCAGCTGGGATGCTGCGAGCACGCCCGCGGCCCTTTAAGGAGTATCCCCTATGGAGACAGCGCCGCCTCCTCTCCCCAGGAAATGCATTTCGAGGTTCCCACCCCAGCTAGGGGTTCGCGCCCGGCTGGGTAGGAGGAACCTTCTCCCGTCAAAGTCAATGTTGTTGTTTACCGCACCCCAAGGGGCCGGTCACGCGCTCTGCTTGTCATTCCCATTAACCCCTCCTCTTCCCCGTTCCAGGCTCATTAAAGTGGCTCAAGCTAAAAGCATTACATCACTTCTATCCTCGACCTGGCTGGTCTAGGAGTGCAACATGGGAATTTGGAAATGGCCCAAAAGATGAGCGATTCCTGGCTACAGCCTTTCATCTTGCACTTGGAACATAGGGCACTGCAGTCTTTCAGGGACACGACGCAAAATCCAGACGTAATTACATTAAAAAGGCAATAAATTAAGAACACACTGGAAACTTCCTCTAGATGCTTGTCCTGGGCGATCCTGAAGCAATAGAACTCTTCTGAGTGCCCTCCCCAAACCCCCTTTTTATTCAATGCAGCAAACGCCCGCTACCTGTCTAAGCAAAGTACTGGAGGACACAAAGATGGGGGAAAGCCCTATTTAGCTTCCTGTGAACAGAGCACATTTGTGTGGTGACTTTTTCCTTAATGTCCATCTTTTTATACTTTTCTAGTGTGAAGCAGGGGAGGAAATAGCAGCTGTGTGCTCTATTTCTGAAAGCCAGTATGCCCTGGAAGTAATCAGGTCCTAGTGATGAGTTCTTTTGTAAATCTCCTTATATCACTTTTTTTGCTCAACATCATGGATGGATCATTTTTACCAACTGAATGCAAGATCTTTGTTTTTTAAAAAATCCAGGCAATTGGGTTTTACTATCTTACATCCTTATCACATATAGAGATATTATATTTAATTATATGTGAATATTTTGCATTATCTCTGCTCTTATAGGCCTCCCTCTCATTCATTAGAATGTAATATCTTTGAGGTGAGAAACCACCTCAGTGTTGTCCTTCCCAGGCGCTATGACATAGACAATAAAACCCTGAATTTGAAATCGGAAGGATCTGGGTTTGAATCTTATCTCAGAGACTTAATAGCTATTTGACCTTGAGCAATCATTTAAACTCCTTAAGCCTCAGTTTCCTTATATGCAAAATGCTTGACATGGGACTTGATGACTTCCCTCCTAGCTCTAAGATCCTATCTTCCAAGTGTCTGGAACAGAGTAGATGTTTAATAAATGTTGACTGATTCATAAGCAATGATATTAACAGAAATTATTTCCATACCTTTTGAAAAATTTCAAAATGCATCACAGACATTTTTTTAGTCCAGCTAACAGTTTCTGCAAATTGTTTGTAGGCTTTTGCTCTATTGGTTCAGAATGTTGAGGTATGAGAGGTCCTGGGGGACCCCGGAATACTGACAGACCAGGTCCTGCTTGAATGAATTTGATACAAGCCTTCTTAAAGCCAAAGAAAAACAGAAATTTATTAAAGATTCGCCATTCTGGGTTGACTCTTAAGGAGCCTAAGCATTTGCAATACTTGTATTAACAAGTGGGCCGGATAAAATCTCAGCTAGACTGAGTCGGAGCTAGATTTAATCTGCGTGCCTTTATGGAGGCAAGATGGAACTTAAAAATGCAGAAAAGACTGTAGGAGGGATCTGGGGATGGTCTGGCAGTCTAGGGTGATGGGAGAAGGGGTTTCGAGGGAGGGTCTCCAGGAGAAGTCCAAGGAGGATCTCCTTGGGGCTGGGGTGACTGGTCAAGGGTTGGAAACAACTGGAGGCCATCAGGAGATATCAGACAATGGAGGGCTTGAGTGGGATGCAGGTGGGGCCATCCAGAGATATCAGACCATGGAAGGCCAGGCTAGGCCAAGGGCAACAGATTTGAGTATGAAAGGCCAGGTTAAGTGGGGAGATTCCAGGGGAGTTCAGGGAGGTTCCCAGAGTCTGAACCCCATCAAGAGTATACCTAATTTAGTCCTAAAATGCTTCTAGATACCAAAACTTGCTGAAATTTGAAGCTGGTGAAAAATATTGGATTTATCAAAGTGCTGGTTAACTTGTACAACATACTTTACAAAAATCTTTGAATCAGAGCAAGCTATGAAAGGTTGTTTTGAAAACAAGACAAGGAAGAAAATCTAAATACTGAAGTGATTTTCCTAAAGTGAAAACATTTGCCTTGATTCTTGTGAGCTGTTAGCATAAGTTCTAGGTTTTCATTGATTGTAGGAGGATGATAGGATTTAAGTTGTGATAACTTGTAAAACATCTTGCACATTTTAAATTTCTATGTAAATGCTAGATATTACTATTTTTAAAAGGTCATTTTAATTAGGAGATCATAAAATTAGACTTGGAAATGGCTTTGGAGATTATCTAGTTCAGCTCCCTCATTTTCAAGATGAGGAAATAGATTGAGAGAGGTTATTTAGCCAAGGTCAACAGGTGAGGTAGGAAGACTCTAAATCCATTCCCTTCAGCTTCTACCTCTTTGATGAATTATTATAATCAGTTACAAGGTAATTATTTCTATAACCTGGCAGTACAAATAGGAAAGGGAACATTTAGAGGAAATTATTAGATTTTTATATAGGTTTGTGCTTGTCACAATTTAGCTTCAGGTCACTTTCTGAAGTATTGCTTTGCATTTTAAAAAGCAGCTTCATCTACAATCTAAACCCAGAAAAAAGGCACTCAGGACAACTAATTAATCCGCTCAGGGCTCTGGGAAATAGGTGAATATTTTTAGATTTAGATTCACTCTTATTTTAAAGTCAATCAAGGATTATTTCAGGTCTTTTCAAGAGAAAAAAATATCTGGGAGGAGATAGGTCTGTAAGAGTGATGTACCTAGTAAAACTCATCTTTGGGATAGGTTATCCAGCAAGATATTTTATTGCATGTCTCATATATGATTCACCCCCTGTCTCTATCATAGCTATGCATGAGAGTCATAAATGAATCATCCCAAAGGTAAATTATTTGGATTTTGACCATCTTAATAAGTGGTCAAGGAGTAGTGGAAACAGCATTGGGTGTGGATTTAGAAAGATTTGGATTCAAATCCTACTGTTTTGTGTTTTAAGCATAGGACCTAATCTCCTAAATCAGGGATATTCAGGTAGTGGAGGCAATTCATTTACAAATCCAAGATTCCCCCCTTATTATATAATGCTTCTCATTATACAAGATGCTAATTCTATAGCATACAAACTTATTACAATATGGCATGGCCAACGGGGTGCTTGTGCTTGGACCTCAGTCTTAGAACCATGTCTCTCCCCAGTCTTAGGACCATGTCTCTCCCCAGCCCAAAGACCCTCTCTCTGGCAATAACTCATGAGTGGGCCCAGTGAGGCAAACTATCTCTCCCTGTTACAAGAACAAGCTGACCCTGCAGAATTTCCAGCAGAACTATTATATACTGATTCCCACAGTTACCACATACAATCCAGAGGTCAAACTATAGACATAAACTCCCAAGGCTATCTTGTTACAGATGTAGACATACAGACCCCTTACGAGCTCTGAGCCCCTCTATCCCAGGATTGTCAGAAGTGAATGATACCTATGCCCAAAGTACAGAAATTGTATGTTCCTTTAGGAGCTGACCACTCCTTCATCGTGTCCCCCCCACCTAATTAGCATACTTGCTACACAGTTCATCCTGTCTTTTCTGTGTAAGCTTCTTCTATAAAATCTGGTAGGTTTTGAGTTCCCTAGAAAGAGCTCTGCCCCCCTATATAGCATTAGAGTAAACTTTTTGCCACTTGACTGGAAGGTTGCTTGAGTCCGAAAATTCTTTCCAGACAACTCTGCCCTGAACCTTGGTATTTTGGGGTCCCTGCTCCCCTAAAACCACATCATGGCCACTATTTGTTGTTTGTCCTTTGTTCTCAAAAAGGACCATGCCATCAGGGAGGTGATGCCCTGACATGCAAGTGAAGTGAATTTAAGAGAGGGATGACTATGCAAAGGCACCACCCTCACTTTCTCCTCTGAAGCCATCTGGGTCCAGTGGCCAGGGTCAGGACAACTGGAGATGGCCCAGGATGCAGTGGGGGACCTTGGCCTTTTCAAGCTAAGGTTTTAGCAGGTCTCACTTTGACTGAGACAATGTCCATTTGGTGACTGAGGCTTAGTAAGAGGTGAGGCAGAGAACGACCACTTTACCAAATTTAAAAAAAAAAATCTGATTTGGGAGGGGAAGCCTCTCAGGGTCTTTGGCCAGAACAGAAACAATTGAGATTTACATTCATTCTAAGCCAATCAGGTCCCAACAATAACCAAAGAGGATTTAATTTGCGACTTTACTGTTGACCAATCAATGAGAGTCAAAATGATTTGGGGTTAAAAAAAAGTTTCAGAAATTAAAATAAAATTTATATTTCTTTTGGGCTGAGCACTCTCAGGTAAGGATGTGATACCCTATGTGAATTGAGGGAAGGGAGAAAAAAGAAAGACTGAAAGAGAAAAAGGAAGGAAGGAAAAGAAAAGAAAGAAAGCCATGTTGCTCAACTGCCCGGTTCCAGTCTGGTGGAACTGTGGGCAGCTCCTTTTCTTCTTACAGAAGTTGGCTGCTGAATAACCAACTGAATAAATGCTCAAAGGCAGTAGTTAGACATTACACAAAGCTTTGAAGTAGGTAAAAGTCTGTCTCTGGCAATGCTTTATCTTACATTCTCCCTCTTTCTCCTTTTCTTCTCTTTCGCTCCAGAACCCAGGGTCAAGGTAGCCAGTAGTTATCTATCTGGCTCTTTGCTACCACCCTCCACCTCAGTCTGTCCCCTCAAGTCCCAGTCAACCTCTATTATATTCCTTTAGGGTTTGGCTTACCGTTTAACTAATTTGATGAATTAAATGGGGCTGACTTGATAATAATGTACTTAAGTATTAGATGAAATTGTCCTGCCCCATCCCTGCCCCAAAACACTACCCAAGGTTTTATTTTAAAAGTCAGTCAGTAATAGAGAGCAGCCACATGGGAGGAAAGTATTTTCTGTGTGTAAAGTTTAGGGGTAAAGTGAGCTTTCAGGGTGAAGAGGTTTGTGGGTCATTGTAGAGAAAGTCAGAGGTGTAGCCTGGAGAGGCATTGGGACCTCTGGAATTCCGATTCCACCACCAACATTCTTCCCTTCATTTTAGAACTTTTTTCTTTCAGGCTCCTTCCATCTTTTAGCTCTCCCATGTTCTTGGCTCCCCCACAAATGATACTTTATGCCTAGCCAGCATCTCAAGTTCACTGCCTGCTCTCACTCTCATGACCCCCCTGACATGTTGGGTCCTGGAGGTGGGGGTGAGCATACTCCTTGCTCTCCAATTCTAGAGCAGTTCTAGGCTCTCTCTGCCTTCACCACAAAGCAACCTCTCCTCCTTTGATGTTCAATCCATCAGATTTCTCACCCAGTCCAGATCTTTGTATAGTTCCCTATCAGTACCCAAGTCATTCTCCCTCCTTTCTCAAGGAGGTCAGAACTTGACTTAACAATCTTCCTTATCCCTCCAAACTCCTACTATTTATACTTGGAGACTTCAACATTCATATTCAAACACCCTATGCTGCAAATTCATTAGTCTCCTCATCTTCTATGACAGTTATATTTTCATTCCACTTCATCAATGCACAGTGATCTTTCCTTCATCTTCAAGTGTTCCATTTTAATGATTATAAATTCACATCATAACTTCTTCTCATGCCACTTTTTCTTATGTCTTACCTCTCCTAAATCTATCTTTTGTCCTTCCCAGGACCTCTGTTTCAGCCATCCTTCTGTATTTTTTCAGGCTCTCACTGCTGCTTTAACCTTACCTTTCTCCCTTCCCCATCTGAACCTTATAGAATTAACCAGTTCATCTCTTACTGTCTCTGAGCTTTACAGCCTTTGTCCCCCTATTCTCTTGATGTCGATACCTTGCCAAATCCCAAACTTGGGGTGGATTACTTCCACCATCTTTCATCTCCGCACCTAATCATATCATACCTCACAGTATTGGAGAAAATCCTACCACCAACCTGAGTAGGATGGCTAACATTTTATGCTGCCTAACATCAGCTGGAACTCCCAAAGAAAATTCTTTCATTTTTCCCTAAATTATTTTCTATCCCACTGAGGTTATCTCATGCCTTCTCTCTACATAAGCCTCATATACCATCCCTGTCCTCTACTTTCTTACCTGAGGATCTTACCTTACACTTTGCTGAGAAAACAGCATGTGCCATTTTCTAAATGTCAAAACCCCTTGACTCATCTTTCATTCTCTCCTTTTACTACTGTCTCTGATGAAAGAGGCCATCCCCTTTGCCAAGCCCAGACTTTTCATATATCCTTGACCCCTCCTGTCCTGTCTTCTGCAGCAGACGGATGCTGTAATCAGTCTTTTTTTTCTGTTCTTCTATATCTCCCTACCCATTAGCTCCTTCCCTGTTACATACAAGCACATCCCAGTTTTCTCCATCCTGATAAATCTCTCACTAGATCCTTCCATCCCTTCAAACTATCATCCCATAGCTCTTCTCCCTCTCATGGCCAAACTCCTAGAAAAAATATCTGTATTTATTGCCTCGGTTTCCTTTGCTCTTCCTTACTTCTAGACCCTATTAAATCTGACTTCAGACCTCATCACTCAAGTGAAACTACTCTATTCAAAGTTACCAGTGATCTCTTAATTGCACATTTTCTAAATTTTCCTTTTCTAAATCTTCACATCCTTCTCAGTCTCTCTGCTGCATTTCACATTGTTGACCATTGAATCTTCTTAGATTCCCTTTTCTAGCTGGGTTTTTGGGACACTGCTCTCTCTTGGTTTTCCCCTTACCTGTCTGATCACTCCCTTATCAGTCTACATGGCGGGCTCATCATGCATATCATGCTCTTAAATGCAGAGGTTCCTCAAGGTTCTGCTCTGGGGCCTTCTTATATCTTCTCTCTCCTCATGTTCTAACTGTGAGCCCATCAGCTTCCATGAAACTAATGCTCATCTATGTTCAGATGACTACCCAGTCTATATGCCCAGGCCTAGTTTCTTTCCTAGGCTTGTCATTCATCTCCAGCTCCGTGTTACATATGTCAAAATGGATGTTCCAGAGACATCTCAAATTCAACATGCTCCAAAGTGACCTCACTATTTTTTCTCTGAAACCTTCTCTCTTCGAAATTTCCATGTTTCTGATAGGGCACCATCCTCCTTGGAGTCACCCAGGCTTGTAATCGTGTCATTATCCTTGACTTCTCACTTACCTCACATATCTAGTCATATGTCAAATATTATTGTTTCAATCTATAGAACATCCCTTGTATCTATCATCTTTTCTCTCTCTGTTCATACAGCCAGCACCTCAGTTCAGACCCTTACTACCCTTTGCCTGGATTGTTCCAATAGCCTCCTGCCATAAATCTCTCCCCTCTCTAATCTATTCTCCACACAGTTACTAAAGTGATTTACCTTCTTCATAGATCTGACCCTGTTCGTCTCTTACTCCATAAATTGTATTGGCTCCCTGTTGCCTCTAGGATCAATACATACTTGCTGTTTGACTTTTAAAGCTCTTCATGACCTGACTTCGATCTACCATTCCTATCCCATCATACATTATTGCCCCTTCTGGTGCTCTTTGGTCTAGCCAAACTGGCCTTCTTGGTAGTGTTCCCACATGGCACTCCATCACTTGTCTCTATAGTTTTGCACTGGCTGTCCCGCATTTCGGGAATGCACTTCCTTCTCACTTCTACCTTTGCTTCCTAATTGTGCTCAAGAAACTTTTATTTGAAATCTTACCTGAATTAGCATCAAGTGCCCTTGTGGGCCTCCCTAGAAAAGCATGTTAAATGTGTCTTTGTATACGGTGCACTTATTTATTTATCTATGTCTCTCCAATAGAATGTAATCTCCTCGAGAGCAGGGATTGTTATATTTTTGTCTTCATATTCCTCAAAACTGGGGCTTAATAATTGTTCCTTGATTGATTTGCTTAGTGGAATAGTTTTAGAAGAACATTTTCTCTTAAAGAGTAATGTCAGTACTACCCCTTTTCACCACAGGCAAGTTTCTTAATTCTGCTGAGCTCCAATTTCATCATCAAATGAGGACAGAGATCTTTGCCTTCCTTACATTCCAGGGATGCTGTGAAAGAGGAATAAAGACTGAACCTGTGATTTCTTTGGTAGAGGTTTGCCCAGGCAGGTCAGCCTTTCTGTGCAACTGAGGCTCTCAGAGAGTCACTTAGAGCAATGGGAGTCGTGCCTTGCCTACCATCACCCTAACGTTAGGTAACAGAAGCAATACAGCCCAACTCTTTCTGGCCTTGATGACAGTTTTCTATGGACTCCCCAGACCTCCTGTATGAGGCAAGCTCTTGCTCTACAAACCTTAACACCCAATGTGAACTTGATGTGAGTCTTTAGAATACTCAGTCACTCTGGGAGCACAGAGATCTTGAATTGAGCCAATGGTAGAATCACTGACATTTGTCTACTGAGGAAAGTATCTGATTGGATGGATTGTTCCACTACTCTGATGGTTAGAAGCAGCTAAACGTTCATCACTAGCCCTGTGGCTCAAATATTTAAAACACTGTAGACATTTGTAGAGTATAACAAAGGAGGCAGAAGTGTCCTCCACTTCAGGATTTCCTTTTCCCATCGGGCCACATCTGTAGTCAGTGACAAAGGTTAATTTTTTCTTTACAAAAATGGCCATCAAAGAGCTTGACGTAAATGACAACATGAGCATATGGAAATCTGCTGCCTTAATGGAGTGCTTAGACACTATTGTTTTGGCTCCCATTGGCTATTTAGGCCATAGGTTAGTTTGGAGCCCTGGAGTTTTAATGATCCTTGTTTTAGGTTTGTATTGTCCTCCAGTTAAATCTTGTTCTAATGCTTCATAATGTCTTGAAGGTGACTGGGTTTAGGAGGTATAGTTTAAGTTCTATGGAGCCTATCAAAGTGTAAACACAACCAAAGCCTTTGGGGGTGGGTGACCAAAGACTTAACTAGAATAGGACAAATGGCTCATTGTCCCACAGTGTTGATATCTATGAAGTTATGATTCCCTCTAGCACAAAGGTTAGGTGTATTTCCCTTCCTTGGTGACCTTCTATCCTTGCTTCACAGTCTTTTAGAGGTATGGCCCCCTGACATTAGCTACCAAATCTTGTCACCATGGTTCCCCTTTCCCTGGCACACCTTTATCTGCAAGCCCCACAGGGACAAGAGCTGAGACTCTCTGGTAGGACAGATGCCCTTTTCTGGATGCAACTGTACCTAGAGTCAGGCTCTCTTCATGATCTCATGGATTGTGGCATGCCAATACTATTCATGGAATTTTCTTGGTAAAGATGCTGGAATGGTTTGGCATTTCCTTCTTCAGTGGACTAAGGCAAACAGAAGTCACACAGCTAGTAAATATCTGAGGTCAGATTTGAACTCAGGCCTTTCTGATTCCAGGCCCTCTGAGCCATCTAGCTGCCTACATACCCTTAGTAGGAACCCCTAACTGAATTTGCACCAGACTCTAATTCAGCTAGCAACAGCCTGTATGTCTGTCTGTTATTTGAGAGGCAGTCAAGTTGTATTAGGAATGATATAACTTAACGTGAGAAGATTGACCACCATCTATTTAATATTTTAGGAATGAGAGTCCAGGAATATTTTTTACTAAGCTGTGCTGGGACAGGGGGAGTGGTGAAAGGGAATCACCATCTGAATCAGTGGTTGGAGACCTACACTAATAATATCATCAGATCCTTGAAGTATTAAAGAATAAATATTGTTAAAAATATAATAATTAAATTATTATAAATAAATTAAAATTAAAATATAAAAAATAAAATATTGCTAAAAAAATCAAAATATGTCCATGAACTTTTAGGCATAAGGTTGTTGAAACTGAGAAATATGAGGAAGTACATTAAAAAATCTTTTTTAGTACAACTGAAAATATTAAGAAATCATATTTTCTTTAATCTAAAACTCTTTCCAGAATTTTCCCTTTAGGAAAACATGTGTAAAAAGTCAAGAATAAAGACTATGGGAACAGAGATTGGAGAAGGTAGACAGCTTTTTAAGAAAAGCACATTTGGTCTACTGAAGATCATTGTCTTTCCTATATTCTAGAGTGATGGAAGATATGACCCACCTAGAGGCAGTGCCTTCATCAATCAATCAATCAACAAACATTTATTAAGCACCTTCTATATGCCAAGCACTGTTCTAGGCACTGGGGATATAAAAAAGAGGCAAAAGATAATACCTGCCCTCAAAGACCTTACAATCTAAGGGATAGACAACATGTAAACAAATCTATACAAAGCAAGCATTATATGGGATAAGTAGGAAGTAGTTCATAGAGGGAAGACACTGGAATTAAGAGGGGTTGGGAAAAGCTTCCTATGGATGAGATTTTAGTTGGGAACCTAAAGGAATACAGGAAGGTCAGTGGCTGGAGTAGAGAAGGAAAGCTTTCCAGGTATGGGAGACAGCCAGAGAGAATGCCTAGAGCCAAGAGATGACACTTGTCTTGGTGTGATAGCCAGGAGGCCAGTGTTGCTGGAAAGGTAATAGGGAGCTAGGTTATTAAAGGTTTTGAATGCCAAATAGAGAATTTTGTATTTGCTTCTGGAGTCAATAGAGAGCCATTGAACTTTACAGAATAGGAAGGTGACGTGATCCAATCTGAACTTTAGGAAGATCACTTTGCTGGCTGAATGGAGGATGGATTGGAGTGGGGAGAGACTTGAGGCAGGCAGACTCACCAGCAGCTACTGTAATAATCAAGATGAGAGGTGATGAAGGAATGTACCAGGACAGTGGCAGAGTCAGAGAAGAGAAGGGGACATATTCAAGAAATACTGCAAAAGTGAAATCCTCAGGCCTTGGCAACCGCTTAGATATGGAAAGTGAGAGATAGTGAGGAGTCCAAGATGGTTCCAGGTTGTAAGCCTAAGGAACTGGGATTATACTATTGCCCTCTATAGTAATCAGAATGTAGGAAGAGGAGAAGAGCTTAGAGAGAAAGATAATGAGTTCTTTTTTGGACATATTGAATTTCAGATGTCTATTGGACATCCAGTTTTAGATGTCTGACAGGCAGTTAGACACTGGAGGTCAGCAGAGATATTGGGACAGGAAAGGGAGATTTGAGAATCATTAACTTAGAGACAATAATTAAATTCATGGGAGATGATGAGATCATCAAGTTAAATAGTAGAGAGAGAGAAGAAGAGAGATCCCAGGACAGAACCCTGAGGGACATCTGTGGTTAGAGGGAGTGATCTGAAGGAGGATTCAGGAAAGGAGAGAGAAAGAGCAGTCAGATAGGTCAGAGGAAAACTAGGAGATCAGTGTCTTGAAAACTTAGAGAGAAGAGAGTTTTAGGGAGGAGGGATCAACAGTGTCAAAGGCTACAGAGAGGTCAAGGAGAATGAGGGTTGAGAAAAAGTCATCGAATTTAGCAACTCAGAGATCATTAGTAACTTTGGAGAGAGGGGTTTTGGTGGAATGATAAGGTCTGAGCCAGATGGCAAGGGGTTAAGCAAAGAGTGAGAGGAGAGAAAGTGGTGGCACCTATTCTAAGCAGCATTTTCTAGTAGTTTAAGTAAAAAGGGAAGAAGAAATTTAGGACGATAGGTATCAGAAGGAAAGGATCAAGTGAGAGCCTTTTCAGGATAGGGGAAAGACAGACACGTTAGTTGGCAGGAGAAAATGAGCCAGTAGAGAGGGAGAGATTTAAAATACATAAAAGAGTGGGAATGACTGAGTGGGGAATCTGTTGGAGGAGATGGAACAAGTATAGAGGTGTTAGCCTTGATAAGGAGTAAGGCTAACATTATGTGAGACATTATGTGTCATTATGTGAGACAGGGGTGAAGGAGGAGAGTGATAGAAGTATCTGAGTGATAACAAATGAGGAAGAGGGGAGAAAGAATTGATATCAATGGGGAGATGGGGCTGGGGAAGAAAAATTTGAATTGTTCTATTAGATGGGAGAGAATATTAACTCTTGACTATATTTTGCCAATCAGTCAATAAGCATTTATTAAGTGCTTACTAAGTGCCAGGCACTGAGTTAAATGGTGGACACTCAAAGAAAGGCAAAAAACAGTCCCTGCCCTTAGGGAGCTCATTATCCATTTTTTTCTAAATACAATTTTATTTTTTCCAATTATATATAAAGATAGTTTACAACATTCATCTTTTAAATAATATTTTGACTCCAAAATTTTTCTCCTTCTCTCCTCCTTCCCCAAGACAGCAAGCAATCTGATATAGGTTATATACATGCAATCATGTTAAACTTATTTTTACATTAGTCATATTGTAAAAGATGAGACAGAAAAAAAGGAAAAAACCATGAAAGGGGATGGAAGATGATGGAGTAACAGCCAGGACTTGCTAGTGCTATCCCCACAAACCCAGCCTAATACCTGTAAAAAATGACTAAACAAATTGTGGAGTTGCAGAACCCACAGAATGACAGAATGAAGTAAATCTCCAGTCCATGATAGCCTGAAAGGTTGCTGGGAAGTATCTATTGTGCTGTGCTAGCAGAGCGCAATGCAGTATGGGCCGTGTCTGCACATATGGGAACTGAGTAGGCCTTGGGACACTGAATCTTGGACACTTGTGATGGTTTCCAGACTTCATGAAGAATTGGAAGGTCAGTGAAAAAAACCTGTGGGAGTAGAGTGATCTGGCCCCAACCCCAGGGCTGCAGAGAGGGTGGAGGAGTACACTAAGGAGGTCTGCAGCAGTGACAGCAGCAGCAGGGGCAGCAGCAGCAGCAGCCACTGTTTCTGAAGCTCTAGATCCATAGATTGTGGGGGGATTGGGCGGTTGACAGTACACCCCCAATCCCACTGGAAGCAGAGAAAGAGCTTGAGAAAGAGCTAAAAAATCAAGTAAATATCTGGGGAAATGAGTAAAAACTGGAAAAAGAATCAGAGTATAGAATCTTACTTTGGTGACAAGGAAGAAAAAAGTATACAAACAGAAGACAGCAAAGTCAAAATTTCTCCATCCAAATCCTCCAAGAAAAATACAAATTGGTCCCAGGCTGTGGTAGAACTCAAAAACAATTTTGAAAATCAAGTAAGAGAAGTAAAGGAAAAATTGGGAAGAGAAAGTGATGCAAGAAAATAATGAAAAAAGAGTCACCTGCTTGCTAAAGGAGACTCAAAAAATACAGAAGAAAATAACACTTTAAAAAATAGACTAACCTAAATGACAAAAGAGATCCAAAAAGTCAATGAGGAAAGTAACTTCAAAAGCAGAATTGGTCAGATGGAAAAGGAGGTCCAAAAGCTCTCTGAAAAAAGTAACTACTTAAAGATTAGAATGGAGCAGATGGAAGCTAATGACTTTATGAAAAAATCAAGAAATTATAAAACAAAGCCAAAAGAATAAAAAAATAGCAGACAATGTGAAATATCTCTTTGGAAAAACAACTGACCTGGAAAACAGATGCAGGAGAGAAAATTTAAAAATTATGGGACTACCTGAAAGCAATGATCAAAAAAAGAGCCTATACATCATATTTCATGAAATTATCAAGAAAAACTGCCCTAATATTCTAGAACCAGAGGGCAAAATAAATATTGAAAGAATTCACCCATCACCTCCTGAAAGAGATCCCAAAAGAAAAACTCCTAGGAATATTGTAGCCAAATTCCAGAGTTCCCAGGTCAAGGAGAAAATATTGCAATCAACCAGAAAAAAACAATTCAAGTATTGTGTAAACACAATCAGGATAACACAAGATATAGCAACTTCTACATTAAGGGATTGAAGGGCTTGGAATATGATATTCCAAAAATCAAAGGAACTAGGATTAAAATCAAGAATCACCTACCCAGCAAAACTGAGTATAATACTTCAAGGGGAGAAATGGTCATTCAATGAAATAGAGGACTTTCAAGCATTCTTGATGAAAAGACCAGATCTGAATAGAAAATTTGACTTTCCAACACAAGAATCAAGAGAAGCATGAAAAGGTAAACAGGAAAGAGAAATCACAAGGGACTTACTAAAGTTGAACTGTTTACATTCCTACATGGAAAGATTATATTTGTAACTCTTGAAACTTTTCTCAGTATTTGGGTAGTTTGAGGGATTGCACACACACACACACACAGAGGGCATAGAATGAGTTGAATAGAAAGGGATGATATCTAAAAAAATCAAATTAAGGGGTGAGAGAGGAATATATTGGGAAGAGAAAGGGGAAAATGGAATGAAGCAAATTATCTCTCATAAAAAGAGCAAGAAAAAGCTTTTTCAATGGAGGAGAAAAAGGGGAGGTGAGAGGGAAAAAGTGAAGCTTACTCCCATCATGTTTGGCTTAAGGAGGGAATAACATGCACACACAATTTGGTATGAAAATCTATCTTACACTACAGAAAAGTAGGGGAGAAGGGGATAAGTGGGGTGTGGGGGAGATGATAGAAAGGAGGGCAAAGGAGAGGGGGGGTAATTAGAAGTAAACACTTTTGGGGAAGGATGAGGTCAAAAGAAAAAATATAATAAATGGGGGGGCAGGATAGGATGGAGGGAAATATAGTTAGCTTTTCACAACATGACTATTATGGAAGTCTTTAGCAAAACTACACATAGATAGCCTATATTGAATTGCTTGCCTTCTTAGTGGGGATGGGTGGAGAGGGAGGGAGGGAGAGAAGTTGAAACTCAAAGTTTTAGGAACAAATGTTGAAAATTGTTTTTAGCATGTAACTGGGAAATAAGAAATACAGATAATGGGGTATAGAAATCTATCTTACCCTACAAGAAAAGAGAGAAGATAGAGATAAGGGAAAGGAGGGATGTGATAGAAGGGAGGGCAGATTGGGGGAAGGAGTAATTAGAATGTGTGATGTTTTGGGATGGGGGAGGGGAGAGACAGGGAGAAAATTTGAAACTCAAAATCTTGCGGAAATGAATGTCGAAAACTAAAAATAAATAAATATTTTTTTAAAAAAAGAATTTATCAAGGAAAACTGCCTTGATATTGTAGAGCCTGTGGATCAAATAGATATTGAAAAAATCCACCAATCACCTCCTGAAAGAGATCTAAAAGGAAAAACTCCTAGGAATATTGTAGCCAAATTCGAGAGCTGCCAGATCAAGGAAAAAATATTGCAAGCAGCCAGAAAGAAACAATTTAAGTATTGTGGAAATGCAATCAGGATAACACAAGATCTATAAGCTTCTACATTAAGGGATCGAAGGACTTGGAATAGGATATTCCAGAGGTCAAATGAGCTAGGAGTAAAACCAAGAAAACCTACCCAGCAAAATTGAGTATAAAACTTCAGGGGAAAAATGATCATTCAATGAAAGAGACGGCTTTCAAGAATTCTCATTGAAAAGAAAATTTGACTTTCAAACACAAGAATCAAGAGAAGCATGAAAGGCAAACAGGAAAGAGAAATCATAAGGGACTTACTAAAGTTGAACTATTTACATTCCTACATGAAAAGATCATATTTGTAACTCTTGAGATTTTTCTCAATATTAGGGTAGTTGGAGGGATTTTATATATATATATATATATATATATATATATATATATATATATATATATATATATATATATATGTATATATATATATACATACACACACATATACATACACACACACACACACACACACACACACATATATATATATATATATATATATATATATACAGAGGGAAAAGGATGCTTTGAATAGGTAGAGATGATGTCTAAAATTAAAATTAAGGGGTGAGAGAGGAATATATTGAGAGGAGAAAGGGAGAAATAGAGTGAAGCAAACTCTCTCACAAGAAAAAGCCTTTTCCCCAATTGATAAATGGTCAAAGGATATGAACAGACAATTTTCAGAGGAAGAAATTAAAGATATCTATAATCATATGAAAAAATGCTCTAAATCACTATTGATTAGAGAGATGCAAATCAAAACAACTCTGAGGTACCACATCACACCTATAAGATTGGCAAACATGACAGAACAAGACAATGATAAATGCTGGAGAGGATGTGGGAGAGTTGGAACACTAATTCATTGTTGGTGGAGCTGCGAGCGCATCTAACCATTCTGGAGAGCAATTTGGAACTATGCCCAAAGGGCTACAAAAATGTGCATACCCTTTGACCCAGCAATATCGCTACTAGGACTGTATCCCCAAGAGATCATAAAAATGGGAAAGGGTCCCACATAGTCAAAAATATTTATAGCAACACTTTTTGTAGTTGCCAAAAACTGGAAGTCAAGGGGATGTCCATCAATTGGGGAATGGCTGAATAAATTATGGTATATGAATGTAATGGAGTACTATTGTGCCATAAGAAATGATGAACAAGAAGACTTCAGAGAGGCCTGGAAGGACTTATATGACCTGATGCTGAGTGAAAGGAGCAGAACCAGGAGAACTTTGTGCACAGCAACGACCACAGTGTGCGAGAGTTTTTTCTGGTAGACTTGGAATTTCGTAATAACGCAAGAACTTCTTTAAAAAAAAAAAATCCCAATGGTGGTTCTCAAGGCAAAATGCCTTCCACACTCAGAGAAAGAAATATGGAAGTCATTCGCAAAATGTAGCAGATCATGTTTATGTATGTGTATGTTTTTGTGTATCATGTTTTGATTTGTTATATGATTTCTTTCATTTATTTTAGTCTGACTACATAGCATGACTATAGTGAAAATATACTCAGTAGGAAAGTATATGTAGAACCTATACAGAATTGTATGCAGTCGTGGGGAGGGAGGGGGGTAGTGGGGGGCAGGTGTGGGGAGGATAAAATCTCAATTGTATGGCAGTGATTGTTAAACATTAAAAAATAATTTAAAAAAATGAAAAAAAAATTTAAAAAAAAAAAAAAGAAAAAGCCTTTCCAATGGAGGGAAAGTGTGAACCTTATTCACATGACTTTTGGCTTAAGGAGAGGATAACATACACACTGAATTTGGTAAGAAAATCTATCTTACACTACAGGAAATTAGGGGGGAAGGAGATAAGTGGGGGTTGAGAGTGGGGGAATGATAGAAGGGAGGGCAAATGGGAGGATGGGGTAATTAGAAGTAAACACTTTGAGGAGGGATAGGATCAAAAGAGAAAATAGAATAAATGGAGGAAAATATAGTTAGTCTTTCACAATATGACTGTTTTGCATAACTATACATGTATAACCTATATTGAATTGCTTGCCTTCTCAGAGAGGATGATGGGGAGGGAGAGTTTTAAAAATGAATGTTAAAAATTGTTTTTATATGCAACTAGAAAATAGAACATACAGGCAATGGGGTATAGAAATTTATCTTGCCCTATAAGAAAATAGAGGGGAAGGGGATAAGAAAAAGGAGGAGTATGATGGAAGGGAGGGCAGACTGGGGGAAACGGTAATCAAAATTCAGGCTGTCTTGGGGTGGGTGGAGGGGAGAGATAGGGAGAAAATATGGAACTCAAAATCTAGTGAAAGTGAATGTTGAAAACTAAAAATAAATTGATTAATTAAAAAAAAGAAAATTGAGGTGATGCCCATCAACTGGGGAATAACTGAACAAGCTGTGGTATATGAGCATGACAGAATATGACTGTGCTATAAGAAGTGATGAAGGGGGTGGTTTTGGAAAAACCTGGGAAGACTTATATGAGCTGATGCAAAGTGAAGTGAGAACCAGAACATTGCGCACAAAAACAGCAATATTGTACAGTCAATTGTGAATGACTTAGCTATTCTCAGCAATACAGTGATCCAAGATAATTCCAAAGCACCCATGATAGAAAATGTTATCCACCTCCAGAGAGAGAACTAATAAACTCAGAGTGCAGATTGGAAAAAAAAAAAAAGAAAAAAAACCATGAAGAAAAGCAAAACAAAAAGTGAAAATAGCATATGTCAGCTTGAATTCAAACTCCAAAATTGTTTCTTTGGATGTGGATAGCATTTTCCATTATGAGTATTTGGAATTGCCTTGGATCACTGTAGTACTGAGAAGAGCTAAGTCTATCATGGTTGATCATCTCACAATGTGGTAATTACTGTGTACAATGTTCTCCTGGTTCTGCTCATTTCATTCAGCATAAGCTCAAGTAAGTCTTTCCAGGTATTTCTGAAATCTATCTGCCCATCATCTCTTATAGCACAATAGTATTCAATTACATTCACATACCA
Source organism: Notamacropus eugenii (assembly GCF_028372415.1). Lineage (NCBI taxonomy): Eukaryota > Metazoa > Chordata > Mammalia > Diprotodontia > Macropodidae > Notamacropus > Notamacropus eugenii. The sequence goes on from NC_092877.1 coordinate 137,687,285, forward strand.
TAACTTGTTCAGTGGGAGCTCACAATCTAGAGAGGGAAGACAATCCAAAAAAGAAAGTGCAAAGATGGGGGAAAAAGAGAGTACACACCTGGGGTCATGATGTAGCTCTACATCCAGGAGGGAAATGATGATATGGTTACCTTACACCTCATCTTTAGGATCTGAAGGGAACTCTCTGATAAATGTTCACCCTCCATCCCCTCCAATCACGAGAGTGGCAGACCCAGGGGGAAGGAGTACTGAGGAGGGATTGGTTCCAAAGTTGCCAGATCTGACAAAAAGATGAGTTTCTGGAGACAATGATGAAGCCTAGTAGAGAAGCCAGCTGGGAAATGGTGTCATCATATTATCACCTAGTAGTAGGTTCATAGATTTAGAGTTGAAATGGATATTAGAGGCCATTTTTATCTACTTCCTTTATTTTATAGTGGAAGAACAGATACACAGAAGGGTAAAATGACTTGCCCAAGGTCATTAGAGGCAGCTAGTTGGTGCTGAGCACTGAGCCTGTAGTCAGGAGGATCTGAGTCCAAATATAGGTTCAGATACTTAATAGCTGTGTGACCCTGAGCAAGTCACTTAACCTCAGCTTACCTCAGTTTCCTCATCTGTAAAATGGGGATAATGATACCACTTACCTCCCAGGGTTGTTGTGAGGATCACATTGGAACAGTGCCCAGCAAACAGCAAAAAAGCCTGACATGTAGAAGGTCCTATATAAATGCTTCTATTTATTATTCTTATTATCTTAGATCTTGGATCCAAGTCCCATGTTCTACCCACTATGTGATACTGCCTCCAGAAAACTAAAAACATTTTCTAGAATTTTCTGTGCACAGAATATATATGACTTAGTGGTTCTAGGCAGAATTAATGATTGTGGAAAGGATTAGATTTAGAAATTTAGAGCTGGGAAGTCCCTTGGGCCTTATCTAGTCCAGGAGTGAGGAAGCTGCAGTCTCGAGGTCAGATGTGGCCTTCTAGGTCCTCAAGGGGATTTGTTCTGTGAAGTTTAGATTTAGTCTAAGGGTTGCACTTGAGCACCTGGAGGATCACATGTGACTTCAAAGCCTCAGGTTACCCACCCCTGATTGTTTCCAACTTCTTTATTTTAAAAATGAGGAGAGTGAGGTCCACAGAGGCTAAGTGCCTTACCCAAGGTCACTTAGGTGGTGAGCAGAGCTTGGAACTTGAACCTAGGTCCTCTGACTCAGAGTCTGCTACTCTGTTCGCTACAAATACAAAATGAGAAGATTTTGACTGTTTGAGTAGAAGGACTTGAGATCTTAAGAAATGAAGTGAAAAAAAAACCAACCTTACAGTTAACAGAACATGAAGAAAAATGTAAAAGATAAATCTCTTTACTTTAAAATGATAGACAACAGAAATGAGCTGCCAGCCTCTATTGCCTAACAGAACTGAGGAAAAGATTAAAAAAAGGGAGCCCAATTTTTTCTTTTTGCTGCCTTTAGCTTCCCTCTAGACTTTTATCTGCTGAAGTTGTCATCCTATAAGAAAAAAAGGTATTGTTTTCTGAAGACATCTATATTCTTCCATCCACTGAAACACTGATGTTCTTATCACAACATTCTCCCCAATAAGTACTTTTCTACAATTTAAAGTCATCAGATAGATAAAATAATAGACTCTTACAGAGCAAATGAATGAGCGCAATCAGGATGATTTTACTCTAGTGGAAATTGCCATTTTTTCCCTCAGTGGTAAATTCTCAGTAACACGCTTGGCCTGAATCTCTACCTATGTCTTATTCGATTGCTCTGTATACTAGAGACACACAAAAACCCAACATCTATTGCTCTCCCTGAATAAAAAGTTGTCATTTCAAAATCATATCCTTTCCCCTCCCTCACAATTTTATACACAACTCCCTGAAACGTGGGGAGGGAGTGATCAATATTGGCAGAAGAAGTTCTCTTATACTAATGAAACAACATATCCAGTCCTATCCTCTACTTAATCACAGGAAATCACAGGATTTAGCACCAGTAGGGAACTTAGAGAGAAGCTGATTTCCTTATTTTTCAGATATGGAAACTGAGACCCAGAGAAGGGAAATGATTTGCCAAAAGTTAAATTGGGAAAGACCATCAAAGTCAGGATTTAAAGCCAAATCCAATGCCCTTTCTATTGGACCAAACCCAATTTTCTTAGATCTATTCTCTACAAGCGTATCTAATCATACAAGAGGGAACTTGGAAGCTGATATCAGACTAAACCAACAAAAGAGCCAGAATTCACTAATGTTATCAATGAAGGACCATGACACATTTTTTTCTTCCTCTTCAAATTTCACACATAAATTTGTTGCATGTCACTAGCTACTGCCAGATTCAACATGGCTATTTTGGAATGAGAACTATTCAACACATGTCCCGAATTCCCACCCAATATGTTTGCCTTTTTCTAGCCATGCCACATGTAAAGCCAATAGTGAAGCATTTAATCAAAACAGAAAATAACATAAAAAAAACACAAAACAGAACTCAAATGGTAAAACACTGTCTGTGCCCATACGCAAAGGGATACAAGATTTCCTATGCCTCTGGGAAAGTTCCAATCTGTTACCCCTTCAATTCTTTGAACTCCCCTTAATAGCAAGTGGGCATAGTAGCTCACAATCTGTTTTGCTTCTTGGAATCTTTCCAGGAATTCCCCAAAGCAGATTAGAGATTAGTTTAAAGGTCAACCTTGGTTCTATAGCCATTGTTACCCAGAAGGGATGCTGGGTTCAAGAGGCAAACCCTGCTATCTCATGTATTTGTTTTCTCATTCTTTACCCTGACCACAGTTCTGTGTCTTATCATGAATTATCTGTTATTTTTCCCCTTCCCTACCAAAGCATGACTTTAAAACAATTCATTTGTTTTCAGTTTTCAACAATCACTTCCATAAGTTTTAAATTTTCTCCCCCTCCCTATCCCAACTCAGCATGCAATTTTGTATGGATTCTGCACTTACATTCCTATTTAGAGACATTTTGACATTAGTCATGTTGCATAGAAGAATTAAAACAAATGGGAGAAGCCAGGAGAAAAACCAAACCAAACCAAAATACAACACAAGAGAAAATATTCTGCTTCATTCTGTGATCCAGTTCCATAATTCTTTCTCTGGATATGGATGACATTTTGCCTCAAGAGTCCTTTGGGAATGTTTTAGGTCCTTGCATTGCTGTGAAGGGCTAAGTCTATCAGAAACAGTCCTCACACACTGCGCCTGTTACTATGTATAATGTTCTCCTGGGTCTGCTCCTTTCACTCAGCATCAGTTCATATAAGTCTTTCCAGGTTTTTCTGAAGTCCTCCTGTTCATCATTTTTTATAGCACAATAGTATTCCATTACATTCATATACCACAACTTGTTCAGCCATTTCCCAGTTGATGGGTATTCCCTAGATTTCCAGTTCTTGACCTCCACAAAAAGAGCTACTATAAATATTTTTGCACATGTGGGACCTCTTCACATTTTTATGATCTCTTTGGGACATAGCCCTAGAAGCAATATTGCTGGGTCAAAGAGTATGCACAGTTTTACAACCCTTTGGGCACAGTTCCAAATTGCCCTCCAGAATGGTTGGATCAGCTCACAGCTCCACCAACAATGAATTAGTGTTCCAACTCTCCCACATCTTCTCTGACATTTATCATCTTCCTGTTTTGTCATGTTAGCCAATCTGATAGTTGTGATGTGGTACCTTAGAATTGTTTGGATTTGCATCTCTCTAATCAGTAGTGATTTAGAGCATTTTTTCATATGACTATAGATAGCTTTAATTTCTTCCTCTGAAAACTCCTGTTCATATCCTTTGACCATTTGTCAATTGGGGATGAAACCCTCTGCTTTATAAAATTCATCTACCAATCAGAGTTCTCATCTGATGATGTCATAATGCTGCTGGTTCAGTCTGGTGCAGGATATACTCTTAGCCTTAAACACTGCAAGAAATTAAATTCTAAGGACATAACCCAGCACATTGTTATGAAAAAAATTTCACCATTGCTAATTGGTTACAATCTTTTCTTGTATAACCTCACGTCATTTGAAAGATATAGTATTATTTAAAAATCACAGCATCCATTAAATTTGTCATTACCGTTTCCTTTTTTCACTCATCTTTGATTCAGTGACACAAATGAATCTCTGATGAGATATTTGCTCTTCTCTGGTAAACTTGATTCTATAAATACCTATTAAGTACCTGCTGTATACGAAGCACTATTCTTTCTGCTGGGGATACAAAAGAAAAAATGAAACAATCTCTGCTCTCAAGGGTTTAAGGCAGGGTTACCGTTGCTCATCCTTTGTTTTAGAAGGGGACCAATGAAATCATGGGGTGGTGTCTTGACATGCATATGAATCGCCTTTGAGAGAGGCTGAGTTGCTGATGTGAGGTTGATGACTTTTTGCAACTCTGCCTCACTCTCTTCTCCAGAATCATCACAGTCCAATGGCAGGGCAAAAGTTAAGACCGACCCAGGGATGCAATGGATGACCTTGTCATTTTCAATGTCTGACCAATCTCTCAGCACTCCACGGTGCCTGGTTCAGCTGCCTTCTTGGCCATTGGAACAACCTGTTCTAATCTACCCATTCTCCCTGGAAAATCTTCATATGCTTGGGGTAGACATCCTCCAAACTTACCTCCAAACTTACCTACTTACCTGAAACCTGGGTTTGAGGCTTGTCAGTTACCCTCAACCTGGTTTAGCACATCTGCCAAGACAGTTTTATTGGGGTGTGGCCACTGCACATGCTACAGCTTCTTGGAGCCACAGGTGAGAGCTGCGTGACAGGTGGACACCAAAGGTGGATGAGCATCCTTGAAAAGGGCTCAGCAAGCCCTTGTACCAAAGGATCTAGTCCTCCCCGAGCACCCCATATTCATGAAGCTTTTCAGGTTTTTTTAAAATTAGGTATAATGGAGGTAAAGGGGAGATCCGATGTACTCTAGAACACATAGAAGTGCCAAACTTTGCTAGAAGCAGATTAAAATATAATTGGGAAATATTTAACAGAATAAAAACACACCGAAGCACAGATAATAGTAGATTTTAAAACAAAGTTAATATGTAGCCTGCAGGGATCCCTATTAATGGAACTTTTTCTATTCAAATTCATTCTATTCAAATTTCTTTTAAAACATTTCTATTTCAGCATAATGCCACTGGTCTAGGAATATTTAGGGAGAAAGAAAGCACTTGTTTCGGAAGAAAAATGGCAGTTGGTCAGCTTGCCTCCACAAAGTGGACCAAGGGAGTTCTGCGTCCTCAGGCTTCAAGCTAAGTTTACATGTACAACTAAATCACTACTATTTCTTCACCATAAGCTGAAAAAAAATTTTTTTTAAGTGAGCAAGATAGCCAGGTCTGTTTGCAGGGCAAATGAATGAATCACAGGGAGTTGTGAAGGAAGGAAACAATTCCTTCTTACCCCTTTAATGAAATTTGCAAAGCTTAGGACAGGAATTTCAACATTTTCACTGATGTGTACAGTGTAGGCAGTTGATAGCTGTTTTCTACATTTTTCTCTTCTTCCTAAATGCAAATGAAGGTGAACTTCCAAAAAGGTGAGTTAATGCCACAGTTTCTGGGTACAGTGCCAATTATTTAGAGCAGTCACATTTGAAAGGAAAGAGATCACGGGGAAATATATTACTGAAGAATAGACCTATTTGCTTATATGATCAAATAACTCCTGTGGGGAAGCTAGGGTCCTAAAATTGAAACCAAATAAGAGGTTTTGTAAAGCAAAGGGATAAATGGTTCAGGAAGGGGGTTCTAGGCGGGAGCCATTATGTATTTAATCTTCATATCTTTCCTGGCTTCTTCTAACCATATGTGTATGTATGTATGTGTGTGGGTGGGTGTGTATGTGTGCATGCTTCTATGTGTATACATAAATATAAAATATACATAAATGTGGATAGATGGATATTATTAGACAGGATTTTTTAAAAATCTGAGTTAGGCTTAGATGTGCACTGAAATCTATTCTAACAGATTCTGTGATCTGTGAGTTCTAGAGAGTGACTTCTTTCTACATGTTTATAATCCAGCAAATGAGATTTAGGACCCAACTTCTGCTTTCTTAGCACAACCTGTTTCCTTTCTGGGTGCAGCTGCCCATGGTTACTTGTCCATACATGAAAAGGCACATAAATAAGAAGCGAAGGGAATTTAGACCTTTGTGGGGAAGCCTGATGACTGAATCCATATCCTCCATTACTTATGGATCCAAATGGGAGAGAGGACATTTTGCCTAGGTTCTAAGAACTGGACAGTTTTGCTCTCAGAATATTACTAGGAGTCTGTTGTGTTTTCTCTGGTTCTAAGGTATTGGAGACTTCTTAGCATATGAGCAGATTGAGTAGGAATTAACACTACTCATTCCTGAAAGAGTAAGAGAATCATTGGATCCAGAGCAGGAGGGGACCTCAGGGGCTCCCTGGTTGAACTGTTCCACTCCCATTTTACAGATGAGGAAATGGAAACCAGAGGAGGTTAAGGCACCTACCCAAGTCATACAGTTCAGGAAGGATTTGATCCCAGGTTGTCTGCCTCCTGAGCTAGCGCTCTTTGCCCTATTCTAAGTTTCATTCTTGATTCGTCTACCTTAGGTTAACTCCTTTCCCTACTGTTCCCCCCACACAGCGTTCTGCCTCCATGTCTTTGTACTCAAGGTCTCTAATGTCAGAAAACATCAGTTTCTTACCTCCACTTCTTAGAATCCTTAGACTCCTTCAAGACTTGACTCAAGTGCCACCTTCTACACAAAGCATTTCCTTGTCTTTCCCTGCCCCCCTCAGCTACTAGGACCCTCCCCACCAAAATCATCTTTTATTTGATCTCTACCTGTTAATATGCACATGGTGTCTTCTCCTATGGAATGTATCCTCAGGATCTACAATAGTGTCTGACACATAGTTAGAGCGAAATATATGCTTGTTAATTGGTTAATGAGCAGTTGGTTTAATGAGTAGTTCCATTACTCTGTGTCCCAGGATGATGGAGCCAGTTGTCAGAAATGGTGCCTAGCAAAACCTTGTGCAGATTTACATAGCTTGTCTGGGGATGTAAATACCTCTGCCAAGAAAGTCTGTGAAGAACCCAGCACTCCAGATGGCACCATTATAATGCAGATAGCAGCACTCACTGTCTACTTTTGAAAAGTGCTGAGCAAGAAAATTCATCTCTTTGGGGGTGGAAATGATTTCCTTCTGTAAAGCAATCCTATGATGTAGTTGGACAGCAAGTTATTTGGATATTTGAAAATGCTCTATAAATACAAACCAATGATAGAAGGATATAACTGTTATTGCTAATTCCTTCAGAGACAAGGCTGAGTGCTTTCAGCACACTGGTGATATGTACACAGGGGAGGACAGAGGGCTGATGAGGCTGAGCTATGATCCAGAGTCACATAGATGAGTCAGCAGAAGAAGCTGGAGGACTCCCCATGAGTGTCGATGTTTGGTTAGGAAAAATGTTACTATAAAATGACTTTTCCATTTGCATGCAAATGAAATTTACTTAATTGGTTTGTTGCAATTAGCCCTGGGATTAAAATCAATCACTGGAGTTTAAAGTTGCCCCAGGAAATAAGAACCTGCATTTTCTCATGGCTCTGACATCCCTGAGCCATTGCTAGTTCATAATTGAATCACAGAAGAGGAGGGCACGCAATTTGTTGTATCACTCGTTTTAGGCTTGGGTGTGGAGGATCTTCGATCCCCAAGTTGACCAGGTTCTACTCTCCTCCTCTTTCTCCTCCTCCTCAGAAATGACTGAGAACATAGCCAATGGCCAAGGAATGTATATGGATGCTATTGTGTAGCGGCCTACCCAATGCAACATTGCACAATAATGCCCATCTTGAATTGACCCAAGTACAGCATTTCCCCCGGGCTATCCTTATGACTGGAAAATCTGAGATAGAAAGAGAAGTCACATCCCTACATATGCCAGTGTGTGTGTTTGTCCTTTGTTGCCAAAAAGACCATGCCATCAGAGAAATGATGACATGACTTGCACTTGACTTTGTTTTGAGTGAGAGAGGACTGTGCAGGTCACCATCCTCACTTTTCCTCCAGAGCCATCTGAATCCAGTGAGCAGATATTCATCAGCATGACTGGAGATGACCCAGGATGAGGCAGCTGGGGTTAAGTGACTTGCCCAAGGTCGCACAGCTAGTGAGTGTCAAGTGTCTGAGGTGAGATTTGAACTCAGGTCCTCCTGACTCCTGCACTGGTACTCTATCCACTGTACCACCTAGCTGCCCCCACATGTGCCAATACCCCCTTCCAGGAGGATCAAATTGTTGTTTTAAAACAAGAAGGCTGCTACCACAATGTTTTCCAGCAGAAACAGTGCTAGATCTAGAACTGGGTTCAAATCCCAGCTCCAATACTTGCTACTTCTGTGATCTTGGGCAAGAAACTTCATTTCTCCCTTAACCTCTCCTGGTTTCAGTTTCCTCATCTCTGATAGGAGAGGATTGAAACAGATGGTCACTGACGCCCTTTCAAGCTCTCAGCCTGACACGTAGGTGGAAGAGTCCATAAGGAAGTGATCTGAGTTGAAATCCTGCTTCAGACAATTACTAGCTGTGTGATACTGGTTAAGTCTTCTGATCTCTGTCTTCCTTAGTTTCTTGATCTGTAAAATTGGGATAATAATAGCACCTACCTCACAGGGTAGTTATGAAAATCAAATGAGATAATTTATGTAAAACTCTTTTCAAAGTCTAGTTGTACTATATAAATATGTTTCTATGACTCTATAAACTGTATATTTGCATTATGTGAACCTATCACTATATTATTTATTATCCTGTATTCCTGTTGTGGATTAGGCAACAAGGAGGTTACTAGGTTAAATTAGGCCGTCAAACCCCTTTTTGAATGTATTTATTCTTTGCTTTGTAAAATCTCTTGCAGTGAGTCCACAACCCTGAAGTTTATAATGACTCCACTTGAAAGCTTTGGGAAGATGGCAGCTGTTTAAGCAACAAATGGGCAGATGGATGGGAAAGCTAAAGTCCAAGCTAAAGAGACCCTCTGTGACATCTCTGAATTCTCTGGTTGCCATCCCAGGGGGAAAGATGGCGGTGACTGTGATGAATTCTAGCTGCATTAGAGCATCAGCTCTTGACAGGTGGAAGAGAATACCAAGTGAAAAGCAGGTTTGCCCCTGAATAAGAAGTATTTTTCTGGCATTTTCAACAGGTATCAATTTTCCCAAAGGAACTAGAAATCCAAGTAGTAGGCTCTAAGGTGGAGACCATCCCCCAGGATGTGATCACTAGACATCTGGTCCTAGAATCTAGGGCGCCACCTGTTCATGAAGCACATTCTTGTCCCTGGAGAATGAATAATGTAATCTAACCCCACTCTTTTACAAGGCTGTTGTCCCTGGACAGCAACATAGTTCAAGTGAGGAAAAGTAAGTCGTCTGATCTGCCAAGCAAATGTGAGCACAGATGAGGCAGGTGATTCCTGGTGTGTGTCTACAGAGATTGCTAATGTTACCTATGGTTCCTGACATCCAATTCAATTCAACAAACATTTATTTAGCACTTACTTTGTATAAGATACTTTACTAAGCATTGTATCCACAGCAAGCTATTTTTTTTTTTATTACAGGAGTGTTTCCAGATCTGTAACTAGTAATTTTTGTGCTGATATAATTAAATGCAGATATCTGAATTAATTGTATCACAGTTAAATGTCATAAAGAGCAGCACCCTTAGTTGAATGGGGGAGGGGGAAGGAAAAGATCCTGGAACATTGTTATAATGCTACTGATGAGACTTGACACAGCATGTCTTAGTCCACCATCTTATAGCTTCCTATTTTGATGAATTATTTTTTGCTAACTACATTCTAAGCTTCATTGTTTCTACATCGCTAAAGAATTGTGAGTGCTTTGTCATTTTATCAACTCAGCAGCCTCTAAATTCTGGGCCCTTTTTCTTTGACATCCTGAACATGGCCCCAGATACCCTGCCCTAGTTATAAGTCTTTGTAAAATCTATATATGTGAAATTAAGGTGTCATCATTCACCTTACAAAAGGATCTAATTCGGAAAAGCATTCCTAGTAAAAGTCCATTAAAATACATGCTCAGCTAGTGCATTGATTTATTTTTTAAAGCCCACCTAATTAAAAAATGGATAATATCTGTTTCTTGTATCACAATAGTTATTCCAAATATCCCTCCCCACTCTCCCTAGCTGAGAGCTATTCCATGACAAGTAGTACATTTTATAGAGGAAAAAAAATCAGCACAACTGATTGGTAAGTTGAAAAAAGCAACAAGATAGGTAATGTATATTACATTACCTCTGACCTCCATGATTGGATAGGTTGGGGGCGTGTTCTCCTATTTCTTGATTCCGGTCCTGCTTGATCGTACATCAGTCCATACAGATCTTTCTATGCTTCTCTGTATTCATCAATATGATGACAAAGAAACTTGGCCCTGGAGAAGAGTTGAGAACATTCACTTCTTTAGAGAGGTGGAGGACCAGGACACCAGAATACTGGCTACACTGTTAAGACTCTCTTCATGTGTTGGTAGGTTTACAGAACTACTCTATTATGTATACATATATATATAATATAACATGATATAATATAATATGATATGATATGATATTATATAATATATAATAATATATTACTATTAGTGAGTTCCTTGAGAGCTGGGACATTCATTCATCCTCCCTTTCTTTTTAAAAATTTTTTGTTATAAAGGATGACTCACTGAGTAGGTGGAGGATATATTTGAGAATGGACATGATATAAAAACAAAAAATATCCATGAATATTTTAAAATAAAATTAATGTTTGACTTAAATTATCTGAATTTGCAATGTGGTGTGTGTGTGTGTGTGTGTGTGTGTGTGTGTGTGTGTGTGTGTCCTCTTAAGGTGCCAGTATTCTTCTGGTGATGCCATATGGCTATGAATCATGGTACAGCATAATTTTCAAAGAATAGTGACTTTGGGTGATCCATTGAGTACTGCAAAGACAAATGGTGGGTGTACTCATATGTTGTAGCGTAATACCAAGACATTACTTGCATGTAAGCAATGACATAAAAGTCTTCCTTAAGGACACATATAACCTGGGTTTCACATGATTGGACATATATGACCCATATTAAATTGCTTACCATCTTAGGGAGTGGGGAGGGAAAGGGAGGAGGGAAAAAAATTTGGAACTCAATATTTTATTAATAAAAAAGGAATGTTGAAGGACATATATAACCAGAACATAGCTAAAGTGAGAGATGACAGACAAGTCACCTTGAGTGCTTAGCTGGTATCCATGAAATAACAAAAAGAATGAGAGAGTCTTCAGCTCATTGGGTGAATTGGGTGGATCCCAGGAGATTTTGTGAAAAGACATGGGAAAGAACTACAGAGGTTGAGAAAGCATCCCTAACTTAAGTGGGGAATGAGATAGATTTTTTGTAAGTATCGTTGCTTTTCTTTTAACAGCATTTTTCCAAATAACCTTGATTAGCTAACTTTAACAGTAGCTTGAGGCTTCTCACTTTACTTATTTAATCATTCTTTTTCTAGAGCTCAATTTGTCATTTACCTTTGTATCTATGTTATAATGTACCTAAAGACTAGATGTTATAATTATTCAGAGTTCACCTTCCTTTTAGTATTTTTTCATTTTCATTATTTTAGTCATGCAAATTTTTCCTTCTGGTTCTGCTTTCTTCTTTGTATTAGCTCATTTAAATCTTCCAATATTTCTCTGAATTTTTATATAATTTTTTTTTTTTTTACCTCTTGCATCCTATGAACACACAACAGACGAGTTGAACGTAACATGAGTTTCAGATGGCTCCTGCTAGGTTTCCATGTGAGTCAAAGAGAATTTGCATGCCATTCTTGGTTCTCTTTTAATTTGAAACATGCCATGTGTTGTCAAACTGTGAAACCTAGTTTTTTTTATCATGAATAAATGTAATTTGGGCATGTAAGTCATGTTACATGCACGCAAAATCTCAAATGTTTAAAAACAGCCACACAGAATTATGTGTTGGCAAATTTCATATTTGATGTTCAATCAAATGAATCCTCTTTCCCCCACCCCCAAGAGCATGGCTGAGAGTTTTTAATAGTATGAAGTAGATTCTGAGGGACTCTTTAGCATCTAATTATATGCAAAGGTCATTCTGATCAAATGAGAGGCAGGCTGAGTAATCAGAGTCCATGAATAATTCAACTGGTAAATCTGGCTTCCTTTAAAAAAAACCCCACCAAATAGTGTCATTCTTGAAACAGGATACTAATAACAACAGTTCTTTAGAGGAGGCAGAAACACAGGGTTTGAGAATGTGCAGATATATCTAGAATTGAGTTGTGTCTGACTCTTTGTGATCCCATTTGGGGATACTAGAGTGGTTTGCTATTTCCTTCTCCAGTTCATTTTACAGATGAGGAAACCGAGGCAAACAGGGTTAAGTGACTTGTCTAGGGTCACACAGCTAGTGTCTGAGGCTAGATTTGAACTCAGATCTTCCTGATTTTAGGCCTGGTACTCCATCCACTGCACCACCTAGTTGTCCCAATATTTAGAGTATATATTTATTACCTAAAGGGGAAGTTGCCTGAGTGAGACTCCACTCAATGTATTTATCTGAGGATGAGCTGTTACAATCTACTTACTGTTATTTACTACCTATCTGTTTCTTTAGGCATGTCATTGATTGTTGATTGGACTCAGTTTCCTCATATGTAAAATAAGGAAGTTGAAAGAGATGATCTCTAAGTTCTCTCATAGCTCTAAATCTCTTATCTAATAATCTTATCATCAATGGCACAGCTCATTTATTGAAACACAAGGAGTGAGTTCCTCATCACTGGAAGTATTCAAGTGGAGGCTGTACGACCCTTGATCAAGATTGTTTTAGAGGAGATCATTGTTGAAATTGGACTAGATCAGGGGTGGGGAACCTGCAGCCCCAAGACCTCTGAAATACCTTCCAATTAAGAGATTATGTGATTCAGTGTGATTCTTGTTTGACTGATTTGTTTCCATATGAAGCTAATAGCTGTTTGACCATATGGAGCAGTTGTCTGGGTCTTCTATCTAGACTCAGATAAAGAAGTTACACTCCCATTAACCATGAGCTAGCATGGCAGACAAGTTCAATGTTTTCTTTACAAAAGAACATTGGCAATTATAACTTTAAAAAAATTCTTCTAAATATCTAATCAGTTATGATTACTCCCATTTATCCATAATTAAAAGCTGTAGACTAATAAGAAATTCACCACTTATACTTACGACCTAGTTAAGTTCTTACAGACCAATATGGAAAGTGAGAAATGGTGCCTCTTTCTCATAAGAATCATATTTAGGACTTTATTCCTGCATCTGACTCTGACCAGTATTTAATGCACTATATAGAATTTAGTACTGTTCTCAAAACTTGCAGATCTAAGGAAGCTATGCTTAGACAGGGTCATGGGATATATTAAAAAGCATCTGTTCTGGATGTGGGAAGTCAGGTACACTAATACATTGTTGGTGGATCTGACAAATGGTCCAATTCTGAAAGCAATTGGTATTTATATTAGTGAGACCACTACATTGTTCATACCCTTTGACCCAGTGCTCTCCTAACTGGGCATATACCTCGAGGTGATCAAGGATAGAAAGCAAGCTTCTACGTGTAATGGAATATTCATAGCTTTACTCTTTATGGTAGTAAAATAAAAAAAAAAAACCAACCTGGAAACAAAATGCGGGCCATAGAGAAAAGGATGGCTGACAAATTTATGGTATATGAATATAATGTAATAATATAGTGCTGAAAAAAATGACAAATATGAGGAATTTAGAGAACTGTGGAAATATGCATATGGAATGAAGAAAACAGATTCAGGAGAGAAATGATATATACCATAACCACAATAAAATAAATGGTAACAATAGAAATCAATCCAACTCTGATCAATTTCAATGAATAGTCTGGATCTTTGAGACTTAATGAGGGACTCCTTTTAGTACAGTAGATAGGGAATGCAGCTTACACTATAAGATGCAATCTGTTTCAATTGACTTTGCTTAAGTGCTCTTTTTGTTTTTAATTCAAGGAAAGTTCAACGTGAGATTAAGGGAAAATGTTGTACAAAAGCAAAAAGGCAAAAATGAAGCATTTTGCTATATATGCATACATATGTATATGACACATGTATCTATGTTTAGATATCTATTGGAATTATCTTGAATGGACCTCGTCTATATTTTCTGCTTACTTATAAACAGCCAAATAATTTCCTCTGATAGAATGTAAATTTCTTGAGAGTTTCATTGTAGTCCTGCTCACAGTTGATGCTTGGATTGATTTTTTGACTGGTGGGTTAGAGAAGGGATGGAGACATAGGAAGGAAGGAGAGAGAAAGGCCATCACTAAGGGGGCACAGTTGCTGGGGACAGATGGGAGCAGTGTTGTGCAGGTATCCCAGAAACAAGAATTTCAAAATTTGAAAAAACCTCAGAACCCAACTAGTCTAAGTTGTATCTGAATTAGAATCCCCTCTGTAGCCTCCTTGACAAAGGGTCACCCAGTCTTGGCTTTTAGACCTCCAGTGAGGGGGAGTCCTTACAAGAAGACCTATTCCATTTTGGGATACAGCTAATTGTTAGAAAGTTTTTTCTTACATCAAGCTAATCTACTTCTTTGTAGCCTTAACTAGGCTTTTTTGGGGAGGAAGGGGTGGGAGGAAAAGCAAGCAAAGTCATCTAATTCCTCTTGTGTGACACTCCTTCAAATGCCTGAAGGCAGCTGTGATGTCTCCTCCTCCCCAAGTCTTCTCTCCTCCAAGTTAAACATCCTCAGCCTTTTTGATTGTTGATCTTAATGCATGAATTCAAAGTCCTTCACTGCTCTGTTGGTTATCCTCTGAGGACTTTCCAACTTCTCCTTGAATGTCCTGAGCAGAACCAGGGGGCCTTAGTAACCAGTTAGATGCGGGAAGGTAGTGGGGAGCAAGATGCAAGGCTGACTTGGGTTTGACAAGCCTGAGTGACCACAAGGAGGATGGTACCAACAAAAGGAGTACGAGAGAACATACACACACACACACACACACACACACACACACACACCACACACACCACACCACACACACACACACACACACACACACACACATACCCCCCACACACATACCACACACGCACACCACACACACACACACACACCACACACACACACACACCACACCACACACACACCACACAAACACACACACACCACACACACACATACTCACAATACACACACACACACACATACTCACAATACACACACACACACGCACACACAGTAAAAGTAGACTTAGGAATATTTATTTATTTATTATTTTTTTCCTTGACTTTTTTGGTCTATGTTTTCTTTTTTTTTCTAATTTTTTTTATTGTTAATTTTATTTATTTTCAGTGTTCTACAGTCACTATCATATAACTTAGGTTTTTTTCCCCTCCCTTCCCCTTAGCTCTCCCCTCCCTCCCCGAGACTGCATACAATTTTATATAGGTTCTACACATACATTCCTATTAAATACATTTTCACTATAGTCATGCTGTGCAGAAGAATTAAAAGGAATATTTTAGGACTTAGGAATATTTAAAAAGCAGTGTATCTAGTTTAAGAATGGAGTTTCCTATTACATATGACTATTTAGTACTGTACAGAATTTCTTAAGTCAGAAGAAATTCAAGTACATTACAGTGTTGCTAAAGACATGCAGAATGATTGCCAACTTCCTTTAAAATTGAAACTTGAAAAGATCCCTGTTTTGCAGTCGGTGCCATTCTTGGGCAGTTAAATGATCGCTAATGTGACTAATGTGCATCACATGAGGCAGATGAAGCTGTGTGCTAACTGACCAGCATTACAGTCTCACATGGAGAGTTTCTTTTTTTTAACAGAATGATACAAGATGATGATGGGGAATAAAGACACAGATGTGGAAAAAGAGTTTTTAAAAAAAATCAAATCTTGGATAACCACACAGATTTTATTTTACATCATGAGCGCAAGACTGGACAGTGGAAGGACTAGGGGATTAGATGGCACAGAACTGTACGTGAAACCTGGCTCTGCCACTGACTACTAATGGCATCTTGAGCAAATCAATCATTGAAATTTTCTGTGGCTCATTTTCTTCATTTATAAAACAAAGGGATTGCACTAGATGACCTCTGAGGCTAAATGTATTATCTTGTGCAATGTAATACAGAATTGGAATCATCTTCCAAGTTTCCCTTCCTTCCTTCCTTCCTTCCTTCCTTCCTTCCTTCCTTCCTTCCTTCCTTCCTTCCTTCCTTCCTTCCTTCCTTCCTTCCTTCCCTCTCTCTCTCTGTCTCTCTGTCTCTTTCTCTGTCTCTGTCTCTCTCTGTCTGTCTCTGTCTCTGTCTCTCTCTTCCTTTTTCTGTAGTCACAAAGGCAGGGCAACTGATTTGAAAAGTGAGAAGTTTTTTGTTGCCAATGATCTGGTAAAGGTCTTTTAGGCTTCTTGTAGCCAGCTTCGAAAGACTGAGAAAGCCCATTCTTCTGGGATGCTGTTTCTACACTCCTCCTCATACCATAGAGCCTATTATGTCCAATTTAATTCAACAAGCATTTAATAAGAGCATGTTATGTGTCAGGGCCAGGCCTGGCCACAGGGACATGAGAACAAAAACCAAGCCTGTCAACAAGCAAATCACATTCTATTCCTGCAGGGGATGCCCCATGGTTCTTACAAATAATAAATACCAAACAAATCTGCGGGTGAGGTTGGATGACAGTAATAATGGTGGCAACAGGAATAGCCTTGTGTGGTAGCATTTGAGCTGAGTCTTAGAATCATTAGGACCATAGATCTAGGATTGGATAGATCTAGAAGGAAACTTACAGGTCTTGTAGTCTAATCCCTCATTTTATAGATGAAAAACCTGAAAGTCAGAGTTCGGTGACTCACCCAACCTCACCAAAGGGGCAGCCTGTGGCAGAGTTAACACTCAGATTCCAAGCCAACAGTTCCAAATCCAGGGCTCCTTCCACTGGACCACACTGCTCTTAATGGGGCTTCTAAAAGGGGGAAGTAAAGTCTTCTGGATACAGGGAGATAGCCTGTGCTCAAGATCTGAGCTGGAAGATGCAATGCCACATAGAAAAACCCAACAAGTTGACTGTTTTGGCTAGAATGCTTCTCATAGTGTCAATGCAATGAGTGCTGGTTATTATTAATATAAAGTGTATGAAGTGGAATGATGTGAAATAAGGATATCCAATCAACTGGATCCAGATGGTGGAAGGTCTGAAAAGTCAAAGAAGTTTGTAGTTTTTCCTAGAGGGGGCAAGAAGGCAAGAAAGAGAACTGAGTGAGACATGTGTGTATGTGTGTGGCAAAGCAGCCCTGCTCTGGGGAGTCTGGTTGCTAGAGTGCTTTCCCTTATGTGTCTACGTTTGTGCCCCCCTGCACTGTGTGTCACTCTGGAGAGCATCTTGAACTGTGGCTGCTGCAGGATATTCAAGGACATAAAAATTAAGAAACTACAAAGAACTGGGCAGTGATAACTGTCACCAAAGGCTATCCTTGATAGCCCCCTGAGCCCTCCACCATGGGTGAGAATAGAAGAAGGATTTTGCCAGAGGAACCCCATTCTTGCTGTTAGCATAATCCAACCAGGGTCCATTGAGCCTCCTAACATGAGAAATTATGCTCACTCTTAATCTGTTTCTGAATGCCGATTATCCTTGTTGGGTTTTAAAAGCTACATTCTTTTAATGCCAAACTGCGCTGCCACTGGAGAGCTAACAGGAGACAGATTGCTCATTTTAGATTATTCATCTCTCCTTAGGAGCTTGTGCAATGGATTTTGTCAGATGTGCATTTGTATGGCAAGCAACATAAGCACATCTTCAATATGATGGGCCGTTAAAAACTGGTCCTGCAGTATAGACTTCTCATGATCATCATTACTTAGATTTATATGTCCCTTGTTATTTTCAAAGGGGTTTATAAATATCTTTGTTAGGCAGGCAGGCAGGCCAAAAGCTGTTGTAGAGCCATTTAGAGTTAAGGATCTTCTAGTTGACAATGAAAACTCCGGAAACAGAGAGGAAACTAGAAGACTTGGTTTCAGATCAATTTACACGATGACCATAATCAGGCAAAGGAGAACTTTATATTGAAAGGCTTCAGAAGTCTGATCAATGCACTGGCCAGTCATGGTGTCAAAATTTACTACTACTACTACCGCTACTATCTCTACTACCACTACTACCACTGCTACTACTAGTACTACTAATACTACTGCTACTACTACTACTACTACTACTACTACTACTACTACTACTACTACTACTACCAGCTAGTATTTATAGGTTTAAAGTCTTTAGGTTTATAAAGAACGTTACACAGGTTACCTCATTTGACCTTTAAAACAACCCTGTGAGGTTAACCCCATTTTACAGATGAGGAAAGTGAGGCAGGCAGAAGCTAAGTAACATGCCCAGGGTCACACAGTGACAATGTATTTGAGGCTGGATTTGAACTCAGGATTTCCCAAATCCAAGTCTGCCCCTGTACGTACTGTATCAGAAGAATGATGGTAGGGACAGCAATGTGGTGCAGTAAATGGAGCCCCAGCCCTGGGGTCAGGAGTATCTGAGTTCAAATTTGTCTTCAGACACTTGACATTTCTAGTTGCGTGACCCTGGGCAAGTCACTTAACCTTGGTTGCCTCAACAAAAAAGAAGACTGATAGTTGATTACTCTCTGGGTTATACACTAGAGTATGGTGTCTGTTTGCTAATATTTTGATGTTTTTCAATATAATTGATTTCTTTTGTAATACTGTGTATTTTATTCATTTAAAAACATTATTCTGAGAAGGGGTTCGTAGACTTCACTAGACTGCTCAAGGTCGTCCACAGCAATAAAAGGTGAAGAACTGGATAGGAAGATACAGAATGAGATGTGCATCTTCATACACGGCTGACGTGCTTGTATCTTCTGTGTGATCATATTTATTTATTCTATATCTAACCATGCAGTTAGCTCTAAGTGCTGAGTGCTCAGGGGCTTGGCACATGTACAACAGTGCCTTCCATCTCACACCAGTGGCTTTTCCTAGTCTTTGCTTCTGCTTTGGGCTGGCACTTTCTTGCAGCAGGCTTGAAAGTATTTTGGATTCTTAATCCAAATGTTTCTTAATCTAGTGATATTTCTATTGGTTTCCAGTACTTTGTAAGGCTCATGAGCTGACCAATACCTCATAAGACTTTGGAAAAGTCTTCTCTCTCTCTCCCTCCTCTCTTGTTCCTCTTCCCTCTTTCTTCTCTTTCTCTCCCTTTCTTCTCCTCTTTCTTACTGTCTCTCCCTCCTCCTCCTCTTTCTCCATTCTTCTCTCTCTCTTGCTCTCTCTCCCTCCCTCCCTCCTTTTCTCTCTCTCTCTGACTCTTTCTTGCCCTTCTCTAGTCCCCCTCTATCCTTCCCTCTCCCTCCTCTCTTTCCTTCCCTCTCTTCCTCTCTCTCTTCCTCCTTCCTTCCTGCCCCCCTTAACTTATGACTGAGCACATACATATTCCAATTTTGAATTTAGAAATAAATTCCATTTTTCAAATTATGCATACAATAAACACATCAAAATCAGAATTAATGGCCATTATGATTTATATAATAAGCATTTTAAGTAACATGGACAATGAAAGTTAAAAGAAAAGACAGGCTGGGAAAACCAAACCCCTTCTCCCTTTCCATAAGTGGTTTATCTAGGCTTCAGAGAAAACATAGAAATTTCTTCTCCATGTTTTACTGACAGCAGGCGAATCTTCTGTCTCTAGGTGAATAGAGAAGGAGTTGTGAGCTGGGCTGAGGCCTCTCCCTGCCTCTGGCCTCTCTCTCAGCCCCTTGGGACTTAACACCTGGGTCATCAGTATCTTTCCAGTCCTATTTTTGGCTTCTGATCTGAATGCTTCCAGGACCCCCTAGTCCTGACCATCATAACACCACCTTAAAACCTTTTTGCTTTTCCCCCCAAAGAGTGTCAAAGTCAAGTTTAAGGGCAAGACCACTGGCAACTTGGTAACTCTGAGTAGTCTGCCTTATCTCAACCTAAATTGCCATGGCAACTGCTGCGGGTGTGGCATAGACAAGTTACACAAGAGAGGACTTTTATTTAGGGGAAGTTGGTGGTTAGTCATAGAGCTTTGTTTTTTTTTTTTCAGAGAAAGAAAAGAACACCAAACAAACATTTTTTTGAAGTACATGAAAGATAGCAGAAGGAAGTTCAGATGAGTGCACAGACAAGGAGAATAATTTTGCTACTCTTGTGTTAAATTTCACATATACTTAACTTCAATTGTGTGTAACAGAAGTTCACAATTTTATGTAATCCATTTAGTATAATTATATATTATATATATAGTATATATTTTATATAAACCATTTTATATTTTCTTTACATTGAAATATTTCTGTTTGTTAAATTCACAAAACAAAAGAAAAAATTATTATTATTATTTTAAAAAGAAAATTTAAATTCAAGCCCTGACCTCTCTATTTATGAGTTGAATAAACTTAAGTAAGTCATCTGCACTCCTCCATGGTCCTCAGTTTCCTAGTCTGTAAAATTAAGGACTTGTATTAATGACTTCTAAGGTCCCATCCAGTTCCAAAGGACCATGATTACTGGTTAATCGAACTAAAAATGGGTAGAGAGATGGTTTGATTAAAGGGAAAACATTTTCTTGCTTGTTGGATCTTTCCTTTGCAGAATTTAATGACTCAGGATCATTAAATTTCAGTTTCCTTCTCTGAGCATAGGTACAGTGACCTGGGATCCTAAAAAATGAATGTTTTGAGCCCAGACATTAACTTTATCAGCCAAGAGTTAGAAAATTATGGATTTGGTCATTAATTGAACAAGAAAGAAAAAGTTTTTTAGAGTAGAAAATTACTACTACCAGGAAAGAAAATCATACTATGGTTGTTCAGAAGATAGAGATTTTGTGATTTGATCCCTATGTCTGTTCACAGTCCCACAAAGTTGTCTTAATCTTCTGAGGAGAATACAAAGAATCTGATGGCCATTTAAGATATTTTATATTTTTATATTTCTTAAGGGGCAGGTAAGTAAACAGTGGATGAAGTGCAAGGCCTGGAGTCTGGAAGACTAGTTCAAATCCTACCTTAGACACTTACTAGCTATGTGACCCTGGGCAAATCATTTCACCCTATTTGTCTCAGTTTTCTCATCTGTAAAATGAGCTGGGAGAGAAAATGACAAAGCACTCCAGTACCCTTGCCAAGAAAACTCCAAATGGGGTCATGAAGAGTTAGATATGACTGCAACAACCAAACAACAAGAATGTCTTAATGTGTTCCTCTGAATCTTTTGTGTCTAAGGCAGTTCCTGTGATGGAAAAAAATCTACTGTTCTATATCTGATCCATACTGTACTTTGATTATCATTTGTAGAAAAAACCATATTATTCCTCTCTCAGGAATGCCTTAAATAAGAGCCATATGGCAGCTATGTTTTAAAGGTTTTCCAGAAGTTTTATTTTGGCAGGGGGGCAAGAAGTCAGAGAGGAAAACAACTGTCTCTCCTCTTCAGGGTCAGGTTTCCCTAAAACGGATCTTATTGGCTAAGGTACAGTGAGCATAACCCTCTCCTCAAGAAGAGCCAGGTAATGGCTCTTTAATGCATAGGTGAAGCTCTGGGACTTTGCTCAATTGTGAGTTTAAGTACAGCTGAAATCCAAAAAGGCAGCACCTTTGGGCTATATTTAGTAAGGAGATATCTGAGGAGATTAAATAGAAAGTCTTACACTTGGGCTCCAAAAATTCAACTTCACAAGTAAGATATCAGGAAGGTAAAGCTCCTGGGAGAATGATCTGGAGACTTTAGTGAGCTATAAAATCAATAGGTTAAAAATTCTAATGGGGATAGAAGGGAGGGCAGATTGGAGGAGGGGGGTAGTACTTTTGAAGAGGGAGAGGCTAAAAACAGAATAGAATAAATAGGGGGATAGGGTAGAAGGAAACTGTGAAAAAATTTAGAAGCAAGTTCTTCTGATAAAGGTCTCATTTCTCAAACATAGAGAACTGAGTCAAATTTATAAAAATAAAAGCTATTCCCCAGTTGATAAATAATCAAAAGATATGATCAGTTTTCAGATGAAGTAATCAAAGCTATCTATAGATATGTGAAAAAATACTCTAACTTATTATTGATTAGAGAAATGCAAATTAAAACAATTCTAAGGTACTACTTCATATCTATTAGATTTGCTAACAGGACAGAAAAGGTAAATGACAAACGTTGGAGGGTATGTGGGAAAAATGAGACATTAATGTACTGCTGTTGGAGTTGTGAACTGATTCAACCATTCTGTAGAACAATTTGGAACTATGCCCAAAGAGCTTTAAAACCATGCATAGCTTTTAACCTTGCAATATCTCTACTAAGTCTGTATCCCAAAAGAGATGAAAAAAAAAAAATAGAAAAGGAAAATGTGCATATGTACAAAAATATGTATAGCAGCTCATTTCTGGGGGCAAAGAATTAGAAACTGAGGGAATGCACATCAATTGGGGAATGACTGAACAAGCTGTGGTATATGATTATGATGGAATACGATTGTACTTTAAGAGATAATGAGCAGTATCCTCTCAGAAAAACCTGGAAAGACTTGAATGGGCCAAAGGAAAGTGAAATGTACTGTGTACAAAGTTACAGTAATATCGTAAGATCATCACCCGTGCATGACTTAGCTATTCTCACCAAATCAACGATCCAAGACAAGTCTGAAGGACTTAGGATGAAAAATGCTGTCTATCCCCAGAGAAATAACAGATGGTGTCTGACTACAGACTGAAGCATACTTTTTTAAACTTTATATTTCTAGAGTTTTTGTGTATACTTTCTTTCATAACATGACTTACGGTTATGTTTTGCATGACTACACATGTATAATCTATATCGAACTGCTTGCTTTATCAATGGGGTGGCAATCTGGGGAGGGAGGAAGGGAGAGAATTTGGAACTCAAAGTTTTAAAAACAAATGTTTAAAATTGTTGTTTTCATGTAACTGGGGAAAATAAAAGTTAAATACTCAAAAAATTATTTAAAAAATTCTAATGAGATATTAGGCAGTGATAAAAGACCCAGGGTTTTCATGACTAAGGAAGTAATAGTCCAGCTGTATGTATTCTCTCTTGGTAAGAGCATATCAAGAGTAATGTCATCATTTCTGGGCCCTAGATTAGAGGCAGTGTGGCGAAGTGGATAGAGCAATGGCCTTGGAGTCAGAAAAACCTGGGTTCAAATTGTGCCTCAAATACTTACCATGTGACCCTATACAAATCACTTAACTGCTTTATGGATGCATAGCCATAACCAGAGAAAGGTTCAAAAGAATTTCTGCTTCCTGAAGTTATATTTGATGACCTTAAGGAATCCTTTCAAATCTATGAGTCTATAATGCTATGATCTTAGGGAAGACTTTGTAAGATAGTGTCCAGAGGAAGACAACCAGAACGTTGAGACTATATCTTATTGGTATCAAGAAGGAACTGGGAATAATTAACTTTGGTAAGGCAGATATAGAGTGCCCATATTAGTTGCAGTCAAGTATTTGGAAGACTGTCACCTGAAAGAAGGAACTGACTTGTTCTCATTAGTCCTAGAGGCCAGAACTAGTAGTAATGGGTAGAAGATGGGAAATGGTGATATACTTGATGTGGGAGGCAAGCCTTTCAATTTTCCTCTACTTAGTACTGCCTTATGCATTTAGTCCACTTCAATTCAATAAACATTTAGGTGCCCTCTCTATGTAAGACAAGATGCTAAGAGCTGGGGACTCAGTGGAGTGAGGAACTGGTCACTGATGCCAGTTCTCAGGAACATGTACAGAGTACTAATGATGTAACTCCCTACCTAGAAGAGATTGAGGAGCCTTCTTCCAGGAGAGTTGAGATGATGCTGGAATGGAATTATCTTGGACAGATTCTGGAGCATTTGTAGACTCTCTGTAGCTGGAGACCCTCTTTGATTGGCTGTGGCTGCATAGTCATAACTGAGGGACAGGGGCCTTCTGTCATCTCTTGGTTTCACCTCTTCTCCTGGGTTGACTCCTTCTTGGCTCTCTGAGGGTCTTCCCCTCCCAGACTGATTCTTTTGTGAAGGAAAATTAGGCTATCTTTTGCCCCAATTCTTACCTAACCTTTAATTACTGGATAGGTGTTGCCTTAGACAAACTGAGAACTGGGAAAGCTTAAAAAGCACTCTTAACACTGCCTAATATCCCATTAGAATATTTAAAACAATTCTTTTTAGTTTTTAATTTTTATTTTTCCTCAGTTACATGTAAAAGTTATTTTCAACATTCGCTTTTAAAACTTTCAGTTCCTCTCTCCCCTACATCCAGGGTGATTGTCAGACATCCTGACTTGCCATTAGACTCCCATGACTCTGGAGGAGAGAATGAGACTGATGACTGCACAGCTCTGCCTCACTTAAATCCAATTCATTTGCAAGTCAGGACAGCACCCTCCTGATGTCATGGGTCTCCTTCAAAACTGAAGGATGAACAATGATAAGTGAGAGAAGAGTCAACCCTATATGGGGAGAGAAGCCTCAAGTCGATCCATGAATATAGGACTTGGTCTTAGTTGTTCTTTCATTTTAGGTGAAGGAGATTAATCTGGAAGGTTAAAACCATATGAGATTTCAAAGATCATGAGAATAAGCTACCTGAGGTCCAAAAGTCGGATCCAGGGGAGTCCAGTTTTGCATCCATCTAAACACTGATGCCCTGAGGACTGATGTTTGGGACCCTGTCTACATGTAGCTAAGACTAGAACTCATCCAGCAGTAGTGCTGCAACTGAAGGTCAGCTCAGTGGGACCCATGATATGTAGAAACTGTGTTAAGTTTGGGATCTCTCGCCTCAGAAGACAAGGTGTTTAGCGGAGAATGTGCCACAAAAGTATGGGTGGGGTGGGGGACAGGGAATGTTTGTGCTTTTATCCTTACCACATATCCTCAGTAAATATCCCTTTGTGAAAGTTAATTGATGCTAATTAATTAAATAGAACTGGAGTTAGTCATTGGCACCTAACTGTAGGGAGGTCAGGAACACACCTGGAAAGGAGGCTTGCTTAAGTTGACAATGAGAGAAGGGACAGCCCCTGAGGAGTACCCCAGGATGTTGTCCATCTTTCTCTAAGATGGTGAGCCCCCAGAGGGGGGAAAATCCTTGCCTCAAGTAGCTAATGTTATGTACATTCTTAGAGGAGTGATAATGGAAAAAAAAAAACTCCAAACCTGTAGGATATGGAATCTCATGAGTGGTGTTCGAAAACCAACTCTTTATCTCCTATATCATCTTGGATAAGACATTTTTCCTCTGTTGGCTTGAATTTCCTCATTAGTTAAATGAGGGAATTGAATTAGGTAATCTACAAGGTCTGCTTTACTTCAAAATTCTTAAGTCTTGTTTCTAGAAAGTCTTGTCTATTTTTATTCCAAATTTAACAAACACCAAATAACATGAATATTTCCATATATATATTATATATATATGTATCAGAATAAGGAAAGAGGACCATACATGAAATTGTTCATTTCTATTACATACAGCTTGCTTGACATTCTTTTTTAAAGCACTAATAAATTTAACATGTAACTTTCGAAGCTGTCCAGCTTGTCTGTGATTCTTTCTGGCTTCCTGTTTGTTGTTCTGTGCATTTAAAAAATGTTCTGATGATTGTTTTCCTTCTCTCTCTCTCTCTCTCCTTTCTCTCTCTTTCTTTCTTTCTTTCTCTCTTTTCCTTCCTTCCTTCCTTCCTTCCTTCCTTCCTTCCTTCCTTCCTTCCTTCCTTTCTTTTTCTTTCTCTCTCTCTCTTTCTCTCCTTCTTTCTCTCTTTCTTTCTTTCAGCAGCTTTCACCCTATGCTAGCCACTTGCCCCTCTCCAACCTTCCATCTCTATTGAAAGAAAGAAAAATAAAGCCCTTGTAACAAATATGCATAGTCAAGTGAAACAAATTTCGATATTGGTCATATCAAAAAATGGATACTGTGCTTTCAAAGTTGCTCTTCCTTATATAGTTTTTGTTGTTGTATAAATTATTCTTCTGCTTCTGCTCACTGCTCTTGACTTTATCTCAGAGGTGTGACTGGTATTATTGGCAACCTTCTCTCTAGGTAGCTAAGGTGGTAATTATTGAACTAGAGAACCTAATTATACACAAGCTATTGATTAGGGCTCTTTGAAAGCAAACCTGAAAGTAGTGGTTGCTGTGCTGAGCAGTGGTAGTGAGCAAGCTGGCAGGGCTGTCAATTACTGGCTACTCTTTCTCTTTGAGATCTGATCACTCTCTTGTCCCCTTTCCTCTGAAGGGATAGTTTTCCTTTAGAAACCAGTCTTGCAAAAGAAAAAAAGGCATATTCCTACCTCAGTGCCATCCCAGTTACTTAGGTAGCCACAGCTTCTGAATCATTTGCCTAGAGAAATCTTGCCAAAATATCTTTTTCTGTTTTGAGAAGTCATTAAAATGAATCAAACTCTTTCTTCTCTGAGTCCCTAGTCAGAGATCTTGCACTGGCAAAAAAAATTACAATTTTGTACCTATCTCTCTAGGTACTCTATAATCACCCCTCTTCATATGACATTTGAATCAAAACACAGTGGGAGTGAACTATGTGGATAGTTAAATCTTTTACAATCACTATCTTAAGAGACAGTTTAAACACAGAATATGAAACAAATTTTGAAGAAACAGAGATGAGCCTCCAGTACCTGAAAGCATCAGACCTTCTCAAAAGAGAGAGAGAGAAAGGGAAGAAGAGACTGATGAGACATTGAACCAATGGCTGACAGTGAGAAACATTACTTTTGACATGCCATGTAATCTTTGCCACAATTCAGAAATTAGTGAGAAGAATAAAGAGGAGGGGATAAAAGTAGGATACAAAAAGTAAGACACATTTTTCAGGGATGTTGTCTTGAGAGCATCTGACTTTTCCTTCAATTATTTAAAGACATTATTCTGAGAAGGGGTTCATAGGTTTTATCAGACTGTCAAATGTGTCCATGACACACAAAAGGTTAAGAACACCTGATCTAATGGGATTATGGATACATAATACAATCCATGTTAATCTGTTTTTTTAAATTAAATTTATTTATTTAACTTTTAACATTCATTTTCACAAAATTTTGGGTTACAAATTTTCTCCCCTTTTATCCTCTCCCCCCCCCAAACACCAAGCATTCTAATTGCCCCTATGACCAATCTGCTCTCTCTTCTATCATCCCTCTCTGCCCTTGTCTCCGTCTTCTCTTTTGTCCTGTAGGGCCAGATAGCTTCCTATACCCCTTTACCTATATTTTTTGTTTCCTAATGGCAAGAACATTACTCGACAATTGATCCTAACACTTTGAGTTCCAACTTCTTTACCTCCCTCCCTCTCCACCCCTTCCCTTTGGAAGGTAAGCAATTCAATATAGGCCAAATCTGTGTAGTTTTGCAAATGACTTCCATAATAGTTGTGTTGTATAAGACTAACTATATTTCCCTCCATCCTATCCTGTCCCCCATTACTTCTATTCTCTTTTGATCCTATCCCTCCCCATGAGTGTCGACCTCAAATTGCACACTCCTCCCCATGCCCTCCCTTCTATCATCCCCCCCACCCTGCTTATCTCCTTATCCCCCACTTTCCTGTATTGTAAGATAGGTTTTCATACCAAAATGAGTGTGCATTTTATTCTTTCCTTTAGTGGAATGTGATGAGAGTAGACTTCATGTTTTTCTCTCACCTCCCCTCTTTATCCCTCCACTAATGAGTCTTTTACTTGCCTCTTTTATGAGAGATAATTTGCCCCATTCAATTTCTCCCTTCCTCCTCCCAATATATTTCTCCCTCACTGGTTGATTTCATTTTTTTTAAACATATGATCCCATCCTCTTCAATTCCCTCTGTGCACTCTGTCTCTATGTGTGTGTGCGTGTGTGCATGTGTGTGTGTGTAATCCCACCCAGTACCCAGATACTGAAAAGTTTCAAGAGTTACAAATATTGTCTTTCCATGTAGGAATGTAAACAGTTCAACTTTAGTAAGTCCCTTATGACTTCTCTTTGCTGTTCACCTTTTCATGCTTCTCTTCATTCTTGTGTTTGAAAGTCAAATTTTCTTTTCAGCTCTGGTCTTTTCATCAAGAATGCTTGAAAGTCCTCTATTTCAATGAAAGACCAATTTTTCCCCTGAAGTATTATACTCAGTTTTGCTGGGTAGGTGATTCTTGGTTTTAGTCCTAGTTTCTTTGACTTCTGGAATATCCTATTCCATGCCCTTCAATCCCTTAATGTAGAGGCTGCTAGATCTTGTGTTATCCTGATTGTATTTCCACAATACTTGAATTGTTTCTTTCTAGCTGCTTGCAATATTTTCTCCTTGACCTGGGAACTCTGGAATTTGGCCACAATGTTCCTAGGAGTTTCTCTTTTTGGATCTCTTTCAGGCGGTGTTCTGTGGATTCCTTGAATATTTATTTTGCCCTCTGGTTCTAGAATCTCAGGGCAGTTTTCCTTGATAATTTCATGAAAGATGATGTCTAGGCTCTTTTTTTGATCATGGCTTTCAGGTAGTCCCATAATTTTTAAATTGTCTCTCCTGGATCTATTTTCCAGGTCAGTTGTTTTTCCAATGAGATATTTCGCATTATCTTCCATTTTTCCACTCTTTTGGTTTTGTTTTGTGATTTCTTTCTTTCTCATAAAGTCATTAGCCTCCATCTGTGCCATTCTAATTTTGAAAGAACTATTTTTTTCAGTGAGCCTTTGAATCTCCTTTTCCATCTGGCTAATTCTGCTTTTGAAAGCATTCTTCTCCTCATTGGCTTTTTGAACCTCTTTTGCCAATTGAGTTAGGCTAGTTTTCAAGGTGTTATTTTCTTCAACATTTTTTTGGGTCTCCTTTAGCAAGGAGCTGATTTGCTGTTCATGCTTTGACTTCATGTCTCTCATTTCTCTTCCCAGCTTTTCCTCCACCTCTCTAACTTGATTTTCAAAATTCTTTTTGAGCTCTTCCATGGCCTGAGCCCATTGAGTGGGCTGGGATATAGAAGCCTTGACTTCTGTATCTTTGCCTGATGGTAAGCATTGTTCTTCCTTATCAGAAAGGAAGGGAGGAAATGCCTGTTCACCAAGAAAGTAACCTTCTATAGTCTTATTTCTTTTCCCTTTTCTGGGCATTTTCCCAGACAGTGACTTGACCTCTGAATATTCTCCTCACACCCACCTCACCTCCTGATCCTCCCAGCCAGCGTTTGGGGTCTGAGATTCAAATGCTGCTTCCAGCCTTAGGGCTTTTGGCGGGGGCAGGGCTGCTATTCAGTGTGTGATTAAGTTCAGGTGCTGAGGTTGGGGCAGGGCCGCCTCTCAGGCTCAGTTCCCTCAGGGGGTTTATGCACAGACCTTCCACAATGGATCCAGGCTCCTGCCCCCTTGGGGAGCCCCGGTCTGCAGCCGCCTCTCAGCTTCTACCTCCTGGGGGGGCCTGAGTTATGGGGGCACCCCACTCCCCTCTCAACCCGCCAAAGAGACTCTCTCACTGACCCCTATCACCTGTGGGTGGAGGGACTTGTGCAGCTGCTGGAGATCCCGTCCCTGAAGCCTGCTCGGATCTGTTCCTCTTGGTGCCGCGGCCGCGGCAGGTCTGGGCTGGGCTCCACATCTGCAGTCCAAAGGACCTTTTGCGAGAGGTTTGCAGGTCCCTCTGGAACAGAAATCTCCTTCGCTCTACTGTTCTGTGGCTTCACTGTTCCAGAATTCACCGTGAGTTACTTTATACAGATGTTGTATGGGTTGTGGGTTTGGAGCTATGTGTATTTGCATCTTTCTACTCCGCCATCTTGGCTCCGCCCCTCTAATCTGTTTTATATACTTGAATCTCTATAAATGGATTTTGAGGTTTTCTAAATTAGAACCAGTTTTCCAAGTAGAGAAATCATTTCAACATATTAGAACATTAATTTTTGAGATAAAATTTCTTCAAAGTTGTCCATGGGCATTTCAATACTGGGTGTTAGATGAAGGTACCGCATGTACTACATGTTTCCAGTAGTTCTGGAAAGCAGTCTGGTAGAGTCTTAAATCCCTACCAGAAAACAAGGCAACTTTGTTAACTAAGAGCAGCATTGATGGTCAATATGACCTTCTAGTTTGTGGGACTTTTCTTATATTCAATAATAATTTTATTTTCTATAGCAGCTCTTCTTGTGGTGGTAAAGAATTGGAAACTGAGGGGATGCCCATCAGTTGGGGAATGGCTAGACAAGTTATGGCATATGATTGTGATGGAATACGATTATACTATAAGAAATGACCAGGGGGATGGTTTCAGAAAAACCTGGGAAGAAGTATGAGCTGATACAGAGTGAGGTGAGCAGAATGAGGAGATCATCGTACAGAGTAGCAGCAGTATTGGAGCAATAGTCAACTGTAAATTGCTCAATTACTTTGCATCAATACAGCAATCCAAGACAACTCCAAAGGACTCCTGATGAAAAATGCTGCTTGCCTCCAGAGAAAGAACTGATAAACTGAGTGCAAATTGAAGCATTTTTTCATTTTCTTTCTTCCTTCCCCCTCCACCAATTCCCCAACAAAACTGACATGGAAATACGTTTTATATGACTTCATATGGACAATGGTAATTGCATTTCTTATCTTCTCAATGAGGTAGGAAGGGTGGAGGGAGGGAAAGAATTTGGAACTGAAATAAAAACTAAAAAACAATTTTTTTGTTATAAAATTGTTTCCTCAGGAATGAGACTTATTATGGATTGGCCTTATAATCCTTCACCATTTAAACCCAAAGTTGTAAAAGTCCTTTATAATTTCTTTTCGTTTCAAAATCTACAAGAAGAAATGTTTAAAAAATCCTATTATAAACTCCTCATAATGTTTGCAACAGATCCTCGTTGCTAGCCAACAAAACAGCTGCCCATTTATTTTGAGTCTCATGCAGCTTTCCTGTGGTAGGTTATACCAGAAGGAATTTCTCTGTTTAATTTCCATAACAGCAGGCACATCATTAGGTACCTATAATTCTTTTGTACAGTTTTACACAGCGAGTGAGGGACCATTCTATTTCTGAGCTGTGGGGGTTTTGTCCTTCAAGTGTCAGATAGTGATTCTGATCTCACTAGGAGGTTCTGAGCATAAAGTGTCTTGTTAAGTGTTATTGAGCTCTCCCCTAACAATCCGCAAAGGATGGATCTACATGAGAAATCACATATCACAGTCAAGACTTTGGAGAAATTAAATGGAATGTTGCTACTGAGGCTTCTTTGACTGGCTTAGGCCTGGAACACTAGTATATAGATTTTCGCAGGCTCTCGAATGACACCATGATCTCATCAGCCCAGGATCTCAACCAACTCAGCCTATTGACCCAAACGGAACAATTGATGAGACCATAGGAGCAGAGGCTTAGAACTAGACAGGACCTTAGAGGGAACCAAGTTTAATCCCTTCACTTAACCATTGAGGAAACTGAGGCACAGATAAACTAAGTGACTTGTTCAAAGTCACAGAGCTAGTATGTAATGGATGACTTGAATCAGCGTTTTCCTGAGTCCAAGTCCAGCACTCTTATCTACTACTCCAGGCTGCCTCTAAGAATTATAGAGCACAAATAGACCCTGAAACTACTGAGTAAAATTTTCAGAAAATTTAAAACCAGGGGAAAAGTAATTATTTAGGAGAAAATTTAGGGGACACTTTGGACAAAATTTAAGTATATATAATACTCATCTTCAAATGATTTTTATGGATGTAAAGTTTGTTTTTTTTTTAGTTCAAGGGCATAAAAATGAATTGGCCTTATTTATTTATTGGCTAATGTATCTTAGGTTGTAATTTTAATGATAATACAATGACACGATAAATCTATTCCTTTGTGTCCCTGGATCTCAAGCTTCCTCTACAATCTGGTTGGGTTTTTTTTATATTTAAATAATTCCTTTGGTTTCTGCATAATAATACTGTTACAAAAAGTTCCCAGATGATACCTATAATCACTAAAAAGAACTTTCCTGAACTATTCACGTAGAAAAACTAAGTTGATGAGGAGCATCTACGTATAATTAATTGTGGTAGGATGGACAGCCTGGAGAGGCCATTCATGGATGTTTATGCATATCCTGTATAAACAACAGATGAATAAGGTCCAGAATTGAAGAGAGGAAGGCAAGCACTGGATTGCTGTTGGAAAGTTCTTTTAATGACCCCCAAGATTTTCCCTGAAACAAAGGTTATTCTTTTTTAATTACACTCTTCTGCTGTATGGCCATGAGTCTTGACACAATATAATCATTATAGTGTTGAAATAATAGTAGGACATAAAAATAAGGATACTCTGCTAAGATTCTATGGATATTTCATCATGTTAAGAAGGTGACTTTAGGTTCTTGAGCTTGGTCTCATAGTGAATAGAAGGTTAGGCCTGGAGTCTCTAGGACTTCAAATCTGGAGTTTAAATCTAGCCTCAGAACTTACTAGCTAGCTATGTGACCCCAGGCAAGTCACTCAACCCTATTTGCCTCAGTTTCCTCATCTGTAAGTAAGCTGGAGGAGGAAATAACAAACTACTCCAGTATCTCTACCAAGAAAGCCCCAAATGGGGACAAAGAGCTGGACACAACTGAAAAATGACTAAATAACCTCAACAGACCATAAGTTTTGAAAGTTCTGACCAAGCTAGAAAATCTTCACTTCAGGGCTCACTGAGAGCCCCTAATATGTTTATTATTGGAGGACTGAGCATATTTATCTCCTAAGCTTTATTCCTGCACTCCTCTCCTCCCATTCCCCATGGTCTATTGGACATTTAAAACTGGATGTTCTAGAAATATTTCAAACTCAAAATGTCCAAAGCAAAACTAATTCTACATATCCCCAAACCCATCTTCTCCTCAACTTTCCTATTTCTACTGAAGGTGCTGCCATTCCTCCAGTCACTCAGCTTTATAAACTTTGGGACCATGGCATCTTCTTTTGACTCCTTTTTCCCCCTCGCCCTTCATGTTTAATCAGTTACCAGATCTTTCCTTTTCTTCCTGGATAAAGTTAACAATATCTTCTAAATCTGATCCCTTTCCCCTACTCACACAGTCCACACTGGTTCAATTAAGCCTTCATCATTCCAGGCAATTCTCTAAGATGAGAAATAGCAGATCTGCTTTGGCAGAGAGAATTTCTTTCCTGAAGTCCCTTAGGAAATTACAAGCTTGACCTTCCAAAAAGTAAATACAAGATAATTTGAGGAGGGAAAAAAACAACCTCAACAAGGTGGATTAGGAAAGGCTTCTTGTAAGAAGCTACCCAGTGGCTAACCCTTGAAGGAGTTTAAGGGGCAAAAGTAGGGAGGGAGTTCCATGGGGAATACATAACATAATGAGCCAATGATTGTGTTTGAAGCTTTGCTAATATTATTAGCTAACATATAGCACTTTAATGTTTGAAAAGCACGTCACAAACATTATCTCATTTTATCTTCACAACTAGCCTGGAAGTAGATGCTCTTAGGACCCTCATTTTGCAGATGAGGAAACTGAGGCAGATAGCAGCTAAGAAACTTGTCCATGGTTATGCAGCCAGGCAGCATCTGTGGCATGGATGTGTATATGTGTGTGTGTGTGTGGGGAGGTGTATGAGGTGGGGATGGGGAACAGCTTACGTCAAGACAGGGAAGTCTAGGGAGCAGAAAGCAGGGCAGTGTGATGATAATGTAGTTGTGTGAGATAGTCTGGAAGGGAACTGGAGTCAGATTGTGAAGAACTGTAAAAGCCAAGAGGAGAGGCTTGTATTTTCTCTTAGAGGAGACAGGAAGCCATTGAATTTTGAGTGAGGGAAGAAATGAGATCGGTCAGATCTGTGCTTTAGGAAAATTATTTAGGTGACTATTGGAAGGCTGGATTAGAGAGATGAGAGACTGGAGGCAGGCACATAAGCCAAGAGCCTACTGAGATAGCACAGGCAAAAAAAAGGGGGAGGGGAGGGTATCTGTGTGTGTGTGTGTGTGTGGAGAGGACAGTCATGATCTCTAAAGTACCTTCTGGGTCTTATGGCTTATGCTTTTATATAGCAAGATAGGTGTTGCTAATGCAATGAGATTAGACCACAGATCATCCTATGTTCTCCTCAGTATAGAAACTTTTCCCCCAATGCCACACAGTAATTTAATTTTATTTAGATGTTTTTCTGGATCACTGAGGGGTTTACCCAGGGCTGCACACCTACCTCACATATATCCAAGGCAGAACTTAAACCAACATCTTTCTGACTCTGGTTTTCTATCCACTGGTGGAGTTTAGTCATTCAGTCATTTCTGACTCTTCATGACTCCATTTGGGGTTTCCTTGGCAAAGATACTGGAGTGATTTGCTATTTCCTTCTTCAGCTCATTTGACAGAAGAGGGAACTGAGGCAAAAAGGATGAAGCGACTTGCCCTGGATCACACAGCTAATAAGTCTGAGATTGAATTTGAACTCAGGTTTCCCTGACTCCAGGGTTGGCACTCTGCCCACTGCATCACCTAGCTGCCCACACTTACTCACATGTACTAAGTTTTGCCTTGAAGTAGTGGTGTGGACTTGAATATCACATATCTGAGATGTGAGTGGTCTGGGAAATAATGATAATGTTTTCTTTGTATGGCTTTTGGAAAACTGTCTTGGAGTCAGATCTTATACAGTAGCCAGGTGGAGCATGGGATAGAGAGATGAACCTGGAGTTAGGAAGACACAGATGCTTCCAAGCTGGGTGACCAGGGACAAGTCACTTAACCACTCTCTGCCTCAGTTTCCTTATCTACAAAATGAAGATCATAACCGCATCTATTTTCAGGTTTGTTGTGAAGATAAAATAAAATACGATGCACCTCTCAAACACTAATGTGCTACATGTTAGAGAATATTATTAGCAAAGTTTCAAACACAGTCCCTGGCTCACATTGTTATGTATCCTCTTTCTTGGATCAGTAACTGTCCCAGCTCTGTCTGCTGCTGATAATCAGTACCAAGAACCTGAGGAGGAGCCCTCAGAGTATGGGCAGAGCCCGTCTAAACACACAATTCTTTACTCCATGAGACCAGGACTCAGGATTAATTTATAAAGTGAGGGAAAAGGAAAGTGTTCACGTATGTCAAACTGGTATGCAGTAAGTTAGAATGGAGTCTGGGTTGCTCCCATGCTCTTGAAGATAGGTGGCACAGTCCACAGCATCCTGGGCTTGGAATCCAGAAGACCAGAGTTCAAATCCTACCTCAGATACTTACTAGTTCTGTGACCCTGAGCAAGAAACTCTGCTTCAGTTTCCTTATCTGTAAAATGGGGGTGATAATAGCAACCACCTCCTAGTGCTGCTGTGAGGATCTGATGAGACAATACATGTAAAACTTCTCATAAATCTTAAAGCACTGGATAAAGTTAAACATTATTATTATTGTTTTTGAGAAGACTTGGCCATGGTGAGGATGATTCTGCTGCTCTCCTCCTTTCAGAGTTCTGTTCAGAGAGCAATAGCCTCTAAATGCAAACTGACCAGCTGTTACAAGAAGGAAGTGGAAAGACATCTGAAGAGAGGGCTCCCTGAGATGTCTTTATACTCTTTTTTACTTCCTTATTTTGGAGTCTACAAGCATGAGGAAGGAAGCCTGTGCCAGCTGGGCATGCTGCTTTGCTGAAACAGAAACAAATAAGTCTCCTCATGGGTCAGTGAGTTGTTTCCAGCTGTTTAGGACGTTAAAATTCAGGGCTAGGAGAGACCTCAGATGTCATTTAGTCCAAACCTCCTATTTTATAGAGGAGGAAAAGAGGCCCAAAGAGGGTCAAATGACATGTGAGAGGTCATGGATTTAAACTCAGGACTTCTTGATCCAAGTCTACTCCACAGCTCTTGCATCTCGACCATTAATCATCTTTCTCTGATTCAGAGAAACCAAAGGGCATTGGTTTCCATTCCATGGAATATTCTAGGATATTCTTTGAGAACAAGACTACAGAAAGTCAACCAGGGGATAAATAGATCTCCTAAAGTTTGACATAACTCATTTATTAAGAGAAGTAGGGTGGATGAATGTGATGAAAAGAGATAAGAATGGAGAGATTTACATATCCTGATATAGAATGCAGGAAGCTGTGCTAAGAAAGCAACATCTGCAATGACTGCTGCAATGAAAATGGAAAGAACCACCATAAGACAAAAGTGAGTGCTGAAAAATGTCAAAGGGTAAGCCTGGCCCCAAAGATAAGACATGAGAAAACAGCCCAATCCCACTCCTAGGCAGAAATGAGGGGTCAAAAGGTGTGGTATATTGCATAACATTTTCAGACTTTTAAAAAATGTTTTGATAGGTTTTGCTGACTTTTAAAAACTTTTCTTCCAAAATATCCATATCATAGGGAATGACTCTCTGGAAGTAGAGATAGGAAGATATGGTAGAAGAAAGAATCTTAGGCTGTATGATTTTGGCTAAGTCATGTTCTCTCTTTAGGTTTCAGTTTTCTCATTCATCAAATTTAGCTCTGGTCTATATATCTCTAAGGTCCTTTATTGAGACTTGATATCCCTATAAGGTCAAGGCTGAAAATCCAGCAGTCACTCTTTTTTGGGGAGGTGGTGGGGGATCCTCTCTCTTAGGTAACCTGGTGTCCCTCTGCTGCTCAGTACTCACCATACTGGTACTATACTTAGTGCGAATGCCCCATCAGCTTTCGAATCTGGAGTCCAAGTTCACCAATTTTAGTGTACTCCTAAAGTAGGGATTACAGGCATGTTCTACCATGCCCAGCTGCCCCTAAATCCTATGATCCTATATTTCTGTTCTTTGTTATTATGTTTGAGTTTCTGTTCCTTTTAAAAATTTTTAAAATTCATTTTAAACTTAAATCCCAAAAGACACACAAAAAGAGCATTTTCCTGTATACAGCACAACATAGAGGATTTAATATGAAATCATGAATTTCCATTTCAGATTGTTTGCTATTTTTTAAAAACCATATAATAATAACAAATACTACACATTGTTTTCAAAGCTACCCTACTTTTCTGTTTCCTTATAAATTTTCTTTTGTTCTCTGCTGTGCACTTTGTGAGGGAGTCGATATGTGCATCTAGAATATAATCAAAATAAATACAAGGAAATTTTGGGAGGTGGGTAAGGACGTGCTGGAGTCGACCCGAACCATCACTCAAAAGCCAATTGCTTAATTTTCCATGGAAAACTATGGGAATTGGAGAAATTGGCGAATGCTATTGTCAGGACCTGATTTGTTTTCTTGATCATCCACCACAGGTGCCCAAAATGTGTGATACCACACTTTGGGAGGTGCTGGACCAATCCAGAGTGGGTGATGGTTGTAGCCACAGGTGCAACTGGGTGGTGTTGAATAAAAATAAGGGTGACCCTAACCCCAGGGGTTCACTGAGTAATTTATTTTTTTTGAAAATGGGGTGGTAGGCCAAATAAGTTTGGGAACTTCAGGTAGACCCAGGAAAGTGAGGAAAGTGATGGAAAAAAATGTTAATTCTTGTTAAACTTAAAAGTGTATCACATATTCAATTGTATAAGGAACTGGTTGTGAAACATTTACAAGCATCCCACTGGAGGCAGGAAATTATTGTCTAAGTGGGCTAGGAGTGGGTTGGGGAAGGAGGTCCAGGAAAGGCTTCATGTAGGAGGAGACTTCTGAAGGAAATGTAAGGGAATTCCAAGAAGCAGAAGGCTCATTTTACAGGTACATGGAGCCTTCTAGCCCATATCCCAAGGTGGTTGTGAGGAAAGTGTATTGTAAACTTTCAAGAAGTATATAAATATGAGACAAGGCGAACTCATGGCAGACACCTGGAGAACAGGATTTTCTATTTGCTCAGTCAGTTAGATCTAGAGAAAGCCAAAAGATCAATGTGGGCTGGACGTCTCAGCAAAGGACTTGACCTGGGCATGGGAAGATACATAGGCTTGTTATCTAGGATGTGAATAAGAAAGCCCCAGCAGGGGAAGTCTGCCAGGGTGTGAGAAAAGGTCAGTCCTGGATTCTTAGAGATGGAAGGGACTTCAGAGACCACTGAATACAACTCCCTTAGGTAGCATAAATCCTCTCTAGGCTATTCCCTGTGATGGGAGTCAGTAAATCTCTGTTTAAAAACATCCAGTAACATAGGAACTTATTCTCTTTTTTGGGCTCCTTCTCAGCTGAACCAAGCATTAGGTTCTACTTCTCAAGGTAGCTCAGATGAGCTGGTTGGGGACATTAATATAGGGTACAGGATAGGCATCATTACCAAAGCTGCTAATCATAGTGGGTACCTGGAGAGAAGAGATAAAAAAAAAAAATCAGTGACTGTCTAGGAGGCAGAGGTGATTCCCTGGCTCCAGAAACTACCCTTGGCAGCTGAGGTTCAGGTTAGCCCTTTGCCCCAACCCTCCAGAGAGGAGAGGCAATTGAAGGTTGTTTTTCATTTGCTCTGTAATTCCAGGAATAGTCCATTATCTAACTTCTTGGAGGGTTTCTCCTTGGTAACTATCCTTCCACCTTAAGAATACTCATTCTTGTTCCTTTTCTTATCCTTACAGATTACATTTTGAAAAAGTCCAGAACATGTCTGCTTATGACCCAATTTGGCAGACAGGCTGGGGTTGGCACTGTTCCCTGAATCTCAGTGATGGATGTCTTCCCTTCCTTTGCTTTTCCTCTGTTGTTTGGAGGGATTGGAAACTCACCACTTGGTAACA
Source organism: Notamacropus eugenii (assembly GCF_028372415.1). Taxonomy (NCBI): domain Eukaryota; kingdom Metazoa; phylum Chordata; class Mammalia; order Diprotodontia; family Macropodidae; genus Notamacropus; species Notamacropus eugenii. The sequence goes on from NC_092877.1 coordinate 137,726,145, forward strand.
AGAGCAGAGTGGGTAAAGGAAGAAAGTGCTGAGTCCAGGGCTGCACCCCCCTCCATGAAGGATGAGGGATCACCATAAGTATGCAGGGGAGCTAAGTGTTGCTGGGAGATGAAAGCCACCCTTCCCTTCCCAAATCAACACAAAATGATTCATTCTCTACTCTCCCCTCTCTCAGTTTCCACATCTCAGGGTTGGAAGGGAAGCCAGAGGCCCATGAAGCCTAACCCATCGCCCTACAACATGCTTGAGAAGCGGTCATCCAGGATCTGTTTGAAGACCTCCAGGGAGAGGAAATCCACTTCTGGGCTTCAACCCTAAGGCTGAGGAAGTCTTCTTGATATCAAGCCAAAGACGGCTTCTTTTTGCAACTTCTGTCATTACTCCCAAGTCTGTCCAATGGAGACAGAACAAATGGAAACCTTCTTCCATACGACAGCATTTCAGACGTTACCACTGAGTCTTTTGCTCTCTAAACTAAACAAGCCCAGTGCTTTTAATGAATCCTCACAGGATGGACTAAAGGCCCTTCACCACCATTGTTGACCTTCTCTTCAGCTTTTCAGTATCCTTGCTAAAATGTGATGCCCACAAGTGAACATAATAATCTAGATATGGTGTGACTGTGGCAGAGTGTGGTGGAATTCTCCTCTCCTTCATCCTGGACACAACACCTCTCAATGCAGACTAAAATTGGAATATTTCTATTGTCCGCTGTTGACAGTATTGTCAGCATTGATTCATTTTGTATTTGGGAGGTTGATTTTCTGCACCCAAGTAGAAGATTTTTATAAACCTTCCTATTACATTTTCTGCAGGTAAACAAGACTATTGGACTTTCAAAATTTTTTTTATCTGTTAATGAAAATCCATTTTCTCTCCTTCCTACCTTCTTCCATGTAGGAAAAAAAAGAAAAGAAAAATAACACTTTAGTAACACATATTCAGTCATGCCAAACAAATTCTACATTGGCTATGTCCAAAAATTTATGTCTCATTCTGCACCCGAAGTCTAGCACTTTTCCATCAGGAGGTAGGTAGTACGTTTTATTATCGGTAGGTAGTATATTCTGTATCAGTCCTCTGGCATGGTGGTTGGTCACAAAGCTATTTGTGTTTTGATTGCTATTGTATATTTTCTTCTTAAATATGTACTCTGTACAAGGCAGTCCTCAAGGAGCTTACACAGACAATTAAAGATAGCAGAATTTGAGGGGGCAACCCTTGAAATCTCCAAAGCCTTTTGATAATTGAATGGACAGTGACATCACTACCTCAGCCTGTCTTTTACTTTTTATTTTTGGTATCCTAGAACTTGGTATAGTAACTTGACACATAGTAATCATTGGTTGTTGAGTTGTTTCAGTTGCGTCCAATGCTTAGTGACCTCATTTCTTGGCAAAGAAACTGGAATAGTTTGCCATTTCCTTCTCCAGCTCATTTTACAGATGAGAAAACTGAGGCCAATAAGGTTAAGTGACTTCCCCAAGGTCATACAGCTAGTAAGTGTCTGAGGCCAGATTTGAACTCAGGGAGATGAGTCTTCCTGACTCTAGGCCCGGGACTCTATCCACTTTGACACTTAGGTGCTTACTTGTAACCACTTAGTGTTTATCAATTGAGTAACTACAGACCATGAACCATTTTAGACACTTCATGGGAAACCATTGCTACTTACTTCCCATATAACTTTGTGCAAATCACTTTGCCCCTCTGGAATCCCACTTTCCTCATTTGTAAGATGAAGTGGTTGAACTTAATCTAAGATCTCTTCTAGTTTTAAATCCTGCGATCTTATAGATATGCTAGGTGTTTAGAGAAAGGTCATTGAAAGCTTTGTCTTTGGGGAAAACTTCAGAGAGCACATGGGAGGTGAACTGGGCAGGCAGAAAAGCAGTAATCAACTGTGTTTTCAAGGGAGGAAATAGGGAGTGCAAAGACTGAGACATGAGACGTGACTGCTGCCGTTTGCTGTTATTGAAGAGAGCCGTAACATCAAGAGGTGATGCCATGATATGCAAGGGAATTGGATTTAAGTGAGGCAGGGCTGTGCAAAGTCTCCAGCCTCACTCTGTCCTCCGGAGCCATCTGGGTCCAGTGGCCAGATATGGATCAGGACAGCTGGAGATGGCCCAGGATGCAGTAGAGAACCTCAGCCTTTTCAAGCTAAGGTCCTTAACAGGTCTCAGTTTGTCTGACGCAGCATCCAAGGATGTGAATAACCATAGTCTTGGGTAGAATAGAGGTGGAGAGGGCAGGGGGAAGACTAGCCTTATAGGAGGGGAGGGATAAAATACTTTAAAAAGGATGTGAAAAAGAACACTAGTTTCTCTGTTGGCCATGGGCATAACTTTCTTTTAGATAATTTTCTCTATAAACTCTTGGTTATAAATGGGACAATTCAATTCAGAAAGGAAAGAGTACTGGATTTGGAGTCAGAGGACCCGGCTTTAAATCCTGTGACGTAAAAATTGTCCCAGGATTTGTTGACAGGTATTGCTGCCAATTGGACAGCTAGGTGACACCATAGTGCATAGAGTATTGGGTCTGGAATCAGAAAGACTCATCCTCATGAGTTCAAATTTGGCCTCAGACACTTACTAGCTGTGTGACCCTGGGCAAGTCACTTAATACTGTTTGCCTCAGTTTCCTGATCTGTAAAATGAGCTAGAGGAGGAAATGGCTCTAGTATTTTTGCCAAGAAAATCTCAAATGGTGCTAAGGAGAATTGAACATGACTGAAATGACACAACATTGTTGCTAATCATACATATCAACATGCAGAAACATATAAGAATTATTTCATTATATACTTAATGCATATACCCATGGTATACAAAAACCAGTAGGCTCTGAACAGCAGTGTTAAACTACTATTAAACTACACGTACAGGTTTTGATTATATACGGAGGATGTATACAATGGAATTTTATAGATGGTAGAAGGGGAAAGTAATGATTTCTACATCAAAGAACAGATAAGGGAAGGGGAACATCTACAGCAGGCACAATAATAAACTGGTCAGTGAACACTGGAGAGAGAGTTGGAATTTGGAGTCCAAGCATTAACTCTGGAGCTATACCTCGTTCCATAACACACTCATCTTAAATAATAGGGGTAATAAAGTTGGGCCAAGAATTCTCTTGTTACATTTAACAGTTAATCACCTGAGCTAAAGTTTGATATCTCAAATAAATTTTGCAAGCTCTTGCCAGTTATGCAACCGAAATTCTCTTATGTCACTTCACTCCACTATTTACTATTTGTAATACTTTGGCCATGTCATTTCCCTTCCCTAGGTTTCAGTTTCATCTTTTATATAACCAGGGGCTGACCTAGATTTCTGAGGTCTTACAGCTCTAAATTCTATGATCCCATAGGGATTTATTATGAAACTATGCTAGAACTGTGGGTAATACAACGAAGCATAAATAAGCTATGGTCCTTGCCTTTAGGGAACTTAGGATATTCTCAAGGAAAGAAAATTTACGCCCATGAAATTAATAGAGACCTCTTCCAGGTAGTACGAAACAACTGCCTAAACATATCATACAGCTTAAAAGTACTTTGTTCAGCCAGGAATGGTAGAGGTGTGGTTTCTGGAAGAGGGCTAATAGAAAAGGCAGGATTTGAAATAGGTAAAATTTGGAGGAAGGAGGGTTTTCTATGCAGGGGAAACTTCATAAACAGAGGCTCATTAGACGCATGGATTTAAAGCTGGAAGGAATCTGAGAGGTCAAGTCTAAACCACTCCTTTAATAGATGAGGAAACTGAGGCATGGAGAGGTCAAGGTTCATTATCAGGGTCTCACTTGAGTGTCTGAAATGGAATTTGAAGCCAGATTTTTTAAAATTTTTAATTAATTTTATTTATCTTCAGTGTTCTATAATCACCACCACATAACCTAGATTTTTTTCCCTTCCTTCCTCTTTCCCTCTCCCCTCCCTCCCCGAGATGGCATACAATTCTACATAGGTTCTACACATACATTCCTACTAAATACATTTTCACTACAGTCACACTGAGTAGAAGAATTAAAACAAATGGGAGAAATCATACAACAAACCAAAACGTAATACACAAAAAAATGATCTGCTACGTTCTGCGATTGAATTCCACAGTTCTTTCTCTGGATGTGGAAGCCATCTTGCCCCGAAAGACCATTGGGAATTCCTTAAGTCCCTGCACTGCAATGAAGTTCCACGTCTACCAGAAAAAACTCTTGCACACTGTGGTCGCTGCTGTGCACAAAGCTCCCCTGGCTGTGTTCCCCTCACTCAGCATCAGATCATATAAGTCTTTCCAGGCTTCTCTGAAGTCTTCCCGTTCATTATTTCTTATAGCACAAGAGTATTCCATTACATTCATATACCATAATTTGTTCAGCCATTCCCCAACTGATGGGCATGCCCTTGATTTCCAGTTTTTGACCACCACAAAGAGTGTTGCTATAAATATTTTTGTACATGTGGGACCCTTTCCCATTTTTACGATCTCTTGGGGATACAGTCCTAGAAGCCTATTTCTGGGTCAAAGGGTATGCATATTTTTGTAGCCCTTTGGGCATAGTTCCAAATTGCTCTCCAGAATGGCTGGATCATCTCACAGCTCCAGCAACAATGAATTAGTGTTGAACTCAGATTTTGACTCCAAGTTCAGTGTCTATCCACGGCACCATATTCCCTCAATATGATATTTCTGGACTACAGAGGATACCAACCTCATTAGAGTGGAGAGAATATAGTAGAGAGAAATGCAAAATAATTTTGGTTAGAAAAACATGACCAAATTGTCCTCATCCTTGAATGTCAGGATAGAGAGTTTGCTCTTGAGCCTATAGTCAATGGGGAGAAATTTGAGTTAAAGAAAAAGGACACACTCAAAGCAATGCTTGACATACGATTTATTAGGAGAGGGTTATAACAATAAAGGTGTCTGAAAGATGGTAGCAATGGGAGTGGAGAGTGGAGAGAGATTTTGAAGGAGATTTAGAAATAAAGTGTGAAAAAAGACAAAACAAAAAATGAGTCCTAAATTTTGAGGACATTACAGTAAAGTCCAGGCTACAAGGATTAATGCAAATACCACCTCCTACAGGAGGCGTTTATTAATTTGCTTGGTGGCTCGTGCCCTCCTTCCCCCAAATGCGTTTGCTTTGCATAGATTTCACATTTCCTCCACTACTTACATGTAATTAAAAAAATATAAGCTCTTTTTTTACCTTTCTGTCACTTAGTGACTGGCACCCCTCAGAGGATTAGCTGCCTGTGCCAATCATTCTGTGTAACCTTGGTGAGGAGGAGTAGTCATTGAAAATGCTGACAAAGAACTTAGTAAATAACAAGGGAAACATGGAATCTGTTTAAATCTTGCCAATGGAAATTCCATCAATATCCTTCAGAAGCCTCCTCTGAAGAGACCTCTAGGGGCAATTAAGAGAAGAAAATTAGGAGAAACACTTGGACTAGACCAGATCAAACCGGTTAGTATGTGATGGAGATGACACTATACTGAAAGCATCATGGGATTGTTTTTACAAGGTATCTCAAGGAGAATGGAAAAAAACCAGAAATGTTATTAACACATCCCAAACAAGTAAGTGGATACTGCGACAAGTGAGCAAAATGATTATTAATAACCAATGATTTGGGGAGATTCAGATTTCCCCCTTTTTATTTTATTCTTATTTCAAGATCTGTCTCTGAAGATTGCCCAAGGCTAGCTAGGGGTAACTAAAGAAGTAAAGGATATAATCAAAATTCAGGACCAATGCCTGTTCTAATATTCATTATCTCTGTAATTGTTAACCGAAAAGAGCTGATTGCTGCCCCCAGCAATGCCTACTATTCTGAAGGGCATATAAACTGTAAGTCCTACTACCCATCATGATTGTCAAGTGACCAACCTTTTATTAATAAACAGTGTTGGCATCATTAGTACAATGATTGGATTCCCCAGAAATTATGTCTCTTGAACTTTTTGAAGTGCCACCCAAGTAAATGCAATAAAGGTAAACTGAGGTACATTCTTTGAGCATCATTAGCTTGTTAACAGTGACACGTAACTTAATAAAGTGGGTCATACTGACCACCTTACTAAGGCCAGTGATCCCAATGAGAAGAGGGGATCCTTTTTATTGACATGCAAGAAAGAAGGGGATCTGGGTAATTGGGGAACATCATAATTGGCTACAAAGGAAAAAGAGGGTTGACATGCAGGTGTAACTGATCCCATGGCCCTCTCTGATAATAAAGTAATGTTAATTTTTTTTATGCCATTCATCTCATTAGCTAGGTAACAAGAACCATGCAGTTTGGTCTCCATCAGGGGAGACCAAACCTCCCCTCCTTGTACAAGGGGGAGGCAAGGACAGAAGACTTGTTTTTTGGGGAGACAGCACCAGGTCAAGCTGGCTGGGGCTTAGGGACAACAAGCAGATGTCCCAGGAGCTAACTGCATAAGTGATAACATTCTCTTTGAACCATGTCTTTAAGTTAGATCCAAGGGACAACTGCACTCTTGAACTTAACTCCAGAATCAGGAAATGTGGCTTAACAAAATGGGAAATGGAGGTCAATTACAGAACAGAATCACAACAGTAGAAATCAGAGGTCATATCAATTTTTATCTTTTCACAATATAAATTTCTACTGGGCCACATATCTACTCTAAAGTCTTTCTGAATTTTTTATAAGAATGAGTAGCATGTCTATTAAAGGAATCTTTGATAACAAAATGAGAAGGAAACAAGACTACACATGGTTTTCTGCAGTCAGTCACATATTCACATAATTGTCTTCAGAGGTGTAAAGAATACAAGACCTTGCTGTATTTACTGCAAGTATTTCTAAATACTGCTGAATTTACTTTTGTTAACTGCAAGTATTTATAAATACTGTTGTATTGACTGCTGTTAACTGCAAAAAAATAAAACAAAAAATGACTTGGCAGGGCAAAATAAAGGATTAAAGGCCTTTGTGTAAAAAGGAGTCTCTCCATCAGTCAGTCAATAATAATTTATTAAACATCTATTGGGGAGGATAGGTGGTGCAGTGCGTAGAGTGCTGGGCCCGGAGTCAGGAAGACTCGTCTTCCTGAGTTCAAAT